>NC_071505.1:333815197-334118227 GCF_027887155.1 Malaclemys terrapin pileata
CTTTCCCACCAAAAACAATGGAAATTGTGTTACTGATTTGAATGGAAGCAGAAGTTGGCTCTTTGACTCTAAAGACAGGACAAAACTCATTAACAGTTCAAAATTGTATATCCAATTGAAATAAAATGATAATGTTGAGATACACATAATGGGTTGGATCAATTCTTAGTGTAGCGCCATTGCCTTAGGATTGCATTATTTGTTTCTCATGAGAATTCATTTCACAGATTTTTAGCAAGACTATTCATCTGAAAATTAGCCTGTAAATTGGTTATTTTTATTTATGATTTGCTGATTAATAAAAATGCTGCAACTGAAAACTAAAATACTTAGCTTTGGAAATACTGTGCAGTGCGTTGTGAGAGTGGTAGTTTGAGTGCATCATGTTCCCTTTCTCCTGTATAGGCCAAGCTCCTGGTTTGACTACATCTGCCATAATACATTACTGTCTCCTCTCTTGGAAAGGGGAAGCAGTCATCATGGGAGTTCCTGGCTGTGATGAATTATGAGAGGAGTAGTCTGCGCAGGAACTTTGGCTCATAAAGGACAATGGGCAGCTGAATTATAAGCCCCATGAAACACTGTGGCAGAATATCCAAATTGAAATATTTCAGTTTTGGTGTATTCAGGTTTTTTTTTAATGAAAAATCAACATTTCCCACAAAAGGCAGACTGTCTTCATTAAAAAAAAAAAAAAGTTGGTCAAAAAACCCAATCCGGTGTTCATAAAATCTAGGTTCCACTGTATTTAAAGACCATGGGTGGGAGTTTCAAAAGCATTCAGCTTTGGTCTATCCCTTCTCCCACTGAAGCGGATGAGAGTTTTACCACTGATATCAATAGCAGCAGAGTTAGACCAGCACTGTGAGCTTTTCAAAATTCATCCTATTCTTAAGAATACAAATAGAGGATTGATCTTATTGTTGATGGCAAAAGCTGCTGTGTTCTAAGTTAATTCAATGGAGTAAAAGGAAGGAGGCAAAACCAAAGCATAAAGACTTGAAGTGCCAAATAAAATCTCAGCTCTGCATGGAAGAGACTCTGCTTCCTTGCTGCAATGGGAGTTGTCTTCTTTTGAAGATAAATGACCCCCAGTACTGAACTTGATGGAGGAACGAAATGGACATACATCATCTTGTTGGAGAGCATGACAATATGTTAGGCTAACTCACAATTAATATAAAGGCTAAGTTAATGTGGGCAATGTTTCAAAATCCGTAAACCTGCCAGACCTAAATAAAAGTTCAAAAAGAAAATGCCTGATTCATTATTTGAAATTGAGACCATTTTCTTTGTCCCCCATGAATTACGACTTCTTGTGCAGGTTATTTGCAGTTCTAGATAAGTCTATAGATTAAACACTTCAACTTCTTTTTATCAACTGTCCTGAGAGACTTTTACTATGAAAATTCCAGGGGAAAAAATGAAACCTTTTCCTGAAAGAACAATCTATTTTTCACTTAGGCAATCTCTAACTCTTATATACATTTTCTAAATGCCTGTTGAATACAATTATGTTTTTAGGGGTTAGATAAACTATGGCAGTAACATCTGGGAAATGTATGAGAGTATCCTATACAAACATACCACGATAAACAATTTGCTTATCTGTGGTGTATATTGAAGATTCTTCCAGAAATGATCATCTTGTAGTTGTTACTCACACACCATTTTCCTTGACTGCAGATGGCATTTTACCCAAATGAAGAGCAGTCCTTTGGGCCTGATTCTCCACTTTGTTACCCCAGGTTTATGCTGGTGTCACTTTGTTGACTTCAGCATACCAAAGAGGTGGTAAATTGTTGCCAAAGAAGTGGTAAATTCATTGTCATTTGAGGTCTTTAAATCCAGATTGTATCTTTCTAAAAGATGCTGCAGCTGAACCATAAGTTATAGGGTTTAATAGTGTACAGTTGTGTTGTAAGGTAGAACACTTCCCACAACTGCGCTAGGTGAAAAGCTCTGGATTGCTGTTTGGGAGATCAAATTATAATGGTTTATCTAGTTTTGAAGCATACAAATCTATGAAGCCTGGCACAACAGAGAGGAGAATAAGGTCCTACATCCATTTTTCCTCGGCTGCTGCCTTTATCTTAGAAGTGAAGTGCCCATCATAGCTCTTAAATTTAAAATATGCTAGAGATTTTTCCTTCCCTGCCTACCTAACATCCCCTATCCCACACAAGAAAAAAGAACCCATCCTTACACTGAAGTACACAGACACCAAGATTCCAACTTTGTTAAACAAGAATGTCTAATAAAATATTTTCCAGGATTTGTACTTAAAATGATTCTCTCACATTTTAATGTGAATATTAGTATTAGTAAAGTGAATATGAGTATTTACACCCGAGAATGTAACTGAAACAAATGTGAAAGGTTGTGGGGGAGCATCATGAATCTTTCAAGGCATCTCTCATAAATTTGTTTCTACGTGTTACCAGAATGGAAGAGCTGGTCTAGGAAAGGGTGAGCAACGGTGAGGCTTCCTAGGGCAGTCCATTCCATGTGATTGCATAACGTGGGCATGGATTTTGGCATTCCCTGTACTGCATGAGCTGTGAACCTTGATGAGACTCTTGATTGCAAGGGTTCCTACCTGTTCAATCCCTGCCTCCTCTTTGATCACAAGGAAATTTATTCCAATTATGGCACATGAATGCTATTTCACATAGATTCATAGATTATAAGGGACCATTGTGATTGTGTAGTCTGACCTACTGCATAACATAGGCCATAGGATTTCCCTGAATTAATTATTCCTGTTTAAAATCTTAAACTGACATCTTAAATTTCATTTTACAGTAATGTTTCTGTCCAAGGTCCATCAATGGTCTGTAGAGGTCCACAGGATTTTGAGAACAGAGTAGCATCTATTCTTCTGTCCTTGGCCCCCATCTCTTCATCCTCTACACACCAGCACATGTATGTAGAGGATGAAGAGATGGGGGCACATGTGACCTGCCTGCTACCACTGTGCTAATGACTCACAAATCTACCTTTGTACACAGGTGCTTTCTTTCTGGATTTAACTCGTCCAACACTGAGCCCTCCACACGTCTGAACATGTTGGCACACTCTTTTGCACCCCTCTGTTAGCACTCTCATTCTCCATCACATTAAAACAACCCCTTTTGTCTTCACTTTTAAGACCCTTCACCATTGACTCTAGCCCTGCCTTTAAAATTTAGTATTTTGTAGCAACATCAGCCACAACTTTCATACCTCCGGTAATGCCAGTGTTTAGTTCAGTATTAGTCTGCTTCTCCCACAAGCACCTTTGTTTCTCCCCCCACCCCCATGACACCGCTTAAATCTGGTGAGGAAAAACTCCCTGTCAAAATTAGCAAAGCCACCATCTTGTCCTTTTTCAAGTCCCTCCTCCTGACACCTGTACAGTGATGCCTATTGAACTCTGCCATGACAATAGCGAGGCAGAGAATACCCATTGTCATCCAAAATATACTTGTTTTATACTGTTCCTATTACCTACTCCTTTATGCCCCCACACCACCATTTTGTATTTCTTCCACCTGTTGCATTTGGTACAAATTTTCAAGTTTAAACTCTGAGTGGGAGGGAATGTCTTTTTTTCATTTGTCCAGCTTCTAGTGCAATGGGGACCAGATCCTTGATTGGAGCCTCTGGGTGCCACTGTAATATAAATAAGTTATAATTTATAACAATAAATAATATTAAATCATAATGAAACAGAGGTATAAAGACCTGACCAGCTTCTTGGGAGAGCAGAAAAGGCTTGATATTAGAAAATCAAATCACAAGCTATTGTCATCAGTTGTCACCAGTGTAGCACTCTGTTCTGTTTATTGATGATAACTGTCAGCTGCGTGCCTGTGTTCCCTCTATGTGCTGCCCCAGCTCTGCAGATCGCTGACACAGCAGACCCCGAGAGAACCCCCAATGACCACAGACTCCGATAAGGTACGAAGGCACCTGGCCAGGTTTATTGCCAAACGAAGCACAGTAATAGTTTCCCGCAGACTCTATAGGACAAACTACGAATATGTGCCCCCTGACAATGGACAGGCTCAGTCAGTGGCGGGATTCTCCACTGCCCCCTAGGCTAGACAAAAATAGCCCTTCAGGGGTAAATTTTTATATACAGGTAAAAACAAGTTACACATCATTCCCAACGTATAGAGGTGCAACCCCTCTACGTGTTAGGGTGCCGCCTCTCACCTTGTACATGTTCGAACAAAACAACTCTATCCATCATATAACCCTCCTGCCCCTGTCTTTAGGATGGGTCAGCATGTTCCTTGTTATCTACGTGGAATGTGCTAGTACCGGAATGTTCTGGTACCATCCCGGCGCATGTTCATATTACTAGTGCTTAGTACCTTTTAGGTATGTGTATATTTGCAACATTAGCCTTCTTCTTGCCAGTTTCAGTGAGCAGGGCCTGCCTCTGGCTCACAGCTTAACTTTGCTTTATGTTACCAAAGTCTTGCCCATTACTTTAGTTCAGGCCTTAGGTCTCATACTGGGCCTCTGATACAAGGGTTTATGTTTCAGGGCCTCATCTTACTACGTTCCCCCACTTTTTGTCTTTTTATGGGGACGATGTTTACCCATCGTCCTGGAAAAGCATAATGCATGGACTGAAGATAACCCAGTGGGCTAAACACTGTTATGTGGTTACCTTATTTTACCATCCATACATTCATGCTCCATCTGTCTCTTAGTCTGCACATTGCCTCGTACGACTGGTAGACAGATTTTATTTTCCAATTGTTTTTAGTCCCTTATGATGGGCCTGCGAATGTTAGGCCCAGGACTTGACTGAGGTGTGGGGTTTGTGCGTGCGTATTATTAACTTTACAAAATGGCATGAGACGGCCTTCACTAGTATTTGTTATTTCACACTAGGGGCTTCGTTAAGATAAAATTGATATCTCAATGGTATTGACAATATGAATATATGAACATATACAAGTGGATATATGTTATGATTACTATGTGGACCATAAATGATTACTATATGTGACATACGAAGGGGCTTAAACGTATGCTTTAACACCTCACTCCTTAAACTGATTATTCATTTCCACAACGGTATCGATTACCATTTCCATCCCCTTCTTCACTCAGCGCTGTAACTTGGCTTGTCTGGTTTGACATAGCATGTAACAGCACATGCCCATGAGAACAACTACTGTTGGGGGCCTGGATTCCCATTAGGATTACACTAAGAGTTCGGACCACTGGATGTAGAGTCACATCCTCTGGAATTGCCCACCGGGGTGTTTCCACCTCTCTTTGTACACTTTCTATTTAATCATTTGCTGCTGGATCAGTTGAGTTACTGGTATTAGGGATTCTTTTGTTCTCGCCACCAAATCATGTATATCTAACGGCAAGTGTTCCACAAGAGGAAACAGTTCAATCAGTAGGTCTTGTAGGTGTTCATGTGGGATGATCATTTCAGCGACAGTGCTGCCTTTGCTCGTTGGCCAGATGGCATGGGCTCCTATTTGGATGGTGCTGGTAGCAGGTACGCAGAATCCAGCCTCACTTGTAGGGCAAATCTTGCCAGCTACGGAAAAATTATGATAACCTATAGCACAGACCACGTCCTGAATTCGTACTACCTCATTAACCAGTTCCTTTTGTACCAGTCGAGCCCAGCCTTTCCTAGTGTTATTAATATCTATTGTGGCATAGCACTCACACAGCCACCATTCATTATGTTTTACGCAACAAGCTTGATTGATTTACGAGCCAGTTTCAGTTACGAAGTGTACGGTGGGGTAATGCTGTACATATGTCTTGTTTACAAGCGTCCCCACACTATTTGCGAATACACCCTAACTGGCTCTTGCAACCACCTAGAGACTGCCAACATGAGGTATACACTTTTGCCGTCCTCCTTGTCTAATCTTGGAACCCTATCAAATTTAGCAAATTGTAAAAAAATAGGCACAATATGATTTACGCCTTGTTGTTGTATTTGTTTTAAGATGTCTGTGGTTTTTAGTATCCGTGGCCAATTTTGAAGTTGCAACTGCAACAAACTTTGCTGTACTATTTCGATTACTCTATTGCCATAGGCCATGCAAGCAACTGCCAGTGAAACATCATTATTTTGTATGCTGTTGATAATGGACAGGATGAGAGTGTTCAGGTGGCTGAAACCTTGAGCAATCAAATGGATATTATCAATAGTGATTGCGTGCTGGTCCAGTAATAAACTGCTAATACCCCCTCCTGTTTTAACTGCTTTGCTTATTGCATTCACAATGGTATTTATTTTTAAATGAAGATTTTCAATATCTGCAGAGTTCCATATGGACATGCCAAGTCCGGAGCCTCCCAACACTGTTCCTAATAAATCTCTCCTTTCTCTATCATGTTGTAGGGTGATTTTTGAGCCCTTTCAGAATTGCAATTGCATCTCCACTTCCAAATTAAACCAATCTTTATAGTGTCTCGGGCACTGCCTTGGGATGGATATACCAGCAAAATCAAGTTTTAGTGACACATATATCCATCCTACATTCTCTACCATATACTCTGCAGTAGGATGTAGAAAAATTCCTGAGGTAGGCCATGGTTGTACAGTAGGACACCCCCGCCTTGGGGTAATGTCAGTGTGTAGAGGAGTGGTGGGAGGGATAGCTCAATGGTTTGAGCATTGGCCTGTTAAGCCCAGAGTTGTGAGCTCAATCCTTGAGGGGGCCATTTAGGGATCTGGGGCAAAAATCTGTCTGGGGATTGGCCCTCCTTTGAGCAAGGGGTTAGACTAGATGACCTCCTGAGGTCCCTTCCAACCCTGATATTCTATGAGGTGGCATTAGGGCTGTTGTTGGGCAGGAATCTGCACATGGTAGATGCGTTTACTGATGCTCAGGGTTATAGACCATGTTCCTGTATCTTTTAACTGAATGTTACGAATGCAAACAGGTGCACTCCATCTATCCTGCAAGTGAGTAAACTCCACCCTGTTTGTCCAATCTCCATATGCTTTTACAATTCCATTTAAGTAACTAATCACTGTGTCCCCTGCTCAAAACCAGTCCAAGGATACTGTATCGGCATCGAGCTTGTGTGCTTGGACAACACATACCAGAATAAGATCCTCCCCAACCACTCCTGTGAAATATTGCTCCACGACTCGATTTGGTGCCACTAGTGCATGCTCCATTTCCGGAGTTACCCATTTTCTTTCCTTACTTTGTATATGTTCATGTTCACTTTGTGTATTAATGTTAGGAGTGTTACTGGAATCTGCATGAGGAAGTGCAGTAAAAACAATAATCTGACCACAATTAACAACAATATCACCCTTCCAACAGCATGAATGCTCTCCCTGTGTCTCTTTACTTAAAGTCAGTTCCTTTTCGAGCTGCCGTCTGGCATTATCGACCTCTTGGACTGGGACCTGTTGACCGTTTCCAACAGTCCTTCCCCAGGCCATCTCAATAGTAAAGGGTGACATCCTGAGGATGTGCTTCATTTGTTGCTTCCCTTCAGTTTCACACACTAATTTTAAGACATTTTTGGTAGGGTGCGCTTGACTTGCTGCATCCCATATGGTGGAGTTGTTAACTGTTTCTGTCCAAAGATTTCTGGTCACCGAATACGTTTGGTTGATCCTTGTGACAGGTTTATTGTCAAACGAAGCACAGTAATAGTTTCCCACAGACTCTACAGGACATACTGTGAATATGTGCCCCCGACAATGGACAGGCTCAGTCCATGGCGGGATTCTCCACTGCCCCCTAGGCCAGTATGAGTATGCATGCTGTTGGAAGGTTGATATTGTTGTTAATTGTGATCAGGTTATTGTTTTTAATGCACTTCTTCATGCAGTTTACTGCCCCCTAAGCCTCAGGGGTAAATTTTTATACACAGATACAAACAAGTTACACATCTATGTGTTAGGGTACCGCCTCTCACCTTGTACATGTTGGTTCGAACAAAACAACTCTATCCATCATATTACCCTCCTGCCCCTGTCTTTAGGATGGGTCAACATGTTCCTTGTTATCTCTGTGGAATGTGCTAGTATCAGAATGTTCTGGTACCATCCTGGCACATGTTTATATTACTAGTGCTTAGGTATGTGTATATTTGCAACATCAGCCTTCTCCTTGCCAGCTTCTGTGAGCAGGGCCTGCCTCTGGCTCACAGCTTAACTTTGCTTTATGTTAGCAAAGTCTTGCCCATTACTTTAGTTCAGGCCTTAGGTCTCATACCGGGCCTCTGATACAAGGGTTTATGTTTCAGGGCCTCATCTTACCACAGCTATTAATGAATCTATTCATATTTGTATATGAAGATACTGTGATAGATCAAGCAAAAGAAATTTGGTTTCATCATAATTAAGCTACTTGCAACAGGAAAATATGCCTGGATGGGAGAACATATGGATAATACATATCAGATCTTAGGGATCTTGCTGGGTCATGTCACTAACACTAGGAAAATAAATTATCTTCCAAACATTATTCTAATGGCAGTGGGAATGATTTAACATACAGCAAAATGTAATGTGTAGCAAAGAAGCAGCATGTATCTGTAAAAATTGTTTATATTTTACTTCTCATCTCAGTAAGAGAGTTCATAATTTTTTTCACTTATAGCATAAGAGCAAATAGATTTCTGCCTTGCATATGCTCATGCTATTTATGGTCATACATCCTTCAAAATGCTGTAGATTTAACTTATTAGCGTAGAGCCGAAAAACAAGATGGTGCGCTTAGATTTAGCACCATATATTCTCTAAATCTGTATACACACTACTTTTTACATATATAAGCTCTTTTCAGTTATTCATACCACTGACTCACTGCATCTAGATTCTTATTTTTGACGCTATAATTTAATACCATGGGCCGAGCACCAGATTTAGGGCTTTTATACTTGTAGGTTAGAATCCTACTCAGTTACTTTTGGATACACTGAATTTGGTATTAGCCTCTGACTAGGATTTCAAGAGAAGATTCCTCTTTATTAGCCCCACCACTGCGGATCTGGGAGTCGGCTCTAGTACATTTATAAAGGGGCTTTAACTTCAGGCTTTTAAACATATTTAATGTTTCATTGTGAACAACTGACCATTTATCCTGAATGCTATTTAAAACAAGAATATTATTATAAGGCAGCTTACTGGATTTGCTCATTTCTTACAGCAATATGTCCAACAGCCTATGAACAAAGTATCCCTGTGTCTAAGGGGGCTTAAATTCCATGACAAGGCCTCTCCATTTACATGGCACACCAAAACAGCAGGCTGATAGTACTGGGAAAGGTTCAGGTACATTCTAGCATGGACACTTTTAGTGAGTTAAACCCAAAATTAAATAATGCAATCAGTATTGTAGTCTTTGTGTTACATTGAATTGAATATCTACCTTCATATTTTCAGCTTGTCACAGAATTGTGTATTGACCAACAGATAAATGGACTTTGAATCCTAATGAGGGGGAACTAGGGCTTTTGAGATCAAAGTAAAGGACAGCTGGGATTATTGGCATGAAAAGTCAGGTGTGGGACTATGACCGGGGTCCTCGTGGGCAGCAAGCTATGGTCACTCAATTAGGGTGAACTGCAAAGAATGGGCAGACAATCCCCGTAAAGCTGGTGGATATTCCAATACCTAGATTTACCAAGCATAAAAAAGCTGCTTTATTACCTTACTGGTCATAGAAGTCCAAACAACACAGTTCCCTTAAAGTGATCCAGCGCCAGGCCTCCTTCCAGGTACTTACGTCAAATACGATGAACATTTCTGTAAATCTTATTTCATCATATAAAAGAAAAGGTTCTACCAATCCCAAAGGATTGGACACATTACCCCCCAGGTTAACAACTGTTTCAGATCTTACCCAAATACACGCTACAGCCAATTCTTATTAACTGAAATCAAAAGGTTTATTTATAAAAAGAAAGAAAGGTGAGAGTTAAAATTGGTTAAAAGAATCAATTCCATACAGTAATGGCAAAGTTCTTGGCTCAGGCTTGTAGCAAGGTTGGAACAAACGGCTGGCTTAAGTCAAGTCTCTGGAGTACATCCACAGCTTGGATGGGTCATTCAGTCCATTGTTCAGCACTTCAGTTTGTAGCAAAGTTCCTCCAGAGGTAAAAAGCAGGATTGAAGGCAAAATGGAGAAGATGCAGCTGCCTTTTATAGTCTCTTGCCATGCGCCCTGTGCTTCCTTTGTTCCAAACACAAGCTGCCCAGCACATGGCTTGGAAGCCTTAGAGTTCTCTCCATAGGCATGTCCCTGCATGCCTTGCTGAGTCATAAGGTGTATCTGCCTTCTCTCAATGGGTCAATTGTATAGCTAATGGTCTTTAATGGGCCATCAATCAGGCTAGGCAGTGCTGATGCCAAACTTGTCTGGGGTGTCACCCAGAAGCATAGCACAAGTTTGAAATACACACACACATACATACATACCTATAACAAATAATACAAAGGTGATACAAACATATAGACAAGATTATCATATCTGGCAAGTTATAACATTTTTGCAGATATCTTACATGGCATATCTGGCTGATTACTTTGTGGGCGTTACCCCAGGAACCAACATTTGAAATCCAGGTATAGAGCCAATACTTATAACTTTAAATACAAAAATGATACATGCGTAAACATGTTACTTGACAACCTTTGTACAATATTTGCTGCAAATATATCACAGGGGTTGCAACAATGATCTACATGGTCATATTTTAATCAGATAACATCAGAGGGACTTTGACACCCACAAGGGAGTTGAAACTGTCAGGGAGGGGTATTTCATTTCCCTTCATGGGCAGGACCAGAGGTGACTAGAATTTTTGTAGGGGTTTCAATTCTTTGTTCCACATCTTAGCCACCATTTCCCAGATCTAGCTGCCCCAATGCCTGCAACTCCAGTGGTTGAGAAGTGCACTAGCTCAATGTTTTTCCATTCTTATGCTTTTAAGTAATCAGGCCTAATGTTATTTCAGTAAAAAAGTCTCCCCTTTATGACTGACGTGTTTCTTAAATGGATATGTTCTAATTAATTAATTTTGTTCCAATATTTAATTAAACATTTTTGTATTACTTGGTGAAGAATGGTGAGTAGGCCAATTAAAATTTTGATCAGACCCTTTCAAAATCAATTAGCCATTTACACATAATCTAACCCACAGCTCTGATGTTTAGCCATGCAGAATTACAGGAAGAAAGGATAGCTTGGAGTTAAAGTACTGGGCTGGACTCAAGACATCTGAACTCAATTCCCAGCTCCACCATAGACATCCTATGTGAGCTTGGACAAAACACTTCATTTCCCTAAGTATCTGTTCCCCACCTGAAAGAAAAAGGATACTAGTTCTTTTCTTACATCCTGTGTCTGTCTTGTCTATTTAGACTGTGCACTGTTCAAACAGGGAGTGCCTTTAACCATGTTTTTGTTGTAAAGCACCTAGCACAAGATAGGTGGTCCTTGTAGGCACCACTGTAATTCAAATAATAATAATAGTAATAACAATTGATAATACAGAATTACACTGTCTGTTATTTTGTGTGAATTCTATATGCCTACTAGACATGAACATTAAGAGGAGAAGCGAGTCAACAATGGTGGATAAGTGCACTAAGAAGCTTTTGTCTCTCTCATGATAAATGGAATAACACTGTCTTAAACAGAAGGTGTTAAACAAAAGAGCTATGACTACATAAGCAAACAAATAGGCTTCTACACAGCTCAAGTTCAAGCTTTGTCTGGGTTGTTTACCACGGACTTCATCCCATCTGCAACTCTTTACTGCATACAGAGACATCTAATGGCTGAATAATATACTGTAAGTAAATATATCATTATAGGCCATATTGCAAAGTTTGGATAACATTAACTGATTATAAGCAAAACATAAAATGTGAGTTTGAATTTCAGATTCTTCCCTTTTTTACCTCCCTCTATGGTCATCTTTAGGTAACATACATGCTTTCTGTTGTGGCGCTTTACTTTTTTTCCCATAGAAATGGAAAGAAGTAGTGGGAGGAATTAATTTGTTTAAATCATCCATGTAGAAATGCAGAGAGCAAGAGGGAAAAATAACTTAGCTAGAAGTGCCCATAAACATCCAGAGAAAGTGTGTAGAAGTTTTGACATGCTCAGTAGCTTTTCTTGAAACTGTAGTAAAAGCCATGTTTATGGGAAAGTGGTTTTGACTGGCTTGGATATTCAGAACCTGAGGCTGAGCCAATTACTGCTCAAGGACAGCAAAATTAATAAATACACAAGTTATTGAGAGGTCTATGGATTCAGTTGACTTATGGAAGACTAGGAGATGTGTCTGCTGTCAGGGTGGGTCTCAACACCGGGGACTTTACATATAGGCTATTGATTTCTTATCTGCATGCCAAACTACAGCGACTCCTGTTTAGATCTGAAGGTTCCTGGTATATCCCAGGTATCAGCCTTTGCAAAAGTGGGGGCTTGTCTGTGAGTCTCAGAGACTTGGGCATAGCTTCCTTTGCCCAGAGGACATGCAAAACCCACAGTTCAGTGTGCACATTATGTCTCCCCTGTGCCCCGATCCACAAATCTATCTTTTGGTGCATAGATGGCCATTACATCAGTTTCTGAGCACCTCACAATCTTGCTAATCCTCACTACACCCCTGGGAGGTAAAGGAATGCTATTATCCCTCTTTACAGATGGGGGGCTGAGGTACAGAGAGACTAAATGACTCGAGCAAGGCCACACAGGGAGTCAGTAGGAGAACAGGGAATTGAACACAGGTCTCCCGAGAACTAGATTTGTGCCTCTAACCAATGGACCCATCCTTCCTGAAAGGGCTGTGCCCCCGCCTTAGAAAATCTGTCTCTTTAGCTCAACTTGGGGCAGCTCAAGTGTCTGTTCAGGAGGTCCCTGGTTCAATCCCCCAAGTATTGGCCACAATGGTGGTGAGCCTATTTACACACCATGAAGCCCTGTGCACCTGTTGTACAGGCAGAGCTGAGTGCCCCTTTGAAGACAAAGAAAAAATGGAGGTTGCACAATACTGGCTTGTCATAAGTCAAATCAAACAAGATCTTGCCTGCAAAAAAAGAAACAGACTGGCACAAGATGTTACTTTTCCCTCAGAACAGTGCCTTTCTTTGAACTAACAATAGCATTTTAGATGTGGCTTCATGGTTCTAGTAGAGATAAAATAATGAGTCGAGTTTGATCTCTCATGGACAGAGCTTTGCAAAAAGTCACATCATAAGCTCACTATAAATAATCTGCCCCAGTTATCAATCAGCTTGCAGCAGGCCTGGTATGCTGCCTTTGCTTCATTGGCTCCCCGACCAGAAAATGAGTGCATGCCTCTTGTTTGTGGGAGCTGAGTCTGCATTCCCTCATTTCAACACATCACATTGTCCCTGTAATGAGGTGATGATGATTTAATGAAGTGGCATTCTAGGGAGTCAAGATGACTTCTACCTGATGAAAAATCTAAACAGAGAGACATTTATTTTCATCTAGGAAACCATGCAAACAGTTTATATGGTTGCTTTCTCCACTGAATTGAGGAAGAATGAACTCATTTGGTGAGTGAAACATCAGTCGTTTTGCCGCTCACTACAACCCTTGTGTGAAAGTTCAGGGAAAATTCCTGATTAAGAATGACAAGATCATAGTTATTATTGCCAGCTACAGTGGGGGCCCACATTTGCATACAAAAATGGGAGTACCTGGGTTAACCTCCAGCTTTCTGCCAATGCAAGGAAAACCCACTTTCCTTCCTTGACGCCCACCAGAATGGAAACTAGTCTAATCTATCTATCTCATAGTATCTGGCAACTTCTAAGGAGGAACTTCTAATCTATCTGTCCTAGTACGTGACAACCAGAGGAGTGTCTCATAAATTGCTGGGGAGGTCTCAGTGAGGTGAAAGGGAAGCACAGAGATTGACTCTATGCGAGTGGAATCATGAGGTACTGGAGTGAAGCTAGGCACTGCTGCGGCAAATAGTAGTTCATTAACATTCTTAGATGGCAAGTTTTTCAGGTGTGTTGGTAGGGCACCTAGCACAACGGGGCTCCAATCCTGCTTAGGGCTTCTAGACCTTACTAGCTGCATTAGATGTTAGGTTATTAATATTTCCAGGAGAGTCAAGAAAAAAGGGTAGCAACTGATCTCTTGATGTGCAGCTATATTTATTGTGTTATTACTAGAAATAAAGTAGCCAGTGAAAGGAAGGGGGAAGCAAAAGGATTTGATTGATTTAGTCACCAATCCTCCAAACTGCTCCATGTAGATGGACCCCTGAACCCCAGTGAAGCTTTCTTGATTTAATGGGGCCCCAGATGATGCTAACACGGAACAGTTTGCAGGACTGGAATTCTACTAGCTTGAGATCTCTCAGGCCAAGTTTCATTCTGGAGTTCGCATTTACGGCTGGTGATAAACTTTTAATAGAAAAACTGGCATGGTCTTAACTATAGCCTTGTGACCGCCATTGCTCTCAACGTTCTTTTTTTATTCATTACCTCTTAGAAACAAAGAACAAGTGCTTCAAATCGGCCCGATCATACTCAGCCACCAGGCATATTAAACCAAAATGTCCCTCTCCACTGTGCTTCTAAATCACGTCTATATTGTTTAAAAAAAAATAACTCTAACAAAAGAGAAGGCTGAGCCCCATATGGTGGGTGATTGATCTGAGACATGCTTTATTCTTCTTGTAATAAGATCTCAAAACCAATATCAGTCCTGGCCCTGCATAGATGTATAACAGTAAAAAACGTGTCTTCTCAAATTATAGAATTTTCTTTTTAAAGTCAAGGCCCCTGGGGAAATTTAAAAGTTTCCTTTCGGCTCTTCGGACCTACTGCTTGGGCTGCTTCAGACCTTCCCCAGGTGATGGTAAAATGTAACTTGGATGCTACAAGTCCAGCCGACGGACTGACAGAATAAAGACATAATTAGACTATTGGGTAAGACATCATTCTAGGTGACGATAAAAATACTAAACACGAATGGGCTAGATCCTTGGTTGGTGTAAATGTAGGGTGACCAGACAGCAAATGTGAAAAATCAGAATGGGGGTGGGGAGTAATAGGAGCCTATATAAGAAAAAGACCCCAAAATCGGGCCTGTCCCTATAAAATCGGGACATCTGGTCACCCTATGTAAATGAGAGTGGCTGTACGGACTTTGATGTCATGCTGATTTACATCCGTCAAGGATCTGCCCCTGTTTACTTTTTCTTTTTTTCTTCCTTGCAGGAAATTAGTTTGCAGTTTTTGTTTGAGGCTATGGAGAAGAATTCAGTTCACAAGATAAATCAACAGTGTGTAAACAAGGGGGAAAGAAAGCAATACTTTTAAAAAAAAATTCATTATCCAAAACCTAAAGCTAGCTCCACACCAATTGTTATTATCCAAGTGAATTTCTAGAGGTCTGTGGTGACGGATTTGCATTTTAATATCCAGGTCAATTTATTGTGAAGATGGAGGCACTATCCCTGTGTATGTGTTTCTATGATGAAATGACTGATTGTCCTTGTAGACAATGGGGGGAGGAGGGAGGAACAGTAATGTTGCAAATCCGTGATCATATTCATAGTGCAGCTGTTTATATGGAAACCTTTACATCCAGCTTCTACCTTACTTCTCTTTTCTTTCTAAATTGCTACCGCCAACAAAGCTGTGATTGCATTCAATAGAAATATTAAACTCCTGACTTGAGAGAGGTGAAGGGACACGAAAACAAAGGGGAGCCAATTTTCTGAAAAATAAGATGGGCAGGACTTTCTGTCTCTTTCCACTATTATTATCATCTTTATTTCTCCCTTCTTTGTTGGCAATACTGTACTGAGTTACCTCGTGTTTAATCAACAGCCTAATGTGGTAACTCTCTCACAACACTGATTCTTCACATCTCAGACTGTCTGGAGCCTACTTCCATCAAACAGCCTCTTTGCACTTAACACCTTAATGGTCTTGAGGGGAGAGCGGAACAGCAATCCTCTGAGATGAGAATAATTACAGACAGAGACACAAATGCATTTGGTGCCAGATTTTGTTACCTCAAATAAGCAAAAATAAAGCAAACGTCTCCTCTTCTACAGTTACATAGTGTGTCTCTCTAGAAGGCTTAGGACAAATGGGTTAGACTAGGAGACACTAATGGCCTAATTCTGTGCCGTTTAAGTTAATGACAGCTTTGCCATTGACTTCAGTGGGAGGAGAATCAGGCCCTATTGGTAAAACTCTTTAAAGATGTTATTTTATTTAGCTCTTTTTTAAAATCTGTTTGCACTTTCGGGGCCAGATCTTCTGCTGGTATAAATCTGGCTTCAATGGAACTACAGTGGATTTATACCAGCTGCATGTTTGGTTCTGGATCTATGCATTGCCTAAGGTTGTCAACAGTGACTGGTGATTTTGGCTGCCCTGAAAGTGCCTGGAGGGACTGATAAGCAAGTCTCATGTGTCTCTGTGATCCAATACCCAGAAAACAGGGCATGCACTGACAAAAATGAAAGGGTTTAATAATCATATTCTTCATTTCTATACCACCTTCCATTCAAGGGTTTCAATACTTTGGCTGCTCCTGGATCACCCCAGGAATGCTAGGGTCTAGTTAGCCCTCCCAACTAAGGGGTATGTAAGATGATACTTTCCTATGCAATCATTTCTGTTTGAACATAGGAGTTGCCAGACCAGATTAGACCCAAGGTCCATCTGGTCCAGTGTCCTACCACCAACCGTGGCCATCACCAGAGCCTACAGAGGAAAGTGCAAGAAAGTCCACAGGAGGCAGTTATGGGATAAACTACCGCCTCAGGGGAAAATTTCTCCCATCAGGCCGTAGGCACTTACCTTGGTAAGAGAAAGGAAGATGGCCTTGCATTTGCTTGATTACAATCTCGTTTTATGGCTGAGCCTAAAATTGACCAAATCATTCCTATGACTGTATAAAGCACCATTCCCCAATTTAAAGTGCACAGTATGAAGAGGGCAGTTTATTAATAACTGGGTAAGAAAGTCTCAGGATTGTGTTCCTATCATATTTAGGCACCATATTACAGCTGGATCTCCTTCTGCATTCTGGGAGGATGGGGGTACAGGAAGCCACCGTTTGGCTGCATTGGGTTGTACAAGAAAGAGTCTCTGTTAGAGCAGCTGTCTAGGCTTAATGGTGTGGCCGGTGAGCAGGGGCTTTGACAGAGGAATGCAAATGTAATGACTCCCCTGAGTAGGTCACCTGTGGGGATCAAGCTCTGGATCTAAAAGCAAGAATTGCTACAGTTTGTGCTAACAAGCCAAGTCTATTAGTTTGGAGGTAGTGGTAGCAGTGGATCATGGGTTCTCTATACACCTTCTCTCCTTCCCTTTGGAAGCAGCAGGGTGTAGTGGGGAGGGGACTGCATCTCCTGCTGCTGGAAGCTGACTCCCTCCCCATGACAACTGTGCCCATCTGGGCTTAGTGCAGATGTCTGGGTGGACCCAGGCTATCCTAGGCCTGCCATTGGTTGCCCAGGCATGTCAGTCAAGCTCCTGGCCCAGCCTTCCCTTTGGCTTATGTCTTAGGCCTGGTCTATACTAACGAGATAAGTTGATCTAAGTTACGCTAGTTAAGTTATGTAAGATACATAACTTAAGTCGATGTAGCTTAGATCGACTAGCAGAGGTGTCTACACTGTGCTATGTCAGTGGGAGACACTCTCCCGTCGACACAGCTTCCACCTCTTGGGGAGTAAGAGTACTGAAGTAGATGGGAGAGTGCTCTCCCATCGACTTATCATGTCTTCACCAGACCCGCTAAATCAATGCCCACTGCTTTGATCGCAGCAGCACCGATTTAGCCCATACTGAAGACAAGCCCTTAGGCATCTTTGGAGACAGACCTTTGTGTTCAGAAGCCTTGAAACTAACAGAGGAGCTACAATAAACAACGCAGCTCAAAAGTTCACCTGGTGTCAAAACTGGTCCCCGTGTACACTGAATCTCCACCATAAGGTCTAGTGCATGATCCTAGAGTGCTAATGCCTCACTATTGTCCATGATGCAGGAGGAGGTAGACCATAGTATATAACAAGGGGTGGGGGGAGGGTGTTAGGCAATCAGAATGAGAATTACTGGTGGTTTTATTTAAAAAAATACTTCTGGAGATTTAAACAGCAATGAACAACTTTATGTGCAATTTAGCCAAACAAATTTTTATTTGCAATAAAAGAGAAAATAACGAGGAAAGAAAAATTGAATCATCACACATAAAAAACAACTATATAAAAATAACCCTGAAAGGTTAAAAGAAAAATACAAAAATTATGGTGCTTATGAAAACATTTTTACATGATAGTCATTTAAAAACAAAAAATACATCAGAATAATTCATGCAGTAGAGTTAGATGAAATACATTTTTCTTAGCAAAGGTCTCATTACAGACATTTAAAATGAATCATTTGCCTCTCAGCCCAGTTATTGATTATAAAGCGGTGTAAATCTTATATAGATGCTGGGGTTATGCCCAGATCATTGCCATTAATTTATTTCTATGAAGTAGAACAGTGGTATTTGGGAAAAATAAGGCATTTTATAACTATAAAGTGGCATGTTAATGCAGAGGAGTATTCATAGGGAGGAAGCATATATTATATGCCCTAAACCCTTGGTGAATAAAAAGTAATCAGAACATTATATCACAATCCTTTTGAACAATACAATCCAGGTAATAAATGAGTGGCAATTTGTTAATGGTGTGAGGTCCCTTCATTGGGAAGCTGTTTCTTCATTGCTCTTGCCTACTGTTATCCAGAGATACAACACCGCTAATATATAGTTTGGGTAAAGGACTTGCCAGGCAAGTGACAATGCCAGATTGTATATTTTTGCTGATTTCATAGAAAAGCCAACTTTTTCACTGATGAAGTTTCTTACTTTTGCATCAGCAAACAACAATTTTTTTGCTGCAGTAGCATTAAAGTTTGGAGGGAAAGGGGAGAGAAAGGTCAGTGGGGAATTCACTACTTCACTCTTTTTAAAAAAAAAAAATTATTTCCCCTTTACAATGATCCTGTCTGATGAGATGCACCTGAATCCAAGAGCCACTGTCTCCATCTTGAAAATTATCTCATTGTGGAGAGAGCTACCATCCCTTTTCTACAAGCAGGCCTTTTAAAACACACTATGATGCAGGAACTTCTCCATGTGAGTTGTACAGCAGGGGCAGTTCCTCTAAAACTGAATATTAGCTTTGAAAGTTGAGAGTTGCCAGGGCTTATCCTTTTACTGGCTAGAAATCCTTGAGTTTGCTGGGAAGCAGATTAGAGTACTATGCAAGGACTTAAATGGAACTGAGAGCCATGCATGTGGTGGGTTATACTCCATTAAGATGGCACTTTCCCTAATGACTTCAATTAACAGAGAAAGTCTGATTTAGCTGGCACCTCTAAGAAGATTTGTGGATAACTTCTAAACGTTTTGGAGTAGCCCATGCTGTTCAGCCTGAAGAACAGACTAACGCCTCTCCTGTGTGAGGAAAAGAACTGTATTACATAGTATGAAGCAAGTCTACGGGGAAAAAACAGTTCAAAAGAGTTGGCAATTTTTCAAGGAGACATTATTAAGGGCACAAGAGCAAACTATTCCGCTGCATAGGAAAGATAGGAAGTATGGCAAGAGACCAGCCAGTCTTAACCAGGAGATCTTCAATTATCTGAAACTCAGAACAGAGTCTTACAAAAAGTGGATGAATATAAACAAATATCACAAACATGTAGGGATAAAATTAGAAAGGCCAAGGCACAAAATGAGATCAAACTAACTAGAGACATAAAGGGTAACAAGAAAATATTCTACAAATACATTATAAGCAAGAGGAAGACTAAGGACAGGGTAGGCCCATTACTCAGTGAGGGGGAGAAAACAGTAACAGAAAATGTGGAAATGGCAGAAATGCTAAATGACTATTTTGTTTCAATTTTTACCGGAAGGTTTAGTAGCGATTGGACGTCTAACATAGTGAATGTCAGTGAATATAAGGTAGGATCAGAGGCTAAAATAGGGAAAGAACAAGTTAAAAATTACTTAGACAAGTTGGATGTCTTCAAGTCACCAGGCCCTGATGAAATACATCCTAGAATACTCAAATAGCTGTCTGAGGAGATGTCTGAGCCATTAGCGATTATCTTTAAAAAGTCATGAAACACGGGTGAGATTCCAGAGGACTGGAAAAGCGCAAATATAGTGCCAAGCTATAAAAAGGGGAATAAGGACAACCCGGGGAATTACAGACCAGTCAGCTTAACTTCAGTACCCGGAAAGATAATGGAGCAAATAATTAAGCAAGCAATTTGCAAGCACCTTCATGATATTAAGGTGATAAGTAACAGTCAGCATAGATTTATCAAGAACCATGTTAAACCAACCTAATAGCTTTCTTTGACAGGGTAACAAGCCTTGTGGATAGGGAGGAAGTAGAAGATGTGGTATATCTTGACTTTAGTAAGGCTTTTGTTACTGTCTTGCATGACCTCATAAAAAACTAGGGAAATACAACCTAGATGGAGCTACTATAAGGTGGGTGCACAACTGGTTGGAAAACCATTTCCAGAGAGCAGTTATCAATGGTTCCGAGTCAAATTGGAAGGGCTTATCAAATGGGGTCCCTCAGGGATTGGTCCTGAGTCCGGTTCTGTTCAATATCTTAATCAATGGTTTAAATAATGGTAGAGAAGACACTTATAAAGTTTGTGGGCAGGATTAAAATTCAAAATGATCTGGACAAATTGGAGAAATGGTCTGAAATAAATAGGATGAGGGAGGTTGTGGAAGCTCCTTCACTGGAGGTTTTCAAAACAAAGGCTGGACAGCCATCTCTCTTAGAAACAACAAATCCTGCATCTGGGCAGGGAATTAGATTAAATGGCCGTTGTGGTCCCTTCTAACCCTATAATTCTATGATTCTAAGGATTAATGGAAAGTACTCCACTTAGGAAGTAACAATCAATTTCACACATACAAAATGGGATACAGCTGCCTAGGAAGGAGTACTGCGGAAAGGGATCTGGGGATCATAGTGGATCACAAGCTAAAGATGAGTCAACAGTGTAACACTTTTGCAAAAAAAAGTAAATATCATTCTGGGATGTATCAGCAGGAGTGTTGTAAGCAAGACATGAGAAGAAATTCTTCTGCTCTACTACGCACTGATACAGCCTCAATGGAAGTATTGTGTCCTCTTCTGGGCACCCCATTTCCCACTGACATTTTCAAAATGAAAAGTTTCATTCTTCATTTTGAAATGATTTTTTGTTTTGAAACTTTAGTTAATTTATGTTAATACAAAAGGCTGAAAGTAAACAACTTGTTTCAAAATTATTGAAACAAAATGTTTCCATTGACCTGATCTGAAGTTTGTTTCAAATTATTGAGTTCTAAAAATTTTCAAGATTTTGACTTTTTGTCCTGATTTGAGATGGGAAAAAAATTAAAAATCTTGAAAACTCTTGTGGGATGGGAAAAATGTTTCCTGCCCATCTCTGTTCATTGGAAAATAGAAATAGCCACATGGGATCAGATCATGCAGTCATTGAGTCCAGTATCCTGACTGTGGCCAGTGATACAGCTTCAGAGAAAGGTGTAAAAAACCCTGTGCTGAACACATGTGCAATAATCTGCCAATAGGGGAAATATTTTCCCTAACGTGAGTCATTTAGCAATTGGTTTAAGCCTTGAAGCACGAGGGTTTATATCCTTTCTATTTTTTCTTTATCCCATCTAATATACCTGTGATGTTCTCATTATCCATATAAAAGTCTAATCCTCTTCTGATTCCTGCAAAGTTTTTAGCTTCAGTAATATCTTGCAGTAGTGAGTTCCACTGATTAAAAAGTTTTGCTTAAAATGATTTTGTAGCCTTGCAATGTAATTGAATGTTCTCTTGCTCTTGAGTTCAAGACTTTCTTTCTCCAGTAATAGTAGCTACTATATCTGCATGTAGAACGGGCAACATTTGTTTGTTGAATAGCAAATTAGCTGAAAATGTATGTTGGAGGGCACCAAAACTTTTAGCAAATTTGGGTCTATTTTGGCAAATAGGCTTGTCCCGAAAAAAGGAAATAAAAATGTCAGAAATATCAAAATATTTTTATTTTAATATTTTCAGAATGATGTTTTGATATTTCATTTCAAACTGACATTTTTGAAACCTAATGCCACTGTGAATTAACATTTCATTTCAGAAATGTTATTGCAAATTGACATTTGAAACATTTTGTTTGACTCACATTTATTTTTGTTTTGTTTTTTCATTTCAGTGAGAAAAATGCAAAAATTTGGTTTGGGTTCAAAATTAACCTACTTTTTCAGCTACCGAACTGGTACATCTGTGTGTAGCAAGCAAAAGTGTTGAACATATCCCAGGAGTACTACACACTTGAGTCGAAATGTTTTACATTTCCCATTTTTAAAGTAAGAATGTCTTAGTGTCAGTAATAGGGGCCTAAACTAGCCCTGGTTAGCTGGATGAACTTGCACAACTATTGTGTTTGAATAAAAGAGGACTTGTCCATCCAGGTCTATAATTGACTTTGTTGTCACACTGTTATTTTCACCAGAGGAATGCCATTTGTCCGCCCATAACATGTGACCTTCACACTTCTTTTAAATGAGCCTTCATTGTATGCTCTGAGTTCTGAGTAGCAGATCCAAGTACAAATCACATAATCCTCATGTAAAACTCTTGACCAAGATTTTTTAAAATAGATTGTTGCTGCTGTTTGTGTTGATGCCTAAATTTATAGTTAGGCATCTAGCGTGAAATTCTGGCCTTGTTGAAAACTACCATTAACTTTAATGGAGCCAGGATTTCACCCTCAGTTTTCAGATATGCTGAGCACCCAGCAACTCTCATTGACTACAGGGGAAGCTCAGTGCTTTTGAAAATCAGATAAGAAAAAACCTGTCATAAACAGATAGTTAAGGGTTAATGCCTCTTTTACCTGTAAAGGGTTAAGAAGTTCACCTAACCTAGCTGACACCTGACCAGAGGAACCAATGGGAGGACAAGATGGTTCAAAAGGAAGGAGGGAAGTTCCCTTTGTCTGTTGAGTTTTCACTTTGGACTGGAGTGGGAAAGCTCCAGAATTCAGCCTCTTATTAAGTTGTAAGTATTAGTGAAGGAGATAAATAGGTTTATGTTTATTTCTTTGTAACCTGTCTTGTGCAATTAGAGGAATAGTCAAATTGGGTATTTGGGTATTTTTTTGTGTGTAACTAAGGGTTTGCCCTGGGGAGCATCCTCTGTGTTTGGAATCTGTTGTCTGTGAGAGTAGCTGGTATGCTAATCTCTCCCAGAGGGTTTTCTTTTACCTTTCTTTTCGTTAATTAAAAGCCTTTTTCTTAATACCTGATTGATTTTTCCTTGTTTTAAGATCCAAGGGGGTTGGATCTGGGTCCACCAGGAGTTGGTGGGAGAAAGGAGGGGGGATGGTTAATATCTCCTTGTTTTAAGATCCAAGGGTTTGGATCTGTGTTCACCAGGAAATTGGTGAAGAGTCTCTCAAGGCTACCCAGGGAAGGGAATTAGTGCTTGGGAGTGGTGGCAGCCAGACCAGATCTAAGCTGTTAATTGAGCTTAGAGCTTCTCATGCAGGTCCCCCACATCTGTACCCTAAAGTTCAGAGTGGGGAAGGAACCTTGACAGCCTCCTATTCAGAAAAGCATTTAAGCACATGCCTAAGTACTTTTCTGAAGAGGGATGGACTTAAGCATGTACTCAAGTGCTTTTCTTAATCAGAGCCTGAGGATATAGGAATCTAACTT
Organism: Malaclemys terrapin pileata; assembly: GCF_027887155.1. Lineage (NCBI taxonomy): Eukaryota > Metazoa > Chordata > Testudines > Emydidae > Malaclemys > Malaclemys terrapin. The sequence continues at coordinate 333,838,969 of NC_071505.1, forward strand.
TAGGCACCTATTTTTGAAACTCTCTGCCAGTATTTGCTTTCTCATTTTTGGAATATGTGTCTCCTGCAGGCTCAATATGCAGATATTATGAACCAGCTGGCACTGAAATAGCCAATAGCTCTCCATTTACTTCAATATTTAACATAACTTCTCCCCTTGATAAAATGAACTAATTGAACTTAAACAAAGATTCTGATAATTAATTAAATAGTATTGATAAAGTGGAAATTATGGGGTGGATCTTCAGCTGGGGTAAATTGTCAGAACTCCTTTGACATCTATGGCTCAAGGACATTTTGTAGCAGCTGTATCTGCCCCTATATTCTTCTGAGCCAAATGGAATTTAACTTTTTCAGTGACAGTTCGGCTATGTCAGGGATTTGTCCATACCGGCTTATGCTGGGCATGCTTTTCCTTGGGTTGGAGTCAGTCCATACTCAGATGTACTCCCAATGACTTCAGTGAGAAAGAACTGAATAAATATTGAGCAAATGCCTCCGGAATAAACAGATATTGTGCTTCTCTTAGAAGAACCTTGCACCAAGATTACACTGCCTGATGTGGTAGCTATATGTCTGAATCTCTATAATTATAATAAAGGATCAGTTTGGCCATTATTTGGACAGATGGTGTATTCATACCCAATCCTTGGTGTATTTGCAGAAGAGCTATAGTTAAACTGATTTTTTGCATTTGCAGTCACATACTGCTCTTTACTGACAGCAGCTTTAATTGAAAATGCTTCAGCTTTTATCCTAGCCGGTATTACTTTCCCCGTATGATGGATACAATTCGCAATTAATTTTTCTCTGTGGACTATATTATAGTATAAGTAATAATTAAACAAATCTTAACAGCTCCTGCTCAGATGCACCAGTGGTACAGTGTGTGCTGAACAATTTCACTTGTGCAGCTTTGAAGAGAATATTTTCAATTCTGCTGTGAATTCTTTAAGGGAAAATACTATTTGTTGTTTATTTTGGTACTAAAAAGTGCTTTGGTGTACATGTGATTTCTCACAGCCGTTCTGCATGAGAGAGATTTTTCCACAAAGATTTGAAGATGCCATTGGGTGACCAGACAGCAAGTGTGAAAAATTGGGACAGGATGTGGAAGGTAATTGGTGCCTATATAAGAAAAAGACCCCAAAATCATGACGGTCCCTATAAAATCGGGACATCTGGTCACCCTAAGATGCCAGACTGATGACTGTGGGCAATATAGATAAATAGATGTACATATCTATGGACTAAATTCAACCTTAGGCCAGGTCTACATTACAGACTTCTGCTGGTATAGTAATGTCAGTGTGATCCTTGACCTACATAGCTGTGCCGAGCCGACAGAAGAGTCTAGTGTGGACACATGTTATGCCAGCCATACTGCACTGTGTACTGCAATAGTTTGGTTCACTCATGGGGGTTGGTTTTACTGTTCTGGTACAAAGTGCAGTTGTGAAGATATAACTGCTTCCACACTAACAAAGCCTTGACAGTATAGTATACCGGTATCCCTATACCGGTAAAGCTCTTCTAGTGTGGACAGAGCCTTAGTTTAATTCTATTGATGACAGTGGAATATCACCAAGTATGAATATGGTTCATTCATTTTCGTATGGACTCAGAGGGAAAAAAATATTTTCTTAAAGTGCCTGAATAATAATTACAAGCAGAGGCAAGGAGGGTCTCTCATTGCCTTCAACACATCTGAGTGCAGAACTGACCCTAAATGGGTTGCTGATAAACTCAGTCATGACTATACAACATACATAGCCAGTATCTTAAACTCCCAACTTTCCAAATTTAATCCAAGGTGGATATCAGGCCATTTTCCCGAAAGGCCTGGATCATAAAGTGACCAGGACTACTCATTAAAAATTAAACAAATGAATAGGTCCTGGCAGGATCAAGGTTGAGATAGGACACAGGTGACCTTAGGGTTGTTGATCATCAGAGTTGGAACCCTGGAATGCAGTTTTGCAGATATTGACTCTGATTCAACACTTACTCAGGTGTGTAACTTTAAGCATGTGAGTACTTGCATTGACTTCAGTGTTTACTTTTAAGCATGTGCTTAAATGCTTTGCTGGATTAGGAGTACTATGGGCAAGATTTTCAAGAGTAGCCACTGATTTTCAAGGCCTCAGTTTCTTGTGTTTTAAACTGGGCGTGTAAAAATGGAGGCATCGCTTCCCATTTTTGAAAATGTTGGCCTATGCTTTCTTCTGTTTTGGTGAAGTTCTTTTTAATATTCTTTCTCTTTCTATATTTTCCCAGACATTTGCATGAGGACAAATGTGCAGTATTTTTTAATTGGTGCATTGGCCCTTGCTGTCTCTTTCCTACATTGAGTCCTAGTCATATTTGAGGCATCACAATTGGTTGCTGTAGAATTTAACATTAATATCAGAAATGGAGGACTGTTTTTTTTGACGTCTATGTTAATACAACATTAAGACTGAGTTTTGTATTACAGTTGCAATGGAGTATTGCACATTTTATTTTTCTATTTGATCATCTTGGCCAATAGAAAGTCTCCCGTTGACTTTGATGGGTTTTAGATCAGGCCCTTACTGCAGACAGCTTTCCAAATTCATACTGAAATACATCACTTGGATATTGTCCCTAGAACTGAGTTAGTCATAAGCATCATATTTGTTTAACTTTAGATTACTGGTTTATTTTCATTTTGCCTTGCAGATACCACCATTGTCAACTCCCTTTTTTATCACACACCGAAACAGTAGCTTACATTTACTGATTTGATCATTCTTAACTATGCGATGTTCCCCCTTACTATTATCGGGTTGACATTTATAATTTCACACTTCATAAAACATTTCACAGGGTAGCACTTTTACACACTCTTATAATAAATCCTTCCTGTTATGTTCAAAATACAGAGAAACATCAGATTATGCAAGATCTTAGGTTGGAAATACCATTGGCTCCTTGATTTCAAATGTACTGGGCTTGGAAGAACCATACAAACTTCTATAGAGGTTCTATGAAACAAGAAGATATATCAAGCTTTTAGGAATATTACTGCCTTCCATTTGAGAGTCTTAAGGAGCTTAGCAAATAGTTATAGATTCTAAGGCTAGAAGAGACCAGTGTGAACTTCTAATCTGCCTTCCAGTGTAACACAGGCCATAGAACTTCCCTGAAACAATTCCCATTTGAACTAGAGCATGTCTTTCAAAGAAACACCCAGTCTTGATTTAAAAGTTATCAGTGATGGAGAATCCACTGAAGCTCTTGGTAAATTGTTGCAATGTTTAATTATCTTCACTGCTAGACATGTACATCTTATTTCCAGTCTGAATCTCTCTGGCTTCATGAATCAAGTTATCAATCTGAGGTGAGTAAACTAAGACACAGAAAACGTAGGTGACCTTTCTCAAGGTCATGCAAGAGGTATCTAAAAGCTTGGAAAAGAACCCGAGAGTAAATTGATGTTTACATCAGCTGAGGATGCCCCAATCTCTTGGTTCCCACTCCTTTGATTTAACTGCAAGACCACCCTTTCTTTATTCAAAAATGATATCTTGAAGGAAATGCACCTTATTCTGACAGCAAAGAGGTAGCATTGATCTCAAATTAAGGGCCTAAGCTTGTAGGACCTTATCCATAAAAGAAGTCCTGCTAAAATGAGCAGGACTATGTGTACAAATGGGACTGCTCATACGAGAGAGGATTTTCTGGATCCTGCCAGTATAAATGCATTTGCAAGTGCACTCTTTATGGTATGAACTGGTCGCATTAGCCAGTGACCACAGTCATTTCTCCTGCTGCAGGAATGCTGTTTATCCTATTTGGCAGTACTCTCTTGATTGCTGTTGGCAGAAGCACTATGGGAACTAGTCCTATTATGAGTCGTCAAGCGAGGCTGCACATTGGTGTGATGTTTGAAGCAAGCCAATAGGGGCAAGGATGCTGATAAAAATAAGTTAAATGGGGGGTACACGTTACGTTTCTTGAAATGCAACCCAAAAGAAACATAAGAATTGCCATACTTGATCAGACGCATGGTTTGTCCGGTCCAGCATCCTGTCTCCAACAGTGGCTGGTGCCAGAAGCTTCGGAGAAGGGTGCAAGAAGCCATATTATAGCCTGGCCATAGGGAAAATTTCTAATTCTCCAGTAGTTAGCTATTTGGATTATGTCCTGAGCATGAGGGTTTATATCCATCCCAAATCCCTTGAGCTGAAAACATGGGAAGGCTGAGTTGATATTAGTGAACTCCTGCAATAAGAATCTTGTTGGCATAGAGAGATTGGCCATGCTGGTGCTGCTGCTTAGTGTGAATAGAATATCCACGGTTACTACAGCAGCTTGGGTGCTCATACAGCATCTGCCCTTTCCTGGACATATAAAAAGCCACCACTCACATTTTGGAAGATGTAGTCACCATATTTGTCACCAGCGATTTTTACTGCTCCAGGGCACCTCTGGCTATTATTTTGCTCCATATCTCTTTAGTTTTCTTGCCATGAACATGCAGCACTCTCTAATCGCTCCCTGTGGTGAGCCTGAATCCTGTGCACTCATAAAGGCTCTGATTGAGCAACGCTCTTTATGTTGTGCTTAAATTTACATGTGAGTATGTCCATCCCTATTTAGCAAAGCACTTAAGCATGTGTTTAACTTTAAGCACATGAGAGTTTCATTGACTTAAACACAGGCTTCAAGTGATGAATGTGCTTAAGGCCCAAAGTCCTTAAGGTACTTAAACATATCTAAATTTCAATAAGTGAGTAGCCCCATGGGACTTCAATGGGACTACTCAAGTGCTTAATGTCAGATAATACATGCTTAAACACCTTGCTGAATCAGGGTGCCACTGTTTTACTGTTGTTTGCAGTGTAGTTGTATAAAAGTTGGTCCCAGGATATTAGAGAAACAAGGCGGGTGAGGTAATATTTTTTATTGGACCACCATCTGTTGGTGAAAGAGACAAGCTTCGGAACTTTGTGTAAGCTGGTCTAATAAAAGATACTACCTCACCCATCTTGTCTCTCTAAATGTTTTATTGCAGCAAGAATGGAATTACTCACATTTTAAAATTAAGCACGCCCAATGTGCCTTTCTGAATTGGGGGCAAAGTCCTGATGATGATGAAAAATAAAACTTCCTCGTTAACCTTCAGCTCCCCACCTCTGCTGTTATTCCCAAGTTTAACTTTCATACAATATAAAGAAACTTTCACAGACACAAACTGCTGATGACTTATGTCACTGCAGCATCATAGAGATTAGAACTAGAAAAGACCTACTATCGAGACAAACCATGATTTAAGTTTATTCAACTGCACAAGCCCAAAAAGGGTCTTCTTTACTTTTCCCATAATTTGTGGTTTGCACTTTTTTGCCCCTCTGTTAAAGAAATCTTTTTCCTCTAAAGCAGCTCTTCAGACTCTATGTAAACCAAATAACATGGTTTAAGAAAATACTTCCAGAGCCAACAGTTTTTCAGTAGAACACTCAAAGCAATAATTGCTTGTGTTTTACTATCAACAAGCCTCAACAAACAGCCAGCAGATTTATTTTTTATTAACACCCCATTACCTTCAACAGTAAATTTCCTTTAAAAAAAATGATGTGCTCTGACTACTAAGTGTTTTCAAATAACTACAATATAAAGAAATATAATTACATAGCAGGATCTGCAGTAGTCAACATATTGCCCATTTCATTCCCACTCCTTCCTGATTCATCTTACTCTCTCCCTTGTTTAAAGTAGACACAGTCCAATTTCAATTTCAGTAACTGTATTGGCATAGCAACTTATATAAGTTTTGTTACAGTGGATACATCAAGTATTTGGGCCTAATCCTATATGACTGGACCCAGTCTGTTTTGGATGTTGATAGTGGCTCCTTGTCTTCTTAGCGGTATGCACAACATTTAGCAGGTGGCACATGAACAGCATTTGTCACCGAATTTGGTCCACTGGTTGGATCATTAGCTTCCTTGAGGAATGTGATGTGAACACTGATCCATGCCCCCCTTGCGGCTCCATGTGAGGCAGCATGATTCAGTAGATAGGGAACAAAATTAGGACTCCAGAGACCTGGATTCTGTCCCACTGGTCCATCATGTGATTTAGCCAAGACCCCGTTCAGCAAAGCACTTCATAACCTCAGTGAGACTCAGGCGCAAGGTGAAAGTTAAGTATATGTTTAAATGTTTTTCTGAATCAGGGCCCAATCACTTAGATTAGCATTTTTGACAGTGACAAGTTTCAGAGTAACAGCCGTGTTAGTCTGTATCCGCAAAAAGAAGAACAGGAGTACTTGTGGCACCTTAGAGACTAACAAATTTATTAGAGCATAAGCTTTCGTGGACTACAGCCCACTTCTTCGGATGCATATAGAATGGAACATATAATGAGGAGATATATATACACACATACAGAGAGCATAAACAGGTGGGAGTTGTCTTACCAACTCTGAGAGGCCAATTAATTAAGAAAAAAAAAAAAAAAAAAAAAAAAAAAAACTTTTGAAGTGATAATCAAGCTAGCCGAGTACAGACAGTGTGATAAGAAGTGTGAGAGTACTTACAAGGGGAGATAGTCAACGTTTGTAATGGCTCAGCCATTCCCAGTCCTTATTCAAACCGGAGTTGATTGTGTCTAGTTTGCATATCAATTCTAGCTCTGCAGTCTCTCTTTGGAGTCTGTTTTTGAAGTTTTTCTGTTGTAATATAGCCACCCGCAGGTCTGTCACTGAATGACCAGACAGGTTAAAGTGTTCTCCCACTGGTTTTTGAGTATTTTGATTCCTGATGTCAGATTTGTGTCCATTAATTCTTTTGCGGAGAGACTGTCCGGTTTGGCCAATGTACATGGCAGAGGGGCATTGCTGGCACATGATGGCATAGATCACATTGGTAGATGTGCAGGTGAACGAGCCCCTGATGGTATGGCTGATGTGATTAGGTCCTATGATGATGTCACTTGAATAGATATGTGGACAGAGTTGGCATCGGGGTTTGTTACAAGGATAGGTTCCTGGGTTAGTGGTTTTGTTCAGTGATGTGTGGTTGCTGGTGAGTATTTGCTTTAGGTTGGGGGGTTGTCTGTAAGCGAGGACAGGTCTGTCTCCCAAGATCTGTGAGAGTAAAGGATCATCTTTCAGGATAGGTTGTAGATCTCTGATGATGCGCTGGAGAGGTTTTAGTTGGGGGCTGAAGGTGACAGCTAGTGGTGTTCTGTTATTTTCTTTGTTGGGCCTGTCTTGTAGGAGGTGACTTCTGGGTACTCGTCTGGCTCTGTCAATCTGTTTTTTTAAGAATGCTTTCTTAAAACTACAATACCCACCTGCTGAAGTGAAAAAACAGATTGACAGAGCCAGACGAGTACCCAGAAGTCACCTCCTACAAGACAGGCCCAACAAAGAAAATAACAGAACACCACTAGCTGTCACCTTCAGCCCCCAACTAAAACCTCTCCAGCGCATCATCAGAGATCTACAACCTATCCTGAAAGATGATCCTTTACTCTCACAGATCTTGGGAGACAGACCTGTCCTCGCTTACAGACAACCCCCCAACCTAAAGCAAATACTCACCAGCAACCACACATCACTGAACAAAACCACTAACCCAGGAACCTATCCTTGTAACAAACCCCGATGCCAACTCTGTCCACATATCTATTCAAGTGACATCATCATAGGACCTAATCACATCAGCCATACCATCAGGGGCTCGTTCACCTGCACATCTACCAATGTGATCTATGCCATCATGTGCCAGCAATGCCCCTCTGCCATGTACATTGGCCAAACCGGACAGTCTCTCCGCAAAAGAATTAATGGACACAAATCTGACATCAGGAATCAAAATACTCAAAAACCAGTGGGAGAACACTTTAACCTGTCTGGTCATTCAGTGACAGACCTGCGGGTGGCTATATTACAACAGAAAAACTTCAAAAACAGACTCCAAAGAGAGACTGCAGAGCTAGAATTGATATGCAAACTAGACACAATCAACTCCGGTTTGAATAAGGACTGGGAATGGCTGAGCCATTACAAACGTTGACTATCTCCCCTTGTAAGTACTCTCACACTTCTTATCACACTGTCTGTACTCGGCTAGCTTGATTATCACTTCAAAAGTTTTTTTTTTTTTTTTTTCTTAATTAATTGGCCTCTCAGAGTTGGTAAGACAACTCCCACCTGTTTATGCTCTCTGTATGTGTGTATATATATCTCCTCATTATATGTTCCATTCTATATGCATCCGAAGAAGTGGGCTGTAGTCCACGAAAGCTTATGCTCTAATAAATTTGTTAGTCTCTAAGGTGCCACAAGTATTTTTGACAGTGGCCACTGGTTTTGGATGCCTTAATGTACCTGAGAAGCTTTGAATTGCATTTATTATTTTCAGACAAGATACAAAATGCGTTGAGTTAGAAAAATTATCTCTATCTCTGTCCATCTTTCTTGGTGAAACTCATCACTCATATAAGTAGGTACAAACTCAGGGGAATTCAGTGGCAGCAGTGAATTTGCTTCCTCACGACTCTACTTATATTGGACCTTACTCTGCTCTCATTTATGATCGATAAATCTGATATTTCATGGTAAATTATGCTTAAATGGCCTTGTCATAACTATAAAGGGAAGGGTACAGCTGTCCTGTGTACAGTACTATAAAATCCCTCCTGGCCAGAGACTCCAAAATCCTTTTCCCTGTAAAGGGTTAAGAAGCTCAGGTAACCTGGCTGACACCTGACCCAAAGGACCAATAAGGGGACAAGATACTTTCAAATCTTGGGGGGGGGGGACTTTTGTTTGTGCTCTTTGTTTGGGGAGTTCATTCGCTCTTGGGACTGAGAGGGACCAGACATCAATCCAGGTTCTCCAGATCTTTCAGTCTCTCCTATTTCAAACTTGTAAGTAAACAGTCAGGCAAGGTGTGTTAGTTTATCTTTGTTTTCTCAACTTGTAAATGTACCTTTTACTAGAGTGTTTATCTCTGTTTGCTGTACTTTGAACCTAAGGCTAGAGGGGGGTCCTCTGAGCTCTTTAAGTTTGATTACCCTGTAAAGTTATTTTTCCATCCTGATTTTACAGAGAGGATTTTTACCTTTTTCTTTAATTAAAAGCCTTCTTTTTAAGAACCTGATTGATTTTTCCTTGTTTTTAGATCCAAGGGGGTTGGATCTTGATCCACCAGGAGTTGGTGGGAGGAAGGAGGGGGGGATGGTTAATTTCTCCTTGTTTTAAGAGCCAAGGTGTTTGGATCTGTATTCACCAGGGAATTGGTGAAGAGTTTCTCAAGGCTTCCCAGGGAAGGGAATAAGCTTTGGGAATGGTGGCAGCGGACCAGATCTAAGCTGGTAGTTAAGCTTAGAAGTTTTCATGCAGGCCCCCACATCTATACCCTAAAGTTCAGAGTGGGGAAGCAACAGCCTAATCCTGCATTTATTGTATATAAAAATAAACATAAGAACAGCCATACTGGGTCAGACCAATGGTCCACCTAGCCCAGTATCCTGTCTTCCAACAGTGGCCAATGCCAGGTGCCCCAGAGGGAATGAACAGAACAGGTAATCATCAAGTGACTCATTTCTCATTCCCAGATTCTGGCAAACAGAGGCTAGGGACATTTCAGAACCTGGTTTTGAATCTCTGCCCATCCTGGATAATAGCCATTGATGGACCTATCCTCCATGAACTTATCCAGTTTTTTTGAACACTCTTATAGTCATGACTTTCACAAAATCCTCTGGCAAAGAGTTACACAGGTTGACTGTGCGCTGTGTGAAGAAATACTTCCTTCTGTTTGTTTTAATCTTGCTGCCTATTAATTTCATTTGGTGACCTCTAGTTGTTGTGTTTTGAGGGGTAAATATCACTTTCTTCTTTACTTTCTCCTCATCAGTCATGGTTTATAGACTTCTATCATATTCCCCCTTAGTCGTCTCTTTTCCAAGATGAAAAGTCCCAGTATTATTAATCTCTCCTCATATGGAGGCAGTTCCTTGCCCTTAATCATTTTTGTTGCCCTTTTCTGAACCTTTTCCAATTCCAATATATCTTTTTTGAGATGGGGCAACGAGATCTGCATTCAGTATTCAGATGTGGGCATACCATGGATTTATATAGAGGCAATATGATATTTTCTGTCTTATTATCTATCCCGTTCTTAATGATTCCCAACATTCTGCTTGCTTTTTTGACTGCCACTGCACACTGATGGCCTTGTTTTCATAGAACTATCCACAATGACTCAAAGATCCCTTTCTTAAGTGCAAAGCAACAGAGGGTCCTGTGGCACCTTTGAGACTAACAGAAGTATTGGGAGCATAAGCTTTCGTGGGTAAGAACCTCACTTCTTCAGATGGTTAACAGGTTACATAATGTCGCCGCCCATGGTCTCAAGTTAGTAACTTAACATTTTATCAGAGTATTAATTAAATGTTATTAGTATAAAATATATATGTTGAATTCTGATTTGGGGTCCATAGGAATGGAGCAACTCCTTTGATTGTCCAACAGGTACATTCCTAGGGGTTAAAGCAAAGAAACAGTGAACGTATATGACAATAAAGATTGCCTCCTTTATGTCTTAAGGCAGGGCATTGGTCCCTGGGAAGGGAGGTGGAAGGATGCCATATCTTATACTAACATGTGCCAACTTTTCATAAACTCAAGGTTGGATCTGTGGGAAGAATGACTCCGTACAGAAGAAACACAATAGGACCAGGTATCCTTTGTTCAATTTGAAACGTAATTATTCAGTTATTGCTTCAACATCTGGCATTTCTACTGACCAAGCATATCTTAGCAAAGGCAATGTTATCTTGTTTACCCCAGCTTTCTCTTAGCTGATCATTATTTGCTAGGCCTCTGGTCTCTTGACCATACTCTGGACTTCGGGTCTGGAAAAGAGCTGGCACAATCCATATACCAGATTGTTATATAAAATGCACATGGATTTTAACCCTTCAGTTTTAAATAGTGGAAAAAAAAAATAGCTGGTGCCCAATTGTTGGATTCTTGAAAAATAATTCCTTTTCATCTGCTTCCTGCTTACCCTCTTCTTGATAAGGTTCCTAAGATCCTTGTCTTCAATAGTCCATCATATTAAGGTGAATCTTTTGCCAGCAGGGTGAATAAGAAAACATTGATGAGATGTGTAAGTATTTGTAGCTCTTCTGCAATTTGAATAACGTTGTTGGCATGGCAAAGTATGCAAATGCTGCCAATTAATTTTTGAGGTTTCATTTTCTTCCCCCTGTTCCACATTGGGACAAACTGAGACCTTTCCAAATTTTTCACAAAAATCTGAGAGCAAGCACTGCCCCACAATAACCAAGGCACTCAGCTGGGATGCGTGAAACCCAGGTTCAACTCCCTACTACAAATTAGGTAAAAGAAGGATTTTAACCTGGGTTTCCCACATGCTAATTGTGTGATTGGACTATTGGCTATTCTGGAGCCTGTGAGAAAAATCAGCATTTTCCAATGGAAAAACATTGTTGAAAGATTCCCCACCAGATTTGACTGCCAGAAATTTTACATCAGTGGCCACATTTTCAGAACAGCTCATCTCCCAATTAGGCCTCTTATTTAGGTGTCTAAGTAGGAGTTCAGCTCTCTTCAAAATCTGGTCCCAGTTGTGGATGGAGAGCATGTGAAAAGCTGACCCAGGCAGGGGTCTAGTACCAGTCCAATTAGGATCAAACTCTGTTTGTTAAGGAGACATTCCACACTGAGAGCCAGAAGAGCAAATGTTGATGCATTTGGCCTACTAGTCCATGTACTTCATTTCAAAGTGTTGTCGGTGTTTTTATTCTAACTTCATAGTGTACTGGAAAAAAATGACTGTGCACATTGTATACAAAGCTTAAATGTTTCCTTACAAATAATCCCCATATGCTGTGTGAAATATATCCTCTGTGTCTAATGAAAGGCTGTGTTGGTTTAATATTGCCATCTCTAGATATTTCACATATTATTTTAAGGCTTCATAAAACTCTTAATATACCAAATAGCTATGGTGGTACGCTGTCAGTATGCACTTAAGAATAATACACAATGCACACTTGAGTACTTTCATTGGATTTGTATGTATTATTTTTATATGGATTGCCAGCAGAGCAAATTCAAGCCTGAAGCACATTTCTATTGTTTATTACAAGTATATTTTGTAAGTAGAAAAAATAATTCAACCAGAAATGTCCTGGGTCTCTCATTACTGATAACCAAAACTTCCTTGGGTCAAAGGCAATCTTGGACTTGTTTCCACCACTAACAATTGCTCTTTAGCACCAGCAGCAGTGGAATATATTGAATTTATAGCGTGACATTCACTCTGTCTGTCTTCTCAACGCAGGCTCTTGTACTTTAAAGGAAAGTCATTTATTCTCCAGTGAGTCCTCTGTCAGAGCATTGTGAAAGCTTTCAAAAGCATCATTTAAACAGGGCATCCATCACAGGCCGTCAGGCTCCTTAGCTTGGTGAGGATTTTCACACTGTTGTGCCTAGGATGTAAACAAAGATAATGCCTTTGATTTTTGTATTGATCCTTTTTGGTCTGAGAGCGCTGCTAGACAAAGGGAACTTTCCAAATCTGAACAGTCTGCCAGAGCACTTCTGCTTCTGTCAGGCAATGGTGCCTCTTTCCTTCCAGGCCTTTCTGATTGCAATTTTTTTTTCTCTGTGGCTGGCTCTGCGGTGATTAATGGTAGGTCAGGATTAGGTGGTAACCTGATATTGCTCAACTAAAATACAGAAGAATCATTCTTTGGCTGGTGTGATTATGGAGTCGCACCATTCTCCCCGAAAGGTCATTAATACCATTCATCCAAGGAGGGATGGAATTATCTAAACATTGTTACCATCATGAATCCTATTCTTTGACTTTGATGAAGAATTCTAGCAACAAAGGTTGCCTCTTATTATCTGATATAAGCTTCCACAGCCATTCTGGACAGTTCATACAAGCACCGTTTGGTGAACAGTTAGGATAAATCTGTGTTCAGTTGAAATCATCACTGTCGGTTTTACTCACTCTTCTCTTGCAATGATTTTAGGTTTGGAAATCCTGAGCTGAATCCACAGCAGCCTGTAACACACATCTATTGAACTCAGAAGGCATACATGCATGTTCAGTTTTTAACCCATGCAACAAACTAGAAAATATTTTTGACGAAATATTGTGAGTTGGCCTGTTTATTGTGTAAAAGCAAATAGGAAAGTGTGTGAAATCATGCCAGCATGGCATTTGTTACACAATACAAAAGTTACAGTGTTACAGGTTAGTGCTGTATACACAGTAAATCTGATCACACTTAAAATATTGGTCCAATTCCTCAGCTGGTATAAATCAGCACAGCTCCATTGATGCCAATAGAACTATTCTGATTTAGACTAACTGAGGATTTGTTTCATCACCACCTTATCGCTCAGAGATCCTAGTTGCCTAGTTTCAGTCATTGCTTTCTTCAATTGTTCTTTCGCCATAATAAGAACTAGCTGCCTCAATGATGTTATTTAGCAGCAGGAGCAAGAGAAGCTGCAGCCTGTTGTCAGAAGAGTTTTTAAAACGTTGGGTAGAAATGGAGCAAATCAGTGTTACACAAAGTGCATTGGGAAGTTACTTTTTCCTCCTATTTCAAATAATCTCATAATTATGGGATGCAAGTAAAAATAGGAAAGTTTAGAATGAATATGAAAATAGAAAGATAACCCTCCTGTGAGCATGATTCTTCCTTTATAATTCAGGGCAGGAATCCCCAAAACCTATTAAGTCCATGAGGAATTTTCCAGAGGAAGGCAGGCCAGGTCATGCCCAGTGAGAAGATCTATTAAATTATGGAATGGTCTCCATAGAAAGTGCTAGAAGGCCCAGTGCTTGAGACATATAAATTCAACTGTAAAAAGCACTTGAATAAAGGATGACCGGTACCATCATGCACTGGCCACTGGGGACGGGATGAGATAACCTAATGGGTGTTTCTTGTCCCTACCTTCCATGATTTTATGATCTGGATAGTAAATTTCTTATAGACAGGAGCGGGGAGGAAAGGGCCAGATTTTGCAGCCCTTGCTAAATGAACTGTTGCTCACATGAATTTCAGTGGGACTACTTGCATGAGCAGGTGATTAACGATGGCACAACTGGAACCTAAATAAATACCATGTCCATCTCTTCTTGCCCTGATTAGGTTTGGTTTTGAGTTTACTATGACTGTCGTAAACCCAGTATACAAATATTGGGGTAGTTCAGGTATCATAAAATTCCCATGTAATTAAGGAAAACAAAGCAAAGATCAAATTCAGGAAACATATGGTTTCCTCAGGCTTTTTTTGTCCAGTATTTTCTGTCTTCTATTATATAATTTCCCAGAATTTACTTTGACCTTTGACACAGAGTTGTAATGGATTTTAATGTAAAAATGGATAGAGCAGAGTCCTTACATCTCTCCATATGCCACATTACTTTGCTCCCAGTGAAGTTTATAACGTAAATACATCAGGGACAGAGTTAGTTGGAGAGAATTGACAGAAGATGCCTGGTATATATTTGGGTAATGGTAGGGAATGGATCATAGCAGTTAGCCAACGCTGGACACACTGTACTGAATATATTCTTGTAGGAATAGCAGCACTGCACAGACATTTTGCTTTGTTTAGTGCTCTGAGAGGGAATATGTAACAACAGCAAATGTTACTTCTGCTACAGGAATCATGCTGACCAGGTGGGCAATAAAGACACTCTCAAGAAAGACATATTGCAGCTAGAACTGGTACAGAAATTTTTTTGTGTGTGTTTCTGAAAAATACCAAACCCCAAAATATTAGGGCCAAAACCTGAAATAGTCTCATTCAATATGGTGTCATGGCGCCTCATGGGAGTTGTAGTTCAGGTTCTTTATGTTTCTGGCTCTCTGGTTGGACTGTGTCTGCCATGATGCACTAGTTTGTCCTGTCTTCATGAGTGGTGCACCTTAGGTATCCCTGGCCATGGTGGATCATGGGGACACTTTCCATGAAAAAAATTGTTTCAACAAAAACCTAATTTTCCATCAAAGCAGTTTCAATGGAATTTTTTTTCAGCAACCCTAATTGCTGTTCCTTCAAAATAGAAACAGCATGACCCTTGGCCAGTGGCTGCTGGTGACAATCCACATGCTAGTGGGCTGGAGAACTCCAGCATAAAGGCTATTCAAGCCTCCAGGTATCTACCAGTTTCTCTGTCCAAACTGTAAAGATATGTCTAATATCTCCTCAGTGGAGGTCATTATCCTTTGGCTGCCAAACAAAATCAGCCCTCTCCCTTCCCTTGTGCTGACGGGGTCTCTGCAAACCATCTGGACTTGCAATTTCATTGAGCCAATTTTTTTTTATTGAAAAAGAGTTTTGCACCAGCAGATCTGAATGTGACCTGTATGTGTATCTGCAATTCCACCAGACTGAGTGTAGAATAAGGTGCTATTTAGCATGAGTAAAAGTGGCAGAATAGGTTGCTTAAGGCTTTAGTTCAAAGGCCATTGACGTCAATGGGAGGCTTTCCTTGGCTGTCCGTGGGCTTTGGCTCAGGCTCTTTGGGTTGGAGTATATCCTTACAATCTTCCCTGAACAAGCAGCATCACATAGCTGCACTGCCACAAGAGCAGACCAGAAAATGAAGTGTGACACAGACTCACAATTCCTCCTTGCTCTAAGTGTCGGACAGCGTAATAGCTTTTTATCCAGCACACCCTTGTGTGGCGGGCTAACCACTTTGGCCAGGCAGGAAATAAGCCAAATGCCCCCAACCCCACCTCATGTGGTTGCAGTTGGCATGTTGGGTAATCAGTTCCTACTTTCTCCTCTCCATGGCCACAGTCAGACAATGAGCAGGGCTAAGAAAGGTAGCAAGGATGAGGAATCTTGAACCATTTTACCAAAGCATTGATGCTGACCTTTAGCAAGGGCAGCTTTAGAAGGGTGAGCAAGTAATTATATTTATTTAGAATTTTACAGGGGAAGCTCACTAGTATAACATGTTTTGTTTACCAGAGCATCCTGTGAGGAGCAAGGTGATGAGACATATGTTATCTCCAACCATTCATAAAAATGTTATTACTGAACAGTCATAAAAAGCCTCACACATGCCTACCGTTAAAAGCCAGACATTTAACAGTCATATATTGTTCTAACTGCTTCACTCCTCCTTTGCCACAGGCACCAGCAAATGAATCCTAGGAATTAGAGATGGAGAAGTTCTATGAGGCCACCAGAAAAGGTTTGAGACTGAGAGGTGGAACTACCAGAATGCAGGGCTAGATTCTGCCCAGCCCTCACATGCTAGTTAGGGGTTGGGTTGGGAGTCCCGTGGGCCTCTCTTGCATACACTGTCTGTGTAACTTCTGGGTAAAACTGCCATCCCTGCATTCAGGGGAGAGCATTGACTGCTCCCTAATTACTCCCCAGGGAAGTATACTACTCTAAGATCAGTGGGAGGTTGGAGAGTAGGTGGAGACAAGGCCCCATACCAGCCTATGGAGCGGGGTCAGCACACCTTGGGGTTGGGGACAAGGGGCGATCTACACCATTCTAATGGACTGTGTAGAGTACTTACTCACTGTGAACATCTGGATCTTAGGAAGAAATGGTGCTCCCTGAGGCACAGCCTCCTCTGGTGCTCCTGTGCACTGCCCTCTGCACACAATCTAGTCTACAAGTATCAGAGGGGTAGCCGTGTTAGTCTGAATCTGTAAAAAGCAACAGAGGGTCCTGTGGCACCTTTAAGACTGACAGAAGTATTGGGAGCATAAGCTTTCGTGGGTAAGAACCTCACTTCTTCAGATGCAAGGGATCCGAAGAAGTGAGGTTCTTACTCACGAAAGCTTATGCTCCCAATACTTCTGTTAGTCTCAAAGGTGCCACAGGACCCTCTGTTGCTAATCTAGTCTACACAAACACACACACACACTTTTAGCACTTTTCTTTTGGGATACAGGGCAGCTGTCTGGGAAAAGTTTGATCAAGTGAAAATATTGGAAACATTGCACATTGCGCTGGCAGCCGAGAGGTATAATGGCGTGTTCCCCTCCCATACCTGACGTTGGCAGTTGGAAAAGCTGGGTTAACAAGAGCCATTTAGAAGCTGACGCAGAATTGCTGGTAACTGACCAGGAAAGCTCGGCAGCCCAAGTTTGATTAGGGGTGGTGCTTTGCTGCACCGTCTCAGAGAGCATTGCAACTGGGACGCCACTCAGCCACAATTCCTCTGGCACAACTGCTTCGAGGGTACATACACAATAATCGGCTACAGTGCTTTCAAGGGCTCAGCATACGCCCTACCCCACTTATCCGGCAAACTCATGGAGTCTGGAGCTATGACCATGAACACTTTCCATTCCTCCTGGTCAACTCTCTTGTCATTCCTTGAGGGAGTTTCTGATATGGAGTAACTGCTCCCCTCTAGGCATCAGCAGCGAAGAGCTGGGTAGCCCTGATTTGACTCTGCAAAGTGGAAGGGAATTTTTATTCCCCCGTCTCCTCTCTGTGAACATAGTAAGACTAGACAATCCATTCCATAGTAGCATTCAAACCTGCAGAAACAACTGTCTTTGCCCCATACAAGTGGCACATGCTGAAAAAAGGCCCTTCCATGGAACACACTTTGTACACATTATTGCTTCCTGCTGTCATCACTTCCACCCCCAATAATTGAAAGAGACAAACTTTTTAATAGTAGTTATTTCTATTACTGTAGCAGCCAATTGAGATTAGGCGCCATTGTGCTCGGCCCTGTTCGTGCACACTGAAAAGCTTAAATTAGGGAAAATGTGAACGGGGAAACAGAGGCCTCAAAAGGTGAAGTCACTTGTCTAAGGCAATGATAGAGCTGAGACTAGAATCCAGAGCTCTTGAGGCCAAGCCATTGACCTAGCTATTGGTTCATATTGCCTTTTTATTACGGAATATACCTCCATTAAGGAGTATTATAATGAGAAAAACTTGACAATTAAAGTGCATACAGGCTAAAGGGTAAATTTGCCTAGAAAATCCTGGACTAATGATGATATAAAGAAAACCCAGATCACCAATTTTGTGTGTGGAATTTTAGATGAACATTTTTACCAGTGTGTTTGACTTTAAGATATTTTGCTTTTTCATTCTCATCAAATTGTCTGTTTTCCCATTGAAAATGTAATTTTTGCAGGTTTCTGGTACAAAACCCACTGTCCCTTGAATAATTAGGCTCATTCTAACTCATTTAACTTTGGCTAGTCTAGAAACAGGCTTTTAGGGTAAAATTCATCTGTCTGCGGAGGAACAGTAGAAAACTTCAGCACTACTTAAGTCCTTTTCCTGGGTCAATTTTATCCATACCAGTAAATGTCATATTAATTGCCCATTGAAGTAAAAGGAAAACCTAAAATTTACCTCAGTGGGCTTTGGATCAACCTTATGGATCCAATTCAACTCGCATTAAAGTAATTGGAAAGACTCCTATGGTCTTCAGCGGAAATTGGATCAGGCCCCAAAAGAATAACAATTGCGAGAAGAATACTATGCGACATTCTTCTGTAATGTTTTATGCTGGCTCAATGGCATTCATATTAACCATATGAAGTTTATTGATCTATGTTCTGTAGTCCAGATGCTAAACTCATTAACTACTTTCATTAAATGACACCTTGATAAATTTAATCATTTCCATTTTGAGCTAAAACTGCAAGAACTGCAGTCCCTCAAACTTCCAAAAATAGGAAGTGTGGGCATCAACCTGGACAGATGAAGAAACATTTTGCTGATCCTGGAGAGCGTGACAAAATAAGTTCCAATAACATTTCGTGTGTTCATTTTTACTGAAAAAAATTGTCACTGAATAGCAAATTTGTGGCCAGGAATCTTACGCAAGTTCCTGGAGGTACTTCAAGTTTCTGACTAGTAGCAATAACTCAGCTAATACAAATAACTATCAGTTGGCTGCTGCCAATTCAACATTCAAACTCCCAAAAGATAGAGAGTAGCCAGAATTTGTTGTTGAGGTCTGGTGACTCCTGTTGCAGACTATAGCTACATCTACCGTAGGAGCTAAGGGTGTGATTCTCAACTTCCATACACATACTAGCACGATGAGAGAGGGGGGACAAGTAGAAATAGTCATGTAGCTGTGGTAGCATGGGCAGCAGCTACACGACTATTTATACTTACCCTTGCTGAGTACGTACACAAGGGGTTCAGGCAGGTTGTACACAGCACAACTATTCTGTGCTTCCACTTCCCATGCTACTGCAACTACATCCCTCCTTAGACTCATGCTAGCTCTCACTGAGCTAGCGTAAGTATATGTACATGAGCAGGGTATCACAGCCCTGGCTTGTAGTATAGACATAACCTCTGAAGGTGGATGCTTATGGGATTTTTCCTCCTCTAAACTAGAATTGATCAAAAAGGAGAAAGATGGTCTTGTAATTAAAGCTCAGGACTGGGAGTCAGGAGGGCTAGCTTTTGTTCCTGGCTTTGCTGCAGCCCTCCTTTGTGACCGTGGGCAGCCTCTATATGCTACAGTTCCTCTGTCCTGTAAAGTTAGGATGACAATATCTATCTCACAGAGGTGCTGATGTAGGCTAAGAGTTTTAAAGCAGTGGGGGTTTGATGCCTAGCTCCCTTGAAAATCCCAGGAGTAATTTTTGGCTAGCAGTTCTGGATTGTGGGTAAAAAGTCCTATATAAGGGCAAAGTTTGGAGGTATTGGAGCTGGAGCGCCCTGGTTTAAAAAGAGGGAAATACTAGCAAAGCAGCACGAAGAGCTTCTGAGTTTGGAATTCATTCCCTTCCTTGGTCTGAAATTACCTAACTTCCCTGGCCATCAGAGCATGTTGCAAAAAGCCCAGCTGCTTGTCCAGACTTCTGGATGAGATGCACTTAGTTGTCAGGGTCGATGGGTTTTTATTGTGCTGATCCACTCTAGGCGTGGGGAGGAAGTCGGGAATATTCTCTCAGGTATTGTTTTGTTTATGGACAGCTTTATTGTTCTGCAGATTGAGATACAGGCAGGAGTTCAAATTCTTGTATTATTCTGAACAAATCTGCTGGTTACCTAGGTGCTTTTATCATTTCTGTATAAATCAAAGTAAAAATAAAGTTGCCAGAGGTTAACTGTGATGCAGGCAGGTCATTCTGAGTTTACAGCATGGAAGAGAAAAATGAAGCTGCTGTGAAATAAGAATTTTCTCTTAGCTTGCATAGCAGCACAGCCTATTGTGAGCAAGTGAATCCCCAACTGCTGTCCACACACCATGTAGGGTCCAAACTCATACCCCCACTGGCATTTGCCGTTATTAATTAAGAGAACACAAGATAGGGTGACCAGATGTCCCAATTTTATAGGGACAGTCCTGATTTTTGGGTCTTTTTCTTATATAGGCTCCTATTACCCGCCACCCCCTGTCCCGTTTTTTCACATTTGGTGTCTGGTCACCCTAACACAAGATGATGTAAAAATCAGATCACAACTTCTTCCTAGACTTTGCTGCTCCTTTCTGAGAGTTGCTCAGCCCACACCCTAGATTGTCTCTCTTCAAAAAGGTACTTTTTCTATTTCTAGGTGAAATAAAGATGCATCTACCTCGGAGAGCCAGCAGAACTCACTTAAGTTCCCTTAGCGGGAACATCACCTGCTACCAGGGCAGAACTACTGCCATTGCTAGCTAGTCAACTACCCTCTTCCTCTGGAATTCTGAGTAGGGCATGCTTTCTGATTTCCACTCCCTGTACAACCTCTTTGGGCTTCATTTCCCAAGACCCCTGTGGTTGCCAGATGACCTGGCATCTGCAGCATCTCCCTTTCCACAGCCATGAACCCAGCTCATGGAACCCAGTGGGCATCCCTAGAATGCAGGAGACTCTGAAAGCATGGTCAGTCTCACCCCACAAACATCGGCCAGGCCATCAAATGGTTAACCTGACTTGAAGTTGGCCCCTTTAATCCACCCCTCTGCAGTGGGTATCTGAGCCAAAAGAAAGGTTCAGAATTGAAGGAAAGGTTCAGAAATCTCCAGAGATGCAGGTCACCCACACACAGGTTTTGCCACCTGAAGGAGTTTGGTCTGTACCAAGACCTGTCATATCAATGCTTCAAGCACAGGTTGCCATCCTGTTACATCCACCCTTAGAGAAAACCCCAATAAATGAAAAATTGCAATAGCAGTTACTCAGGGATTGGCTTGTGGGTAACAATCCATTCAGGCATGCTCCATTCGGTGCTCCACTCTGGAACTTCAAAGCAAGTGAAGGTATTGCCGCTTGGCATATCATTAGGGTCCTAAATGTAGGGATGGACAAAACTGTACTTGTGGAGAGAAGGGAGGAATCAAGGTGGGCATGATCTAGTGGTGTGAGCATGATCAAGGAGATCTAGGACACTGGCACTAATTACTATAATGTTTATTATATGTATTACTATAGTGCATAGGACATGGACCAGGGTTCCTTTGTGCTAGGTGCTGGACAAACACCAAACAAAGAGTTGGTCCCTGCTCCAAACAGCTTATGAGCTAAGCAACAGACAAGAGACAACAGATGGGTACAGACAGATGGGGGCATACAAAGAAACAATGAGACAGTACAGGTCAGCATTGTAGGCAGTGGTTTCAGCTCACCAGTTGCCTTGATGTTATCCAGATTTTTATAGGAATCATGGCAAAGAAGCATTTGAAGGAGGACAATGAGGTGGCTTTTAGTGGATGTTTATGGGGCGCTCCCCCCTTGGGTGTCAGCACTCCTAAACCCAGCTGCTCTGATGCTGATGTGTTTCAAGGCCTCATTGGGCAAAGTTGCTTTATCGCTCAGCTTCCAAGGCTCATCTGAAAAAAACAAGGATAAAAATACTTACAAGTATACTTACAGTGGTGTTGCAAGGAAAAATTAGTATAGCGAAGTGCTCTGGAGATAAAAAGTTCAAAGCATTAATGCTAAAGTTCCATGAAACATTCAACTCATACCAAATGCTCTCCAAACCAACCTATGCTGAGATGTAAAGTTCATCTGCGAAGGAGCAGTGATTGGTTAGGAAATAATTTGTGCTGGTGAATGTTGTGTCATGAACTCTTCGGTTATGAGGTTCCTTTTCATGTTAAATATGAGTGATGTTCATTGAGAGATGATGATATTTATATTAGGCATTTCCATGGTAGCCATCACAGTGTTGACAACTTTATTGGGAGTCTCGCAATATTCACTTCTTGCCTGAAAACCCCAGTTCCTGGTCTTATTTGATTACTTGAGATTCTCAGCTTTCATTTTTTTCTACAAAGTAATTTTCTATCCCTTCTGGTTGTGGAGAAAAGCTTGAAATCATGGCAAAAGTCAATCAGACCAAAAGATAACCCCCCACATATCTATTTTTTTTAAAATGTCACTTTTTTTAAGACAATCAATTTCTTTGGTGGGGGTGGGGACTGACTCATGATTTTGGAATTCTTGGAGTTGGCGGTCCTGTACATGGTAGTTGTGCTGTCTGACCATTAATGTCCGAGGCCTCTCAGGATAAGTAGATAAGAATGGCCATGCTGGATGAAACCAATGGTGCATCTACCCCAGTATCTTGTCTTCTGACAGAGGCCAATGATAGATGCTTCAAGAGGAATGAAATAATAGGGCAGTGCTTCCCAAACTTGGTTCACGGCTTGTTCGGGGTAAGTCCCTGGTGGCCCGTGAGATGCTTTGTTTACCTGCGCATCCTCAGGTAAGTCCGCTTGCAGCTCCCAGTGGCCGCGGTTCGCCGTTCCTGGGCAATGGGAGCTGCGGGAAGTGGTGGCCCGGCCCGCGCAGATTCCTGCAGCTTCCATTGGCCGGGAACGGTGAACCGCGGTGACTGGGAGCTGCGAGTGGCTGTACCTGTGGACGCTCCAGGTAAAAAAAGCATCTTGTGGCCCGCCAGGGGATTACCCTGAACAAGTCGCAAACCAAGTTTGGGAACCACTGGAATAGGGCAATCATTAAGTGACCCATCCTCTGCGGTCCAGTCCCAGCATCTGGCAGTCAGAGGCTAAGAGACACCCAGAGCGTGGGGTTGCATCTCTGATCATCTTAGCTAATAGCCATTGATGGACCAATCTTCCAAGAACTTATCTAATTTTTTTTTGAACCCTGTTATAGTTTTGGCCTTCACAACATCACCAGGAAATGAGTTCCACAGATCGACTATTCATTGTGTTAAGAAGTACTTCCTTATGTTTGTTTTAAACCTGCTGCCTATTAATTTCATTGAGTGATCCCTGGTTCTTGTGTTATGTGTTGCCCGATCTTTAGATTATGTATTAATCATATTGATTACTTAAGAATCCCCAGTTATCACTTTGAAGGTTGACAGGTTCTTGCCCCAAGATCAGGCCCAGTATTATTCAAATTATTATATAGTTGGGAATCCTGATGTGCACAGTTGCAACACTCGCAGTATAGGAACTCTTTTATATTTACAAATATAGTTTATTAATACATTTAGCACAGTCACAAACACCCCAAATCAGCAAGGTAGATAGAGTAGGGTGACCAGATGTCCCGATTTTATCGGGACTGTCCCGATATTTGCTCGTTTGTCCCGCGTCCCGACCAATGTTTGGTCGCGACACTGGACAAACAAGCAATTTTTGCCCTCCGCTCTGGCTTGTGCTCCCTCCCTCGCTCCAACTCCGTCCCCATTCTTCCCCCATTGGATAGCTCCCCAAATCCCTGCCTCTTTCCGAAGCACGCCGCATTCCTCCTCCCTCCCAGGCAAGCGCTGGAGGGAGGAGGTCCGGGGACAGTGGGGTGAGTCCAGCCTGGCCCTGGCCTGAGCGCAGGCAGGAGGGCACCTGCAGGGGGGCAGCCCCGGGTCCGGCCTGGGGAACCGGCTCTTTACGCGCCCATGGGTGGTGGTGGGGTGGCAGCAGCTGCCCGCGTGGGGACTCCGGTTCCTCAGGGCTTCACCTCCGCCATGTGCGCCCTGGACCTGGAGGGGTGTAGTTGGTGCCGAGTGCCAGGCGCATGCCTCTGCCTGACACGCGGCGAGGAAGAGGCGGAGGAGCGGCTGGAAGGGCCGGTCGGGCAGCAGCTCCGCCGCGGTGCTGGGGATAATTAGAATCTGTGAGTCTGTCTGCCTCCGGGGGGCAGGGCAGGGGGAGCAGTGCATGCCTAGCTGGGTGTGCGACCCTAGGTGAGGAGATCCCGTCCCACGATGCTTGGGCGAGTCCCGGCCTGGGGGCCGTGGCAAGGTCCCGCTTCTCCAGCAGGGTGTAGCCCAGTGGCACGAAGGTAGCTACAGCTCCGCACTCCCAGGCCCGCGGGGAGCTGGAGCCTGCCAGGGAAGGGACTGCCCCACGCTGGCGCGCCTGCGGCCAGCCCAGGCCGGTCTCCGCACAGGGACTTGGCGGGGGTGCTCCCCCTGTCCGTGCCCATCTCCACGGCGTCGGGGTGTCAGTCCTCAGGCTCCGGGCGGGGGTTGTTGCATCCCGGGACCTAGGGGCCGCTGTTTACATCTGTGTGTGGCCGGCGCCAGCCTAGGCACGTCCTGCTTGTTCGTGCCTTTTTTTTTTTTTCTCCCCACCAGCTTTTTTATTTTTTGACTCCGCCCCCTTCTCCTTCCCCCCTCCCACCTCCCCGTGTCCCGATATTTCGCCTCTGTGATCTGGTCACCCTAAGATAGAGATACGACAGAATGTACATCTGCACATCCATGTACTCACACCATCTTCCGTAGAACAACCTGAAATCTTAGCCATCATCTTCCTCATCACCATCACTTTCCCCATCATCACCAGTGGCCATCATTCTTGCACCTCCAAGAACTACATGTCTCTCTCCTAGTGGCCCTAGGCTGGTTATATGTTACGCTGACACCGCTATGCTTGATGCATATTCAGTAGGGGATGTTTTCCCCCTTTTCCTTATTTGTATTTCCTCACCTTACTAATGTTGGAGTGTCTTTTTCCTATAGGTTAGTATATCAGTGTTCTCAACTTATTATTGTATACGTCAATTCATTACCATGGCCTCTTGTGATTAGGTATCACATTTGTTATTTCTGTCCTAACTGGTTATTTCGGTTCTTTCCAAGTTCCAAGTTGTGGTGGACCTGTTACATTTAAAAGGATATGAATTTAGCAAGCCCCCTATTTGAACCTGTTTTAATGCATCCTCCATGTTAAAGGTTGCATTAGCATTAGCTCATCACCATCTATCTAGCTGAAAGGTCCCAAACATATGTATGCTAACTTTGTCTTAGCTCAACATATAGGATGTGTCCTGCAGGTCCCTTGTGTTACAGCCAAAGTATACTCTAATATAAACCTATTATAATAAAACAAATAATGAAATCCATAAGAAAATAAGGAACTTATAAGAAAAGATATATAGGCAAGCAAGCAGGCTAGTCTTAGATGTATCTCATATACCTGTTATGTACTTCAGTTCATTGCCAGAACTCTTCTGTGGCTGAATTATGTACCTGGGTCAGAACTTTCCTTTAAACTCTATTTTCAGCTCCCCAAATACTTGGCTTTTTGTTGGTCCGTTTATCTGTGCAAAGTTTATCTGTTAAAAGTTCACAGACCTCAAGCCTTATGCTAACTTGCTGAAGCTAATGTCTTACAGGATACAGTTCCTGCAGGTATCTTGCATTACTGCTGAATATAATGCAAAGCAGTAAATATAAAATAGGCAAACTAGCCCACTGGGCTCCATACGTGAACAGGTAACAACTCTTACTTATTCATTTTCTCCAGACCAGTCATGATGTTTTAGACCTCTATCATATCCCCTCTTAGTCGTTTCTTTTCCAGTCTGATCAGTCCCAATCTTATATCTATATTAGATAGGATGACCTGAAATTCACACAGTATTCGAAGTGTGGGCGTACCATGGATTTATATACTGGCATTATGATATTTTCTGTCTTATTATCTATCCCTTTCCTAATGGTTCCTAACATTCTGTTTGGTTGCTGCTGCACACTGCAGAAAAGGACCTAGGGGTCACAGTGGACGATAAGCTGGATATGAGTCGACAGTGTGCCCTTTTTGTCAAAGAGGCTAATGGCATTTTGGGCTGTATAAGTAGGGGCATTGCCAGCAGATCGAGTGACATGATCATTCCCCTCTATTCAACATTGGTGAGGCCTCATCTGGAGTACTGTGTCCAGTTTTGGGCCCCACACTACAAGAAGGATGTGGAAAAATTGGAAAGAGTCCAGCAGAGGGCAACAAAAATGATTAGGGGTCTGGAGCACATGACTTATGAGGAGAGGCTGAGGGAACTGGGATTGTTTAGTCTGCAGAAGAGAAGAACGAGGGGGGATTTGATAGCTGTTTTCAACTACCTGAAAGGAGGTTCCAAAGGGGATGGATCTAGACTGTTCTCAGTGGTAGCAGATGACAGAACAAGGAGTAATGGTCGCAAGTTGCAGTTGGGGAGGTTTAGGTTGGATGTTAGGAAGAACTTTTTCACTAGGAGGGTAATGAAGCACTGGAATGAGTTACCTAGGGAGGTGGCGGTATCTCCTTCCTTAGAGGTTTTTAAGGACAGGCTTGACAAAGTCCTGGTTGGGATGATTTAGTTGGGAATTGGTCCTGCTTTGAGCAGGGGGTTGGACTAGATGACCTCCTGAGGTTCCTTCCAACCCTGATATTCTATGAGTGGATGTTTTCAGAGAACTATCCACGATGACTCCAAGATCTCTTTCTTGAGTGGTAACAGCTAATTTAGACCCCATCATTTTATATGCATAATTGGGATTATGTTTTCCAATGTGCACTACTTTGCATTTATCAACATTGAATTTCATCTGCCATTTTGTTGCCTAGTCACCCAGTTTTGCGAGATCCCTTCGTAACTCTTCACAGTCTGCTTTGGACTTAATTATCTTGAGTAGATATGTATCATCTGCAAATATTTCCACCTCACTGTTTACCCCTTTTTCCAGATAATTTATGAATATGTTGAACGGCACTGGTCCCAGGAGAGATCCCTGGAGGACACCACTATTTACCTCTCACCAATCTGAAAACTGACCATTTATTCCTACCCTTTGTTTCATGTATTTTAATGAGTTACTAACTTTCCCTCCTATCCCATGATGGCTTAATTGGCTTAATAGCCTTTAGTGAGGGACCTTGTCAAAGGTTTTCTGAAAGTCCAAGTACATTATATCCACTGGATCACCCTTGTCCACATGTTTGTCTGCCCCCTAAAAGAATTCTAATAGATTGGTGAAGCATGATTTCCCTTTACAAAAGCCATATTGACTCTTTCCCAACAAATCATGTTCATCTATTTGTCTGATAATTCAGTTATTTCAACCAGTTTTCCTGGTACTGAAGTAAGGCTTACCAGCCTGTAATTCCCAGGATCACCTCTGGAGTCTTTTTAAAAAAATGGTGTCACATTAGCTATTCTCCAGTCGTCTGGTACAGAAGCTGTACTAAGAGATAGGTTACATATCACAGTTAGTAGTTCTGCAATTTCATATCTGAGTTCCTTCAGAACTCTTGGGTGAATGCCATCTGGTCCAGGTGACTTATTACAGTTTAATTTATCAATTTGTTTCAAAACCTCCTCTATTAACACCTTAAGATGGGCTTGTTCCTTAGATTTGTCAGCTAAAAAAGAATGGCTGATCTGTGGGAATCTCCTTCATATCCTCTGCAATGAAGATTGATGCAAATAATTCTCTACAATGGCCTTGTTTTCCTTGAGTGCTCCTTTAGCTCCTATCTCAATCATCCAGTGGCTCCATTGATTGTTTGACAGTCTTCCTACTTCTGATGTACTTGAAAAAATCGCTGTTAGTTTGTGGGGTTTTTTGCTAGTTGTTCTTCAAATTATTTTTTTGGCCTGCCTATTATACTTTCTCACTTGACTTGCCAGAGTTTATTCTCCATTCTATTTTTCTCAGTAGTATTTGACTTCCAATTTCTAAAAAATGCCTTGTAGCCTCTAACTGCCTCTTTTATTCTATTGTTTAGCCGTGATGGCATATTTTACAGAAGTAATTTTTTCTTGGTTTCAAAAATAAGGAAACACTGTTTTAGGGAGTTTAGTCAGAAAGAACAAAGAATAAGTGTGATTGGTTGAAATGTCTGGGTTATATGATATGCAGTCTAGTTGTAGCTGTGTTGGTCCCAGGATATTAGAGAGACAAGGCAGGTGAGATAATGTCTTTTATTGCACCAACTTCTGTTAGTGAGAGAGACAATCTTTCAAGCCACACAGAGCTTTTTTTTTTTCAGGTTCTGTATGGCTCAAAAGTTTGTCTCTCTCATCTACAGAAGTTGGTACAATAAAAGATATTACCTCACCCATCTTGTCTCTCTGGGTTATAGGGTGGCATTTTCTGGTGTGGTTTCATTTTCCACACTGAGAAAGGACGCAAAAAGCCTCAGTAAAGCAGTTATGTGCAGCAGTTGCTTTTGCAGAGAAACAGGACTAATTCCAGTCCAGGGTTTGTTTTTTTCAGACTTCCACCTCCCATCACTCTCTGTTGTTATCGCCTAGGCCACTTGCATATCACAGTGCTTTCCATAATATGTAGGCCTGGACCATTGCTTTCATGCTAGTGCCCTGCAGAGGAGGGCAGTGCAGTGCTACAGAGCTCCGAGGGGAGCACCACAGAGATCATGCTTCAAGCTTCTCCATGTACACAAGGCTCATGTGCAATTTGTTCTCCATGCATTGATGTCTGAGGTGTCCAACGACCTGCATTCACCATACCCTATTGTTTTGGAAGGCCCTCACTCGGCCCCAGGAGGGCCTGTACACTTCTTACCCATGCTTACACCCATGTATAGCCAATCACCTCCCTGTCTGGCCCACAATACATTCAGTGTCTGGCGATAAACAGCAAAAAGCTATGACACTTTTGTGTAAAAATCCCACAGGAAAATGCTGGAACACAGGTGCTCACTGAGTAATTTCCTAAAATAGCATTTGAAAAACATCTTGGATCCCACATTTAACAAATAGCGGTGCACTTACGTGCTCAGGAATGAGGGTGTGATTGCACAGCTATGTTTGCATACATAATACTTGCTATGCTGTTCTTACAGTGCTCCATGATTTGCAGTGGCTTGCAGCAAACTTCTAGTTGCTATTCAAAGGGTTGAAATTTTCCAGCTGAACATTTTTGCATTGGAAAATGTCGTTTGTCAAAATTGAAATGTTTCACGGAAAAATGTTGATTTTGACAATTCTATTTGGGGGGAAAAAGCATATCACAGTGTTCTGATAAGCGTCAACCTTTTGGGGATGAAATGTTTAAATTTTCTGCTCAAAGAACTTTTCATTTAACATTTTAAAAACGTTTGTATCATGTAAAATAAAAAAAAGTCAACACAGGAACAAAATGTTTTCTTCAATGCAAAATTATATTTTTTTAAAATTTTGTTGCACAGACATTTTTTTAAAAATGGTTTTATTCCTATTCAAAACAAAAACACATTTTGAAATGTAAGAATTTTGGATGGAATGGAAATTCTGAGTTTAAAAGAGTTCTAGTTTGAGCTCGTAAAGCCGTAAGTGGTTTGGGATCACTTCTCTTCATGTTACATAGGGTTGCAGTTCAGCTCAGCAGAGTGCTCTGGTTACAGCACTAGCCTGTTTCTTGAGAGACCTTGGATCAATCCCCTGCTCCGCTACAGACTTCCTGTCTAACCTTGGCCATTTCACGTAGTCTCTCTGTTTAGTTCACCGTCTGGAAAATGGGAATCATAGCACTGCCCTACTTCACAGGGTCATTATGAAGCTAAATAAATACACTAAAGAATGAGGGTCACTCAGTTTCTATGATAATGGGGCCATATATGTAAGTAGATAAGATAAGCCATGAAAACAACAAGGAGTCCGGTGGCACCTTAAAGATTAATAATATATATATATATATATAGAGAGAGAGAGAGAGATCCTATCTCCTAGAAGGAACCCTGGAAGGTCATTGAGTCCAGCCCCCTGCCTTTACTACCAGGACCAAGTACTGATTTTGCCCCAGATCCCTAAGTGGCCCCCTTAAGGATTGAACCCACAACCCTGACTTTAGCAAGCCAACGCTCAAACCAATGAGTTATCCCTCCCCTATAAGCTTCTGGGGTAAAAAAAACCTCACTTCTTCAGATGTATGGAGTGAAAATTACAAATGCAGGCATTATATAGTGACACATGAAGAGACGAGAGTTATCTCACAAGTGGAGAACCAGGGTTGACAGGGCCAATTTGATCAGGGTGGATGTAGTCCACTTCCAATAATAGATGAGGAGCTGTCAATTCCAGGAGAGGCAAAGCTGTTTTTGTAATGAGCCAGCCACTCCCAGTCCCTATTCAAGCCCAGATTAATGGTGTTGAATTTGCAAATGAATTTTAAGCCATGGTGCTCCTTGAAGATAAACAAGAAGAAGTTCTGGCAGGGCATATCTCCATCTGCATATTGATCTGCCATAGCTCAGATTTATAACCCTTCTGGGAACCTGAACAGCCAATGTATTCTTCTCGCCTCTGAGGCTCTTCAGGAGGGGCTGGTTCAAGGTTGATAAATTTATAGGCAGTCCTTTGTTTCTGTTGTGATTTTAATGTATGGGAGGGGTGCCCAGGGCACTGAATGGGCACCTCACAGCTACATTTTGGAAACTCAAAATAAAAATTGTTTATTCATAGATTCTAGGACTGGAAGGGACCTCGAGAGGTCATCGAGTCCAGTCCCCTGCCCGCATGGCAGGACCAAATACCATCTAGACCATCCCTGATAGACATTTATCTAACCTACACTTAGGCCTTGGCTACACTTACCAGCTAGTTCGACGGCTGGAAATCGAAGTTCTGGGTTCGACTTATCGCGTCTAGTCTGGACGCGATAAGTCGAACCCGGAAGTGCTTGCCGTCGACTGCGGTACTCCAGCTCGGCGAGAGGAGTACCGCGGAGTCGACGGGGGAGCCTGCCTGCCGCGTGTGGACCAAGGTAAGTTCGAACTAAGGTACTTCGACTTCAGCTACGTTATTCACGTAGCTGAAGTTGCGTACCTTAGTTTGAATTAGGGGGGGTAGTGTAGACCAAGCCTAAAATATCTCAAGAGATGGAGATTCCACAGGGGTGGGCAAACTTTTTGGCCCGAGGGACACATCTGGGGATGGAAATTGTAGGGCGGGCCATGAATGCTCATGAAATTGGATTTTGGATGCAGAGGGGGTGAGGTCTCTGTCTGGGGGGTGCAGGCTCTGTGTTGGGGCCAGAAATGAGGAGCTCAGGGTGCGAGAAGGGGCTGTGGGTTGAGGCAGGGGTTTGGGGTATAGGAGGGGGTGAGGGCTCCGGGGTGGGGCTAGGGATGAGTGGTTTGGGGTGTAGGAGGGTGCTCCAGGCTGGGACCGAGGGGTTTGGAGGGAGGGGGATCAGGGCTGGGGAAGGGGGTTGGAGCGTGGGAGAGGCTCAGGGGTGCAGGCTCCAGGCAGCGCTTACCTCAATGGGAGCTGCAGGGGTGGTGCTTGGGGCAGCATGCAGAGCCCCCTGGCTGCCCCTATGCATAGGAGGAGGCGGAGGGAGACATACCACTGCTTCTGGGAGCCATGGCACACACACACAGAGCAGTCCCTGACCCTGCTCTCCGGCTGGAGCACGGGAGCGGAGCAAGCCTCAGACCCCACTCCCCAGCAGGAGCTCGCGGGGCGGATTAAATTGGCTGAGGGGCCGGATGTAGCCCGCAGGCCATAGTTTGTCCACCCCTGCATTAGAGCCTAGTGGCTCCACTGAGACTGGGGTCCCTTTTGCCATGCACTGTACAAATACATGATGAGAGACAATCCCTGCCCTGAGAATTTACAGTCTGAATAGAGAAAGGGGAAATAGAGGCACAGAGAGGGGAAAGAGACTTGCCTATGTTCACAGAGCAGGCCAGGGCAGATCCATGTATAAGGCCCAGCACCCCTGAGGCCCAGTCTAGTGCCTTTCACTGCATCATCAATCCTCAAACATTGTTTGCAAATATTGTGCACAAAATGTAGGCAATTGTGAATGGAATCTGTCAATAAGGTGCTCGTCTATCCATTTGTACCTACAATCAGCTGATTTGCACACACAAAGTCAGCAATTTCACATGCATATGTGGGCTCACAATTGATCAGAGACCTGCTGCAGGGCTGTCCCTACCCATACGCAAAGTATGCAGCTGCGTAGGGCACCAGGAAATTTGGGGCACCAAATTTCCTGGTGCCCTGTGCAGCTGCATGCTGCTAAAGCCCCTGCCCCACCTCTTCCCCAAAGCCCCCACCCCTGCTCTGCTCCAGCCCCACCTCTTCCCATCCCTGCTCCGCCCCAGACCCGTCTCCACCTCACCCCTTCCCCAAAGCCCCCACTGTGCTCCAGCCCAGCCCCACCTCTTCCCACCCCTGCTACACCCCAGCCCTGTTCCCACTCCCCCGAGGACTGCAGCAGGGCCGGGCCTGAACTCATAGAATCATAGAATATCGGGGTTGGAAGGGACCTCAAGAAGTCATCTAGTCCAACCCCCTGCTCAAAGCAGGACCAATCCCCAACTAAATCATCCCAGCCAGGGCTTTGTCAAGCCGGGCCTTAAAAACCTCCAAGGAGGGAGACTCCACCACTCCCTAGGTAACGCATTCCAGTGTTTCACCACACTCCTAGTGAAATAGTGTTTCCTAATATCCAACCTGGACCTCCCCCACTGCAACTTGAGACCATTGCTCATTGTTCTGTCATCTGCCACCACTGAGAACAGCCGAGCTCCATCCTCTTTGGAACCCCCCTTCAGGTAGTTGAAGGCTGCTATCAAATCCCCCCCTCGTTCTTCTCTTCTGGAGACTAAACAATCCCAGTTCCCCCAGCCTCTCCTCATAAGTCATGTGCTCCAGACCCCTAATCATTTTGTTGCCCTCCGTTGGACTCTTTCCAATTTTTCCACATCCTTCTTGTAGTGTGGGGCCCAAAACTGGACACAGTATTCCAGATGAGGCCTCACTAATGTCGAATAAAGCGGAACGATCACGTTCCTCGATCTGCTGGCAATGCCCCTACTTATACAGCCCAAAATGCTGTTAGCCTTCTTGGCAACAAGAGCACACTGTTGACTCATATCCAGCTTCTCGTCCACTGTGACCCCTAGGTCCTTTTCTGCAGAACTGCTACCTAGCCATTCGGTCCCTAGTCTGTAGCAGTGCATGGGATTCTTCCGTCCTAAGTGCAGGACTCTGCACTTGTCCTTGTTGAACCTCATCAGGTTTTTTTGGCCCAATCCTCTAATTTGTCTAGGTCCCTCTGTATCCGATCCCTACCCTCTAGTGTATCTACCACGCCTCCTAGTTTAGTGTCATCTGCAAACTTGCTGAGAGTGCAGTCCACACCATCCTCCAGATCATTAATAAAGATATTAAACAAAACCGGCACCAGGACCGACCCTTGGGGCACTCCGCTTGAAACCAGCTGCCAACTAGACATGGAGCCATTGATCACTACCCGTTGAGCCCGACGATCTAGCCAGCTTTCTATCCACCTTACAGTCCATTCATCCAGCCCATACTTCTTTAACTTGGCGGCAAGAATACTGTGGGAGACCGTATCAAAAGCTTTGCTAAAGTCAAGGAATAACACATCCACTGCTTTTCCCTCATCCACAGAGCCAGTTATCTCATCTCACCTGCACTCACTGTGTAGGGCCCCAGAATAGCTTGGGACGGCCCTGACCTGGTGCATATATATTTTGCCTATTTAAGGTTTGTTTGTTTTTTAAGCCGGTCTAGGTTACATTCATGTTTAACATGAAGTTTCTTCTGAAGTCAAACTTAGAAGTTGGTCTTTGATCAGTAGAACTCTTTGATGACATGGTGACTAGCTGTTTTCTCCCTCCTCTGTTTCCAGAATTTTCTGATGTTTTGAAGGAGCAGGTGATAATCCTCCATTTTTAGAGTTAAAAGCTTTGATACAGATACTAAATGAGCTCCTTTGAGGGTAAGCAGTTAATTAGATTAAGTGTTTCCAGCTCCGAAATATTAAAAAAAAAAAGTAGCAGAATGTTATGAACTCCGAAATGTACAGGGCCAGAAGCTCAATTTTACAGTATTATTATTGCAGGAGTTCTCACTAGCTTTCATGTTTTCTCTTAATGGGATAGCCTGGCTCTTCCTGTCAATCAGGATCTGTCAGCACAACATGATAACGTCTGTGTTATTACTCCAAAGAGCCTTTTTTTTCAATGTTAATTATCCTCCACCAAGCAGGGTTACATAATATAATTGTACTGCAACGGCAATGCAGTGCTTTAAATAGGGCTGGGGGAGAGGGGAGGGGCTCATTTGGCCTGATTTTCTAACCTACTCAAACACCGCTGGTTCAAAAGTTCGACTGAGTCATTGCTTGTTTTGTAGAAACAGGACGGAGTGAATATATCCAGGGAAGAAATACGGTGAAAATTGGAGCAGAGTGGGAAAAAAAAGCAAGAGAAAATAGGTGCAAGAAAAAAGTAAGTGTAACACACAAATCAACGAAGAGCAACAATGTCACTTGCCTTGTGTGTCTACACTGGAGACTGGAATATAAAGTGTCCTCTTCTTGCCCTTATTGTACTATGTTGCTGGTGTGAGAACAGGGGATAGACAGGGCTCT
This sequence comes from Malaclemys terrapin pileata, assembly GCF_027887155.1. Lineage (NCBI taxonomy): Eukaryota > Metazoa > Chordata > Testudines > Emydidae > Malaclemys > Malaclemys terrapin. The sequence continues at coordinate 333,873,559 of NC_071505.1, forward strand.
GCAGGGCCACTGCTCTCCCAGCCCTGCAGAGATGGTGTCTTCCAATCTGCTGGCGACTAAAGGCGAGCTAGAATTGTTTCTCCGTGGAGCAAGGGGGGAGCCAGGGAAGGAACGGTGGTGACGCTGAGAGTTACCAGGCATTCTAATTTCTTCCCTAATTTTCTCCTGAGGCAGCACAGCTGCACACTGCCACTTATACAGGGTTATATGTAAGGACACAATTTGTATATCACACTGCACACAGCAAGCCTACTTTTAAAGAACATCACTAAGGTTGCAAAGTCAAGCACTCAAAAGGTAGGAAATGCCAGCCCCCTTGGGCATATGCTTTACGTAGCCCTCTCTCTCTTGCTCTGCCCAGCTCTGCAGAGCTGGCTGGCTGCAGGAAAGGAATGGCCCCCTGTGTTGACTCCAGCTTTGTCTCCTGGAGCTTCTGGAAGGACTTGAAGGCTGTGGTTAAATGCCATAGCCTATGCTTATGTTTCTTAGAGTGTAAGATCTTTCCTAGACTGAGAGCTCTTTGGCACCAGGACTATGTCTTCCTGTGTATGGAACAGACCTAGCATGTTGTAGGCACAACCAGAATACAAAATAAATAGTATTAGCAACCAAGCATGCCAGATGTCTCTTGGCACCTCTGTCTAGATCAACATGGCTATTCTGGGAATATTGAGGACAGCTTGTAAGCAGCACACCAGCTGAACTCAAAGCCCGCATCCCTGCTACAAGTAAAAATGTGTTTTTGTGACCAGTTTTTGACATACTCATATCAACCATTTACAATAAATATGGTCTTACAACATAATGGCTTTCTCCACAATGCGTCTGTGTTTCAACCATGTTTATCCCCACCTACTGTAGTGCTGCGCTGTGATGATATTATTGTATTCTCGAACAATCAGGGCAACTATCCCACCATATCTCAGCAAGAGAGTGAATGCACCAGCAGTACATCAGGCATTGTCCTCTGGGATATCCTTACACATGGTCCTTGTCTATGTTAGGTTTGTTCTCTACCATTTCTCACCATTACTACAAGTGTTCAGGCTCCATTAGTTGTAGAAAAGGTGGAGACCATCATATAGATGAGACAATGGTGACCATTGGCTTTTTGAGCATCATGTCACGTAAACCTGCTGTGAGTCAGGTTAGAGATTCATTGGCGATCCCTCAATTTGAGGATGATCTCTACCATGAATTTACATATGGGTCCTGAGATGACTCAGGAGTCCAATCCTGAAACCACAAATCCACCCACAGTAGGTACAGACATTTCGTGAAAGGCCAGCTGCCTGCTAGGAGAAAGTTTTATTTTTCCTTCCTTCTCTTTCTCTTTTCAGCTTCAAGGGCAAGGTGTTTCTCTTCGAAGTGGGTCACTGCCCAATGGAGGATATGGTACCATTTGGGTTGGTCATTCTCACTGTGCACGAGGATGACAGTTATCAGTATCCTGAGGATCAGTAATGGATGCCCTGAAGACTTTAGACTTCGAGCGGAGACATCGAAGATTAAAGAGCCGCTGATCCATTCTGTATTGAATGTCAACTCCATTGGGGAGGGGATCTTTAACGAGGACCAAAATGACTTTAACGAGGACCAATAATGTATCTTTGCTTAACCCCAGTTTTGATGACAAAAGTTCTGTCTCAAGGCCATTATAGAGAACCGTGGCAGTCATCTGATCATGGAGAAGCTTTAGGATCTTAATACATTTTTGAGGGCAGCAAAATCTTGCCAGCACCTATTAGGGTGACCAGATAGCAAGGGTGAAAAATCGGGACAGTGGGTGGAGGGTAATAGGTACCTATATGAGAAAAAGCCCCAAATATCGGGACTGTCCCTATAATATCAGGACAGCTGGTCACCCTAAGCACCTTCCACAGGGCTTCACAATTGATGGAGTCAAAGGCCTTTGTCAAATCGATGAAGGCCATGTACAGGTCCTGATTTTGCTCCCAAGACTTTTCCTGGATTTGATGGGCAACGAAGATCATGTTGGTTGTCCCGCAGGATGTTCTAAAACCACACTGAGATTCCAGCAATATTTCCTCAGCAAGGGGAAATAATTGGTGTGGGAGGAGACGAACAAGAATTTTCTCTGCTGTAGATAGCAAGGCAATGCCTTGATAGTTTCCACAGTCCGGCTTACCTCCTTTCTTAAAGATTGTAACAGTGTTGGCATTTCTCAAGTCTTCTGGAATCTTCTTATTATACCAGATATGAAGAAAAAGTTTGTGGAGCTTCCTTACCAGTTCTTCACCTCCAAACCGTTGTCAGTGGCTACTGGAATGGTGCTTTACTCTTGTTTGATGATGATAACAGTCGGCTGTGTGCGTGTTCCCTGTGTGTGCTGCCCCAGTTCTGCGCAGATCACTGACACAACAAACCCTGAGAGAACCCCCAAAGACCACAGACTCTAGTAAGGTACGAAGGAACCCGAGCCAGGTTTATTGTCAAACAAAGCACAGTAATAGTTTCCTATAGACTCTACAGGACATACTACGAATATGTGCCCCCTGGCAATGGACACAGCTCAGTCAGTGGTGGGACACTCCACTGCCCCCTAGGCTGGACAAAGATGCGCACTCCAGGACCTATTTTTATACAGTTACAGGACAGATTACTCATCCCTACTGATGTATTGAGGTACAGCCCCTTGGCTCATTAGGGTGCTGTCTCCCTCTTTGATCATGTTGTTTCAAACAGATCTTATCCATCATGCTGTCCTTTTGACCCTGTCTTTAAGATGCACCTGCCTGTTCCTTGTCATCTCTGTGGAGTGTTCTGATGTCATCTTGGCACAAGTTCCTCTTATTAGCACTTATGTGTGGATGCACCTGCTTCTAGCAGCCCTCTTTTCGCCAACTTCTGTGAGTGGGGCCTGCCTCTGGCTCACAGCCCACCTTTTGCTTAGCAATACCTGGAAGTACTTTGGTTCAGGCTTCAGGCCTCAGACTGGGCCTCTGACACAAGAGTTTATGTTTCAGGGCTTCATCTTACTACACAAACTTGTAGACTTTAGCTGGCATGCATCTGGCCCTGCTGCCTTGTTGTTCTTCGTTTGCATAATGGCTCGTATTGTTTCTTTGAGGGTGGGAGAAGGGGGTCAGCAAGAGATTCTCTTTCATGTCATTGACATACAGATTCAATAGTGGCATCAGAGGCAGTTGATTCACTGTTCAGGAGTAATTCAAAATGCTCCTTCCATCTGGCTTTGATGGCTTTGCTGTCCTTAAAATACACGGACCCATCTTGGGCTCAAAGTGGTGTGGATCCATGGGAGCATGGGCTATAAATGGCACTTACTGCCTGAAAAAAACTCCTCATGTCATGTTTATCAGTATAAAACTCAATCTCCTTGGCCTTTTCTCGCCACCACTTATTTTTGATGTCACGGATTTTCCTTTGGGCTTCAGCCTTGAGTTGCTTGTATGACTCTTTCTTTTGCTTGTGTGATATGTCATTTTGCCACATGCAATGAGCTTTTCTTTTCTGGTCGAGCAGGCCCTGGATCTCAGCATCATTCTCATCAAACCAGTCTTGGTGATGGCTGGTGATATAGCCAATGGACTCAGCACATAGAGTCAGGCGGGAGTCAGATCTCTGGAATGTCACTATTGGAAAAGAAGGAGTAGGAAAGGCTATCTCCAACAACATCCTCCTCCTGAGTAAATGCATAGAACATGGCCTGGTCATCATGAACACCCTCTTTAGACAAAGTGAGAAGTATAAGACCACCTGGAGACACCCTCACTCCAGGCAGTGGCATCTTCTTGACTGTGTTATTGTTAGAGCTCGAGATCAGAAGGATGTCCACATCACAAGGGCCATGCATGGAACCGATGACTGTTGGACAGACCATCGCCTTGTTAGATCAATCGTGAATTTCCACATCACCTCAAGGCATCGCAAGCAAGCAAAATCAGTATGAAAGAAATTCAATGTCAAGACCCTTGAAGATATAGTGACTTGGGAGAAACTTCAGCGGTGTCTCCAAGAGAAGTTTGCCACTATGCCTACAGCTGATGATGATAATGAAAATTTCTGTAAGGGATTAAAGACTGCCATTCTCTCGGCATGTGCTGGGCTGCTACTGGACTTGTCCCATAAGAAATCCAGTGAACTAAAGTATCATTCCTTCTCTTTAACCAATTCTGCTGTGTGCTGCTCTGAAAAATAATAGGGAAAAGGTATATTTGCAAAGCAATTGTGATAAGCCCTTTGAATCTGCTCCTATTGATCCCCCTGTGACTTTGTTTTAAAACTTGGTCTGGTTCTTGGGAAGCTGACATTTAGGTGCTGCACTGTGTTAATACAATATCTCACCAGAGGTTAAACCCTGAAACCCATTTTATTTTTAAAACAGGGAGAGCTAGAATAGGGAGACTGTCTGTGCTGCCATTGAACATTTCATTGCACTTTTGTATTCATTTTAACAGCGTGAGCCTCTTAATTTTTTTCCTTAAAAAAAAAAAAAATCTGACAGTTTGGTTAACTGCTGCGAGAGACCGGGGAGGTAATACACAGAAAGGACTTACCGTAGTTAAAATTGCCACTTTCTTTAACTTTGGTGAAATTCATCCTTTTATTTATCAGAGGGGTAGCCGTGTTAGTCTGAATCTGTAAAAAGCAACAGAGGGTCCTGTGGCACCTTTAAGACTAACAGAAGTATTGGGAGCATAAGCTTTCATACTTCTGTTAGTCTTAAAGGTGCCACAGGACTCTCTGATCCTTTTATTTGTTAGGCAAGATAGCAATGGGAATGGCCCACTGTCTGTTACCATTTTAAACACTGTCGTTAAAGAGGTCACATTACCTAGGGTTGCCTGAGAAAAAGACAGCTACTACGCACTGAGAAAAGCCCTATGTTAGTTACTAGCACCTAGCGCCCATTGCTTGCCTTCCATTCCTGTGAAGATGAAAAAACAGGCATATAATCCTATCCTTAGCATGCGCACTGTGATATTGGGAAGAACTATTAAAATGCTGAGGGACCATTGCTTTGCCTGCATGCAGACACACAAGGACATGTGAGATCCATTTAAGTTGTGTGGAAAATTAGAGCAGGATTGTCACCTGCAGGGGAGCGAGGTATCCCTTTTCTAAGGCAGACTGTATGCATTGCTAGTTGGAGTGCAGTGGGTGGGGCAAGCAGGCTATGTGGGGCTGTTACTCTCCATAAGGTAGGTGGTATGGTATTAAGCCTTTAAGGACTAAGCTTTCCAGATACTGGAGGGAGAGTAAGGAGTGTGTGCTGTTACATTCTTATTATCTACAGCCAGTTGAAACCAGACACAGAATAAGACAGAGCTCTTGTAAGCACTTCCAACACTGTGCCCCAGATCCTTAAAGGTATATGGGTACCTAACACCCATTAGTTTCATTAGGTGTTAGGTGTGCCTAAATACCTTTCAGCATCTCAGCCTGAGTGATCGGTGAACACCACAGTTGAGTAAGGAATGGGCAAAAAGGGAAGGGGAGTGAGCAGACTTGACTCTGTCCGTCCAATATGCTGCCCAGCACAAGCTGATGCACTGCGAAGGAGGAAGTAATATGTTACTGGTATGAGCATAAAGTAAATTACTACCTGAAAATCAGGCCATTTATTTAGGTGCCTATGTATGACTTCAGTTTCATCAATATTTGAACATTTTAGCCTAAATCATTCGGGCTCCACTGAAACAGCGTTCAGATTTGCCCATAAAGATTGTAATCCCAGGTTGAATCCAAAGTTTTGTTACAAACTTTCATGTGTCCATATTAAATAGGTGGGATAAATGAGCAAATCCAAAGATCCAGAGGAATGCAAAGTGGCAGATTTAAACAGGAGAAGCACCATTATGTGTCCTTCAGAACAAGTTCCCTGTTCTTGACTAAATGTTGATATATTTTGATTGCTTAAAATAAAAGCTGAAGTTCAAAGTAAAGATATTGCTTTTTTCTTGTTTTGTCATAGCAATGGAATTGCTGATTTTTCATGAAAGCACAATATGTGCACACTTATCTATCCTTTCCTGGGATAAATTGATTCTTTCTGAAGTTATTCTTTTGGTCCTTGTGTTAATATTTTCGTTTCTACTAGAATTACAACAGGGCAGAGCTGTTGTTGAAAGTGTGTAATGTATTAAAATTATATTCAGGATTCAATATTTTACAGTTCCTGTCTTCAGACTTGAACAGCAGCTATGCCCAGCACCCTACTGGTAAATATATTTTCTTTGATCACTGCTGCATTAGTGATTTGAGTGATAAATATTATATCAACAGATACTTTTCCTTTTGTCTGCTCAGCATGAGGTTTTCAAATAAGAGACACTTACTTTCAGGCCAAACAAATTTTTTTTTTTGTATTATGTATTTTGCTTTTCTATTTGGGCTACATTTGCATAACTAAATTGGGCTTTTATGCCCTCGAGAATGGGAAAGATGGAATTTGAGCCTCTTAAGCATTTTCAAAGGAGCGCATTTTCAAAGGAGCGCATTTTCAAAGTGTTGTGCTCACCAGAAGTTGCACCTGTAGGGAGAGGAGTAGAATGGGCATGGCCAGAAGACTATATCCTCCCTGGAATTTCCCAAGAAGGGGAGCAACTGGAGTCTATGGGGCACCTGTATGTTTGCACCATGAATTGGACCTGGTAATGGCCCCACTAGGTGGCCCATTCATACCAGTTGCCCTTCCTTACCTCAGCAGATCAGCTATTTATGTACAGTAGCTAGAGACAGACCAGCTTTCACTTGGGAGCCATTTGTGCCAACTTGGTATGGAATGCTTCCACCCTTCATGAGGGACAACCTGACTCAGAACATGAGGAAAATGAGGAGTAGGTGGCTCACAGGACTTGAGAATACCACAAAGCCTGTGGCACCTTACTAGAAAAGGGTGTTGTGCTTGCAGTGCTGTGTTGGGAGATGTTCTGCCAGTCCTTCGGACACCCTATGGATTTGACCACTGGTCTGTCTGTAACATAATCACAAATTTGGAGATTAAAGAGATGTGTGAGGCTTTGTACCTAGTTCATTACTCTGCCAAGGAAGGATTTTTCCCTACAGCACATTGAACAGATTTGTTTGGTCAAAGTTGCAATGCAGAAGTAATAAGTTGGAATAGTAATAATAGTTACAGTCCTTAATAATAATATTGCCATTTTGGTCAAGCAGTAGCTGAAATTCAGGGTCTTGCAGGGAGAAATATTCTAGGTATTTCCTTGGTATCATTATTTATTTACAAAATGTACACAAGTCCTGTTCCTCTAAACAACACTAAAAGCAAAACTGCACCTACATAACTAGCTTCTGTAGAAGACTCGGATCAGGCACTTCTGCCCTATCCCAATAATATTTTATTATTATTATTATTTATTGTTTGTATTCCCATAGCAATTAGAAGCCCCAGTCATGGAGCAAGGCCCCATTATGCTAGGCTCTGCACAAACACAGAAAAAAATACTGTCCCTGTCCCAAAGAGCTTACAACCTAACTGTAAGACAAGAGATAACAGATGGATACAGATGGTTGGGGGAGTACAAAAAAACCAATGAGACAACATTGGTCAGCATGATCAGCTGTAATGTCAGCACACCGGCTGTCTAGCTGTTGTCAAGGTTTTGGTAGGCATCATGGCAGAGTAGTTCTACGGAGAGACTTAAAGGAGGATAACCAGGTAGCTTTGTAGAGAAACAGCTCTCTTACCTCTGTTTCTCTCCAGGGACCCACACAGACTCTCAGCAAAACACAGACTCCCCTGCTCAGTGCCCACCCAACACTTTGCCCCAGCCCCTGAGTATGAAATGTATGAAATGCTGTTAGCTCCGCACTCCCCTCTGGGCCACATGATAGTGCCATGTGGTTCCGGGCATCAGCCATCTCCTTTGTCTGCAGCTGTTTTTCTACACAAACACATTTCCATGCATCTTCTTTACTGAGGTCTGTGATTGCCTGAGAATCAGAGGCTCTAAAGAGCAGGCCTTTAATACCCTTTTTCCAACTGCAAAAATACTTGTCACAAACAGATCTAGCACGGTCAGGACTGGTTTTGCAACTTATTGGAAGGATGGTTCTTCTAACAACACAGTGCCCCTAAGGATGAGCCAGTTGGTGGCTCAGAGAGCTGTGTGTCATCCCCAATGCCATGGACTTTCCCCAGTTGATGCTTTATGCCTTTATGCAATCTTGAGCCACTTGAGGTAATTCCTCTCCTTTTGGGGAGATTTATACCCCAAAGATATATAGTTATCCTATACTCCCATTAGCAAGAGTGAATATTCCTGTTAATGTCATGTAGCCTTTCCTTAGAGCATATGTCAGTCCTTCCAAACACTTATTCATTTTTTAAAAAAATTCTGAAGTCCCTCCCATATGCTGACACCTTTTGGGCACAGATCTCCCCATGCAGAGTTGCCAGAGCTGTATAGAAATGGACTATCATCTTCCTTCCCCATGATGTGATGCTGCTGCAACAGGAAGCCCAAAATTGCATTCACCTCATGCCATCACATCACATTGCAATTTCAGATGTAATTTGCTATCCGCTATCTCCCTTAGGTCGCGCTTGGCATTATTGCTTCTGGATTTCTCCTTACCTTTGAATGTACGTGTTGTGTATTATTTTACTCCACTTCTACATTGATTAGCTTGGATTTGTCAATGATATTTAATTTTGATATTTCCTAGCCGTATGTCTGACCTCTTGAGGTCATTTGCTCTCTGTGGTGTTTACAACAATTTCACATAAAACACAATTTTCAAACAACCTGTTTTTTTCTTCCTTCTAATGCATTGAGAAGGCTAGAAATGTTTTCTTGTATTGCTACCTTAGAAGTAAAAGGAATGTCAATTCTACTCTTTTCTGCTTTGACTGGAGGACTTCTTTGGGGTCTTACATGACTTTCATTGCTTGGTCTCCCACCTTTATCACCTCAGGTCAGATTTTTAAAGCTATTTAGGTGCCAAAAGATACTGGTAGGCACCTAACGGGATTTTATGTGGTTTATGCTCCTAGTTCTGGAATTCAGGGGTTCAATCACAGACAATGACATTGTTACACCTGTAGTATTTTGAGTGATGATACACCTCGAGGTCAGATGGCATCATTTGAATGTTTGTACAGAGACACGTATCCTGGTTTGGAACAAAAGGGGGAGGGATAGCTCAATGGTTTGAGCATTGGCCTGCTAAACCTAGGGTTGTGAGTTCAATCTTTGAGAGGGCCACTTAGGGAACTAGGGTAAAAATCTGTCTGGGGATTGGTCCCCCTTTGAGTAAGGAGTTGGACTAGATAACCTCCTGAGGTCCCTTCCAACCCTCATATTCTATGAAAAGGGGTAGAATTGCTACCTGATAACTGCAATGGAGATAGAACCGGGATGTCCTTGGTGCAAAGGGCTGGATTTTTACAAGCACTAAGAACCAGATTCACAACATTAATTAGGCCCCTAAAAAGGCAGATAAGCACTTAGTGGGATTTTCAACAGCATGAAAGCTGGTTAGGCACCTAAGTCCCCTTCACTTCAATGGGCATTAGACATCTAGCCTGCTTAGGTGCTTTTGAAAAACGCACTAGGTGCCGATCTTCACCCGTAGGCATCTAATAACTGTAACAATCTGGCCACTATCTCTTGTATAGTGCTTTTCATCCATGGCTATCAAAGCACGTTAGGTATGTATCATCGTCCCCAGAATGGTGGGGCTGTTGAATCTCTACCAAAGGATTTCCTTTTTCAAAAGTGTTAGCTCTTGGTAGCAAACAAGAAAGATATTTAAACCGTCTGTCTAAAAATCCCTTCTCAATTCAATGGCTTTTGTGATGCCATCAGTGATGTGCCCTCAGCGTATGCCAGGAATGTATTGCATACCCAGGACTTGCTGTGCCTGCAGGACAATTCCATCAGGCTCCTGAATGTGTGAACAAAATGGCGTCCTCCACACAGCGTGATCTGGCATGTGCTGTACATACAAGGTCACATCACATGAAGGATGCTATTGTGCATGCAAGTGTACAATTGCATACCTGACTAAAAATGTCATGGCACATCCCTGGAGGCCATCATTTCACTAGTTCTCCATTTAGTATAGATCTTGCATCCTACACAAACCCTGACATTCTAATTTTAAAACAAGTAACCCTCCCTCTCCTTGCTCCCCTCCCCCCGCAATAAAACCAAAACAGCCTTTTAGGATGAGCCCAATCTTTTTCCAGAGAGTAATTTGGTCATCTCTAGGGTCTCTATGCTAACACAAAAAAGGAAGCTATCTGAAGCCTGCATCCCAAGCAAGGGGAAAAAATTAGTAGGGAACGGTTGCAGAGCAAACTGGATGAACAAGCATCTCAAACAGTTTATTCAGAGAAAGAAGAAAGCCTACAAGGAATGGAAGATCCGAAGGATCATCAAGGAAAGCTGCCTCTTGAAGGTCAAAAAGTATAGGGAAAAGGTGAAAACTGCTAAAAGCTAGGCAGAGTTGGAACTTGGAAAGGAAAGTAAAACCAATAATAAAAGGTTCGTTAGCCATATAAATGAAAAGAAAACAAGGAAAGAAGAAGTGGTATTGCTAAGCATTGAGGCTGGAGTGAAGATTAAAGATTATCTAGGCATGGCTCAACACCTAAACAAATACTTGGCCTCAGTTTTTAATAAGAGTATTGAGGAATTTGGGAGCAGTGGCAGGTTGGCTAATGAGAACAAGGATATGGAAGTAGAAATTACCACATCTGAGGTGGAGACCAAACTCCCCAATCTTAAAAGGACTAAATAACGAGGAATAGATAATCTCCATCCAAAAATATTAAAGGAACTGGCAGATGAAATTGCAAACTCAATAGCAAGTTTCACATGGGAAATTATTAGTTAAATTGGAGAAGATGGGGGCAAAAAACCCTAACTTTTTTAAAGACTGACCTTGATAGCGTTATGGAGAGGGCTGTATGATAAGATTGCATACAATGGCAAATGGCCCATCCACGACTGCTATTAGCAAATATCGCCAACAGCTGGAGATGGGATGCTAGATCGGAAGGTCTCTGAGTTACTACAGAGAATTCTTTCCCAGGTATCTGGCTGGTGGGTCTTGCCCACATGCTCAGGGTCTAACTGATCGCTATATTTGGGGTCAAGAAGGAATTTCCCCAGGTCAGCTTGGCAGAGAACTGTTTTTTTGTTTTTTGTTTTGTTTTTTGTTTTGCCTTTGTCTGCAGTGTGGGGCGTGGATCACTTACTGGTTTGAGCTAAATAGTGGACTCTCTGTAACCTGAGGTCTTTCAAATCTTGATTTAAAGGCTTCAGTAACACAGCCAACAGTTATGGCCTACTACAGGAGTGGGTGGGTGAAGTTCTGTGGCCTGCAATGTGCAGAAGGTCCGACTAGATGATGGTCCCTTCTGACCTTAAATGCTATGAATATGAGCTGCTTAATGTAATCCATGCAATGTAAGTGTGCATGTTCCATGCCTAACCACTAGAGGGCATCTGTATGTAGCAAGATCCCGAATGGTGGAACAGTAGACTGTGGTGGAGGAAGAAGCAACACACCAGCTGAATAAATAAGCAGGTTGCTTAGCTCTCTGCCCATATCCTAATTGGCAAGTTCCTGGGTTCAGATGTTACCGATCTAACAGTGGCAACGAGGAGGCTGGGCTCATGCTGCAGCTGTTGTTTTAGCTGTTGTCCAGTACCAGGAGCCCATGAGTGCAGCCTGGCTAAAGGGTGATGGAGCTGTTGCAATATATGCCTTACTGAGGGAAGGAAGGGAGCACACACTATCACTGTAGCTAGACAAGGCATGTGAGGTGGCTTCAACAGCCTCACTAAGATTTAAAGAGGCAAAACAGTTAGCTACTTCTTAGCAAATGTTAATTCGCTAGAACTTGGAGCTAGCAATGTCCTTGGCATGTGAGGCATCACCCTATGGAATTGGAGCAGTGATCTCCCACGTGGTGCCTGATGGTCAGGAATGACATAACGCTTTCAGTGCCAGATCTCTAAGTCCAGCAGAACACAATTATGACCAGACAGACCATGAAGCCTTGAGTCTGATCTGGGGAGTTAAGAAATTTGGTCATTATCTGCATAATAGGAATTTTATGCTCATGACAGATCATTAGCCCTTGTTATCCATTTTTAACCCCAAAGAGGGCATTCTGAAAATGATCATTGTTCATGTTCAGAGATGGGCTTTATTCTAGGGAGCCCATACCTTTGATGTCAAATTTAACGGAATGGCTCAACTTTGTAATGCTGATGGATTATCACAACTATCATTGTTGTATACAAGCTCCACGCCACAATGGAAGTCACCCACATAGCTTCAAACAGCTAATGAGCACACCTAGTGCCTCCCACATCCAATTTCTGGATGACTCCAGACCATCTAGCAGAGTCACCCAGCTCGGCTGCATCAAGACTACAGACACACCCCAAAACAAAACTAGCTAGCGAACAGGAACATCAAACAGGGGAGTTTTGTGAGGGTGTTCTCCAGATGAAGGAAGAGTGACTATGCAACCCTAGGGATGAGTTTGTTGTCTAATAGTTTGTTTGTTGCTGTGTGCCTGCTTGATGGAAGTTTATAGTGAGGGAGCTTGGGAACGGATATACCTAACAATCTCTTAACTTAGGCCTATAAATCCCCCTCCCCCCAAGAAAAACAACCCCCCCTCCAAATACCTCCAAACCTCAAAGAACAAACAAACAAACAGAGAGTAAAAATAACACAGACAAAGTCCAGTAGCAGAACGGGGGCTATCCAGTTTATTACACTGAATACAGGATGGATGATTACCTGCCTTGTGGGCAGGTGGCATATGTTTGCATTCAGTGCAGGCAACTCATGGCCCTCAGAGACTGAGTATGGGCTCTTGAGACCAGAGTGGCTGAACTGGAGGAGCTAAGAGAGACAGAGAAGTACATAAACGAGACTTTCTGGGACACAGTAGAGTGGTGCCATCCCCAGTCTGACAGCCTATTGAGGAGGATGAAAGTCTTGGGGAAGGGGAACATCAATCTGGAGCAGAGGGAAATGATCCCATTGTTGGGACTCTCCTTCCAGATGATGTCATGGTCTCCTCTAGCACTGAAGATACCTCTCTGAGGGAAGGGACCCTGGTTATTAGGAAGAGACAAGGCTGTTGTGGAGAAGGTAAATGAATATTTTACATTGTTCTTCACAGAAGAGGATGTGGGGGGAGATTCCCACACAAGAGTCAGTCTTTTTAGGTGATAATCTGAGGAACTGTACCAGATTGACGCGTCAACTGAAATAAATTGATAAATTATTCAGTAATAAGTCACCAGGACCAGATGGTATTCACCCAAGAGTTCTGAAGGAACTCAAATATGAAATTGCAGAACTACTAACTGTGGTTTGTAACCTATCATTAAAATTAGCCTCTGCACCAGATGATTGGAGGATAGCCAATGTAATGCCGATTTTTAAAAAAGGCTCTAGAGGTGATGCTGACAATTACAGGCCAGTAAGCCTAACTTCAGTACTAGGTAAACTGGTTGAAATTATAGTAAAGAACAGCATTATCAGACACATAGAGGAACACAATATAGTGGGGAAGAGACGACACAGTTGTAAAGGGAAATCATGCTTCACCAATTCATTAGAATTCTTTGAGGGTATCAACAAAGCTGTGGACACGGGTGAGGTGGCAAAATTTGCAGATGTGTACAAAATTATGTGAGATAGGTAAGTCCAAATCTGACTGCAAAGAGTTACAAAGGAATCTCACAGAACTGGGTGACTGGGCAACAAAATGGCAGATGAACTTCAATGTTGATAAATGCAAAGTAATGCACACTAGAAAATATAATCCCAATTATACATACAAAATGATAGGACCTAAATAATCTGTTACCACTTTAAAAAGAGATCTTGAAGTCCTTGTAGATAGTTCTCTGAAAAGATTTTCTTAATGTGCAGCAGCAGTCAAAATAGCTAACAGAAAGTTTGGAGCCATTAGTAAAGGGAGAGATAATGAGACAATACATATCATATGCCACTATATAAATCCATGATACGCCCTGTAGAAAGTACAGAATCACCAACAGGCCCACCTAGTGGTTAGGCAGAAGTAGGCAGGGCGTCTTCCCATTGAAAGCATTGCCATTGTCCGGTCCTTCTGTGCCCCCACCTCCAGGGTTTCCAGTCCTCCACTTTAGCACAGGGATTTGGGGGTGGGGGGCACTAGGCCCTTGAATAGTCAAGACCTTTTCCAGCTGGTTTCTCTCTCTTAGTTGAAGATTCCTGCTGTTGTAACATGCTCTCAGAGTGGGTAGAGGAGGCTGGGCCCTCCCACTCCACCGGGCTCCAGTCCAGGGCCCAATGGTGAGCAGCTACACTCAACACCTTGAGGTGCTATGCTGCTGTCCCCTTGGACTCCTTCCTAATCCTGCCCCCCTTAGCTTTCCAGAGTAAATCACTCCAATCAAATCTCAGACCTGCACACTCAATACCCTGCCTCTGCTTTGTGGGTTTGCACAGGTCTGCATTGTCAGGTCTCAGGCAATCAGCTTCTGGGATGTACTTTCCCCTCATGGCAGCCGGCTGCTCCCTGTCACTGCCTGCCATGGAATTGTTCTGCTCCACTTTTAAAAGCACTATCCAGCTTGTGAAGGCCTTGTAGGTGTGTCTGGGTGGGGCCTCCTGGGCTCAGACCTGTTCCTTAACTCCTTGCTCTCCAGTGTGGGGTTTGTAAACCCCATCACACGCCCACACCGTGTGCAGTTCTGGTCACCCCATCTCAGAAAGGCATATTAGAATTGGAGAAAGTACAGAGAGGAGTAACAAAAATGATGAGGGGTATGGAACAGCTTCAATACAAGAAAGAGATTAAAAAGGACGGTTAAGCTTAGAAGAGAAACGACTAAGGAAAGATATGATAGAGTCTATAAAATCATGAATAGCGTGGAGAAAGTGAGTAAGTGTTATTTATGCCTTCACAAGAACCAGGGGTCACCCAATGAAATTAATGGGCAACAGGTTTAAAACAAACATAAGATAGTACTTTGTCACACAACACACAGTCAACCTGTGGAACCCATTGCCAGGGGATGTTGTGAAGGCCAAAATTATAATTGGGTTAAAAAAAAAGAACTGGATAAGTTCATGGAGGATAGGTCCATCAATGGCTATTAGTCAAGAGGGTCAGGGACTCAACACCATTTTCTGCATGTCCCTATATCCCTGACACCAGAAGCTGGGACTGGACGACTGGAGATGGATCATTCAATAATTGCCCTGTTCCATTCATTCCCTCTGAAGCATCTGGCACCTGCCACCGTCAGACGCCAGGATACTGGGCTAGATGGATCATTGGTCTGACTCAGTATGGCCGTTCTCAGGTTCTTAAAATCAAGAATCTATATATCTTCCCCATTGTTTCTTCCCTTATTTACACAGGAAATGCTGCAGTGAAAGCACATGCATTACACTAGCAGCTGATGAGTCATATTCACTAGGGTTTTAGCCACTGTTGGTGCATGCCAACTTGGTGTTCGGGGGATGCTAAGGCAATATTATGTTTAACTCCATTACACTCCCCGTCTTCCTGAACCTCAGCTATACTCTTTGCTGAAGTACAGGTTAGAGTTCTATGTTTTCAAGATTTTTCAAAAACCATTACATAGCGTTAAACCTCAGGGCTATTATATGTAAACCCCTGAAAAGTTGGCAGTAAGTCATAGTTCCAAGTCAACTTCAAAGAGAAAGTGCCGTAGCTTTTCTTAGTAAACAAACATTTACTGCACACAGAACAGGTTAATAATACTTGGAATATGATGAATAACTCAAAAAAATCTTTAAGGCCATAAATCTACAGGTCTTCTTTATACAGACTTCTCTATTTTGTTGTTGTTGAACATATTTAAATATAAGGTTGGAGTCTTCAGAACTGGAGGAGAATGGCTGCATCTCAGTTCTTTTCCATACAATTCAGAGCTCTGTCAGGAAACAAATGCTTCACAGCTAGCAGCATTCTAGCCCTTTGTTTAGTAGCTGACTGGTCTGCAGTTGCTGGTGAAACAGAAATGTGTAGCCTGTATTCAATGTGGTACAATTATTGGGATCAGCATGCAAAATATCCAATCTCTGGATTTTTAGAAGGCTTCATGTTACTCATCATCTTCTCCCCAGTGAAGTCAGGTAAGAATTTACAAACCGTCACCACGTGCTACCCCATTCTCTCTTTAGTGGAGATAAAATCCCAGTTTAAAGCAGTTCACTAATAGTTACATTTAAATTCCATAGGTTGTATAACCTCTAGGGGTGACCAATGTCTCTAGGTCCTTAATAGACACCAGGGTTGACCAAACATTATTTGAATGGAGGACTTCCCTAGCACATAAAGCCAGAACAGCACTTACCTAAATACAAATTACTTCAGGGACTGGGACCTTGCCATCATAGCAGATGTAGCTCTTGATCCTGCAGGGATCAGGCACTGAATTCACAGCTGTCTCTAATGCCTATATTTATAACCTTCCCCCTGAGACCTAACTGACTCAGTTTTCTTTCAAATGGGGAATATGTGGGCAACCTGCAAGACTGCTTGCCTACAATAAAATCTATATTGCTACAGAAACGGCTACTGAGCATGTCCAATAACTGCCACACCCTTCCTCTGGGTGTTTCTGGGCCCTTTTAGCTGAGATGCCATGCTCTGTGCTCTATATGTGCAGAAAAACAGAGTATTCAGTTAAAACCCAAACCCCCTCCCCACTGCTCCTTTCCCTTTCTTTGGGCCAATATGTATATCTCAAAGGCTGCCTAGGAAGTGTGTGGTTTTACACTAGCACCCCTTGAACCTGAGTGAGAGGGTTTTGTGTATGAGTAGGGATCCAGTTAACAAGAACAATCAAGCTATACCACGAGCTAACTTTGCAGTAAAGACAAGCCCAAGGGGGCTTGATTTTCAGAAAATGTTGAGCATGCACAATCTGAAAAATCAGGCCCCTTTAATATCTCAAATTTGGCATTTGAAGTCACTTGTGAACATCTTGGCCAGTAATGCCTTTATATGCTGAAATACATCCTTCTTAATTTGCTCCTGACTGTTGTATGGTTTTCCTTGTTTTCCAAGGAACCAGTTCCATAATGACATACGGCTAGTAAAAATTTATCTTTTTTGTAAGGAGTCCTTCACCAATTTTGTCCCATTCTGCTTCATTTAAACTTTTAACAGAATCGTTTAATTTCTGTTCTGCTTGTCAGTGACTATCTGCAATACTTTGAAAGTTTAAAAATAGAAACGTTACAAACAAGCTATCTTGTAGTACCAATTCAGCTCGAACAATACTAAGTCAGCTCCTGTAAAAATTGCCTCTGCACAAAGAGGAAGTCTGAGAGTGTCTCTTTTTATTTACCCTCCCTTCGTTAAACTTAAATGAAAGTTGATGGGGAGTAGAGAAAAAGAAGAGGGTAATAATTTATTTGCCAATGAAACGCTCTCCTACAGGAACATGTCCATTTCAGTTAAATTTTGTTTAAAAGAATTGACTTTGATAAAAAAATTCATTTAGAAAAAATTCAATATTTCATGCTGATTTTGTCATTTCATTTTTAAATTATTTTTGTTTTGAAATGTCTATTATAGTATATTGTTTTTATTATTTTGATATAATTTTATGTTATCTTTTTATTCTTATCTTTATTTTATGTATGTGATACCAATTACAATAGGAAATTACCAACTACTAAGCCAATTTCTGCTCACCAATTAGAATAAAAATAAAACTACAAATGACCAGTTACAAAACCAGCTGAGCAAATCAGCTACTAAATGAGCAAACCAATAACAACTAGAACACCATTTCGTTACCATATGCAATAACAAGTAGCAATTAAAATGCCACTTACTAATTAGAATACCAATTACAATAGAAATTACCAATTAATAAAATAGAATATAAAATAAGTATAAAATGGCAAAATATAATAGTCTATTTTTTTTTTTTTACTTTTCTGTTATAATGTAATATAACATTAAAGTAAACACTGAATATTTTCTCAGGAAATTTATTCCATAGGAAATTTTTGAAAATTCAGTTTCTTGTTCTGATTTAGAATGAAAAAGATTTCGAAATGTCAGAAGTTCCTTCAGAATAGAGATTCTGAGTTCTGACCAGCCTGTCTTTGGCTAACACCAGATGCCTCAGAGGAAGGTGCAAGAACCCCTGAATGGGTAAACATAGGATAATCTGTAGTAAGATTTCATACTAATCTGCAAAAGTTAGAGATTGGCATAAACCCTAAGGCCATGAGGGATTTTTATCTGCTCCAAAGCTCTATGCTTGCATTTCTATTTTCTGGATATATTTTCTAATTTCTGGATATTCTTGTTAGCCATATAAACATCCAATCCATTGTTGAATCTTGCTAAATTCTTGGCCTCAGCAACATGCTGTGGCAATAAATTCCATGGTCTAATGTGCTGAGTTTAAAAGTATTTAATCAATTTTTAATCTGCTATCTTTCAATTTCATTGAATGTCCAATGTAAGTCAGAGAGCAGATGCGCCAATGGTCCATTATCTTTGAATGGAGCCAAACTTTCAGCTGTATCTGTAAATATATATATATATATATATATATATATATATATATATATATATATATATATATATATAAAATTCAGCGTCCTTGTGCATATACATTGTGATACATCAGTTTTAATTTTTATCATATTTTACACTTTTTCCACAAGTCATACAGGATAGATGGTGTTCACTGAATGGGTTTTATGAATATGATATTTCTTTTAATCTTCATCATTCAGCATGTAGCTCCAGGTTGATGTCCGCTCTGGATGTAAAGTCTGCAGCATATTCAACAGAGTTTGATTAAACGGCTGAGGGTCACCTTGTAGGGGATAAGGCATTGGGCTGGATTTTTTAATTCCTGCTATCCTCAGAGACTCCTTCAGAAGGTGACTCTCAAAGTCCCATCTCTGGAGTGTATCTGAGCTGGGAACCCATACACTGAAAAATATTTCTCCCACAACACTCAAGCGACAGTGGTGGCCTTCTGCTCACATGTGGGATATACGTGCGCATACTGTGTAAAATGGTCAGTCACTACTAAAATGTTCCCGACATTCTTTCTGTCCACTTCTAAAGACAAGAAGTCAATACATACGACCTCCAAATGTTTGTTGCTGGTGATACTCTTCAGATATGCAGCTTGAGGGAGCAGAGTTTTCCTTTGAACACACCAAGCGCATGTCTCACATTTCCTGCGAACGTCATCAGCCATTCCGGGCCAATAGAACCTACTCTGAACAAGTTCTAGGGTTATGTCCATTCCCAAATGTCCAAAGTCATCATGCAGGACCCTCATGGCCAGGGATCTGTACTCTTTTGGTAGCACTAATTGTGTTCATTGATTCTGTAAAGGATCTGACTTGGTTTGGTGCAGCACTTCCTGAATCAGTTTCAGTTTGCTCCATTCTCTCAATAGTAGTTTACCCTGGGGGGTGGGGTGGGTGGATGGAATAATTGCAGTTGGGTTTAACCCCTCCTGCTTCACAACCAGAGTTTCATGAATATCATTGTCATGCAGCTGGGCTTCTTGCCAGTCAGCAGCATTGAGCATGGACGATGGAGATTGGTCCAACACAGTATAGTTCACTGAGACAGAAGGCACACATTCCTGGGAGGCAGGCCCAGAATTTCTGCAACACAGCCATGAAGGCTGTCATGATCCACTGACTCTTGACAACTCACACTGCAAATAGCTCTCACTCCATCCATAGGAATCACAGCCACTTCCAATGCCTGCAGATGCCGGGACAATGTATCCACATCTACATTGCTTCTCTCTGATTGACATTGAATGCTGAACTTGTAGCTAGCCAAGGCAGCCAGCCATCTTAGCCCTGTAGCATCCAGGTTGGCACTTATTAACATGTAAATAAGTGGATTGTTGTCTGTCATACTTGAAACTGAGCACAATACAAGAAGTCTCAAAACTTCTTAGTGATGTCCCATTTTAAGCCCAAAAGCTCCAGACTGTGGATGGGATAGCGAGTCTCACTATCAGACAGTCCTTGTCTGGCAAAGGCCACAGCTTGATGTTTCCCTTAAACGTCCTGGTATAGGACTGCTCCCAGACCCTCCAAACTGGCATCCATATGTAGGATAAATGGCTTGCTTGGGTCAGCAAAGACTAGGACTAGAGCATAAACTAGGCAATTAATGAGTTCTCAAAAAGGCTTTTCACATCTCTCATCCCACTGTAGTACAAATGGTTCTAAAGCGCCATAGTGTCTCTGATCAGGAGACTTTGGGGACCTCTCCTTACACTTGGTTTTAGATTTGTTCTTGCTGGACTGGTATCCCCTGGTGAGATAATTCAGAGACTTTACAATAGTAGCATAATTCTTCACAAACCTTCAAGAAAGGTCTTGAACTCTGTGTGTTGGGTATGGCCATGTAGTGAGTTCTTCTATTTTATCTGGATCAGTACTCACACCCTCTTGGGACACAATGTGACCCACGCACTTCGCCAGTGTTCTGCAGAACTGGCATTAATCAATTCAAAGCTTCAGTGCATAGGCTTCCAACCAGTCTAGAACTTTAAGAATTCCTTCTTCATGTTCTTCCAAGGTTCTTCCAAACACAATCAGGTCATCTGAATAAACCAAGACTCCCCGAGGGATCTGGTAGTATCCACTTTGAAGACCCAATACTGAGAACCACGGGTGTAGTGGTCAACTACAGTGCGCTTATATAGTGTGCAGTAGTCAATACACATCCAGATTTTCCCATTCTTCTTGTGGACCACCGCAATGGGGGAGGCATATGGGCTATGGGGCTCTATAATGATACCATTTTCAATCAGCTTGTGAAGATGGTGCTGCACAGGTCTTCCATGTCCAAAAGAGCGATCTTCCTAGATTGTTCCCTGAAGGGTTATGAGTCCTGTAGCCTGATATTGTGTTCCACTCCTTTGGCACATCCCAATTCCCACTCATGCAGTGAGAATACCTTGGATCTTTCACAAAGTCTTCCTCATATGATCCTTCCCATCCTTGGACAACGGTGAATCTCTGAAATCAAACTTTCCAGGATCTTTTGCTAGAACCTCAGATTCACACTGGGGTATCAAAGAGGTCTGCTATCTTCTGCTCTTGTTTCACAGCAACATCACGGCCTGTTTCATTAGCAATCAGAATAACCACCTTTTCCTGGGCTTCTGCAGGCAGGGTTGTAACTCCACTGGGGACCAGCACTCCTTCAGGGAGCCCTTCTTCAGCCAGCTGCTCTACCATTGCCAGTGTCCCTTTACTGCCTTTTAGGCAGGTACTCATGACAAGCACTTCTTGCTCAGTCATTGCAGGCACTGCTAAGGGAGTCAGCCCTATGTACCTCAGTGCTCCCATTGGTAGCTCAGACATCTCCTTTTGAGTGTTCTCAGTTTTTCTATAGGCTGCAGCACAATGCGTATGGATCATCAGGGTGTTTAGGTATTGGTCCCCAGCTTGCTGTCAGCCCCGACTCATTTATTACACACCTTCCAACTTCTGCAACTAATGATCCACCAGTCCTACAGACAACAGCCACCTTTACTGCGTAAGCCTGATTCATCTCCACTGCAGGTCTGTCTTGGGCACTAAATGAGGGAGGGGTCCTGTGGAAAAAATAGCCTGTGATTGTTACATACAGACCATGTAATTGTGTAATTAAAGACTATAGCATAATGAATATGCACAAGGGGGGCCAAGGATTGCACAGGCAACTGTAATTCTGGCATTTCCTAACTTTTGAGTGCTTGACATCACAACTTTAATGCTCTTTAGTTTTTTTTCTTTTTTTAATGTAAATAGAAATAGATAAGGACAAAGAAAACTGCCTCTTCCAAGTCAATTTTTGTACTCAATTATGACATTAAAATACTGGGCAGAGTTTGAACTCTGAGGGAAGACAGAGAGAGAATTTACCTATCTGAGACTTGCTAACATAAGTGCAGTGAGCTGAAAATGTTAGATGAGCTTTAAATACAGTCTACTCCAACAGGCCAAGGAAACAACTTCTGTGGTTATTCTTTCTTTAGTCACTAAAATAATAATACTAATTAACACATAAGTCCTAAATGATGCTTTTCATGGGTAGATCTCAAAGCACTTTTCAAAGGAGGTGAGTACCATTTTACAGATGTGGAACTGATGCACATAGATGGGGAAGTGACTGGCTCAAGGTCACCCAGAAGGCCAGTGGCAAAGCTGGGAATAGAACACAGGTCTCTCCTAAGTTTCAGTCTAGGTTTCTATCCACTTGACCACACTGCCTTCCAGCAACTAGATAAAGGCACCCTTATTTTCAGTGTTAGAAAAAACTGGATTCATGATCATAAAAAGCAAATCTTTTCAGAGAAAATAAATCTGCATTTGGATATAGTTCCCATTGCTATCACTGAGGGTTGCATACATATGTGCATGGGAAGAATTTGATCTAGAATACTGTACCAATATTTTTTTTTAGTGGAATGGTATCTAGGAAGGAGGAATTCTGCTTCAACTCTTACCTTCTATTTCCTACCTTCCAAAGCAAAAATAAACCACACTTTGCCTGATATGGTGTACAAGGGATCCATCACAACATTGACTAGACATTAGCCCTAGAAAGTGAAAGCCAGGTCCAACCAACTTAGAATTGCCCTCTTCAAAACTCTACATGAAAAAAGGCGCGAAAGAGCATTTTCTGTTCTTGCATAATATATGGAGAAAAAATTGACAGACATTTTTAAGTGTCTTTATTACTTGCTTTTCATAGAGGGAACCAGTTTGGTGGGGGTTGTCCCTAATATTGAGTTGCATCTTTTTTCCATGGACTGTGTACTTGTTAATCATACAGACAAGATATGTGTACTATGATGATGCATGCAGTGTAAAACCTCTATAGAACAGAATACAGACACAGAGTACTGGGATGCAGCATTCAGAATCAGAACCAACAGAAAACATTGCACTCGTTTGTTGTATAGTTGTGACAGTGTCCCTGGGGTACAACTTGGAACTGTCAGAACACTGTGCCTCCTTAACTCTCTCACCTGGGTTGTCTCTCACAAAGCTATGCCAGTGACAAGCAATGAAACCCCTCCACGGGTTGTGATCATTCAGCTATCAAAATGAGGAGCCATGCACCTGGCTAAATTGCATGAATACTCCCTGAGCTACTCATAAATCACACAGAGAGAGGCACCAGTAGATCACCCCAGCTCCCAGACTTCCACCCCAGAAATATACTGTGTTACACTGCTCAAGGTTCCCTTGGACAGTACAAGCTCATTAATAAGTTCACCATTTCTCCATAGGAAAATAAACATACACAAGCCTTTGTTAACCTGACCTGAGATTCCCTGAGCACTGCCACCAAACATGCAGTGTTTAGGTAAAATATAAAAGAGATTTATTAATTACAGAAAGATAGATTTTAAATTATTATAAGTAGCAGGCATAGAGATCAAATTTGGTTACCTTAGAAATAAAAATAGAAACACAGTCTAAATTCTAACTTTAACAGATTCAGCAAGATTTGAATCAAACAGTCTCTCACCCCCGCTGAATGTTCCAGGCAGCTCACAGTTTTCAATACTCAGACCAAACTCCTTTCCAGTCTTGGACCAATCTCCCAACTTCAAAGTCTTTGTCGTCCAAAGGATGTTTCAGGTGTTCAGATTGGGGGTGGGAAGGAGAGGCCAAGTGATGATATCACTGCCCCTCTTTTATACTTTCTTCCAGCTGCTAGAAAGATCCTTGTTGTGATGTGTGTTAGGCCTCCTCATTGTGTACGTATCTTCTCTGAGAAGTCTCTGGGATAGTGGATTCTTCTTGAGCCATTATTGCTTGTCTGGCCAGTGATGGCTGCTCCTTTGTTGGTGTTTCCCAACCTCACAACATATTTCAGTAACAAATATAGCAATACTTCATAGCTTCACATACAATGCTAGTACATAGACTTCAACAAGATATTAATGTTCAACAGAGTAAGACTTTTAAAATGATACCTCACAAGGTATAATTTGTACAAAACATCTCCTAATCATATGAAGTGGTGAATATAGGGGTTCCAGGGTGCTACTTTGAGGTACATAGTGTCCCAATAGTGTAAGACCAAAATACTCTCAGGGAATCCTGTGTTGTGAAATCTTCAGTGTTTTTTTTCCTTATTGCATTTAAGATTAATGAATGCTTTCTCATGTTCATGTTGTGTTTGTGAAACAGATGGAATTTTAAGTGTAGGAGCTGTAATAAAATGTGTTGATCACCATGACAAAACATTCATTATGGGCTGTCAGAGGAATACAGAACACGGAAACTTGGCTCTCACATAGTTTGCAAGCATAAATGTGTGATTTATTTAGCAGTGTAAAAGGTAATGGTGTAGGCTGTCAAATCTACAAACCATATTTTTGTTTGTCCTGCAATGCTGCCTATCTGCCTTATAATCTGAAATAAGGAACTAGTCATTCCCATTTGTTAGGGTGGTTTCTTTTTTGTTAAAAAAAAAAGGATCTTTGTAGAAGAGGCTGTTTTGTTTTTCTTACTATAAGTCCATCTGCAACATGCTATGACAAAGTGAACCTTTTTAGAGTTCTTCTCTTGAAAATATCAGAATGGAACCTGGTATTTATAGTTGCAGTGATTTTGATTTTAGTGAGATTTTCCCCTATGCTTCAGAGCCAGGACAAGGTCTAGATGTCATTTAAGTCATCAAGATAGGATTTAAGTGAAACTTAAATTGTGCATATGTGATGGTTGCCATCTTGGCCCACACACTGGGGATTGAACCAGGGACCTGCAGAGCTAAAAGCAGAAGTAGCTACTGCATAAGTTAAAGAGTCAAGACTTTTTTAAGGGGTGCTGTAACAGACTCATAGCCACTATGGGTCCCACACAGTGGTGGGTCTACAACACACTCACTGGGGGGGGGGAGAGTTATACACAGACCATGTGGTGACTCTCAGTGCAGGGGAGAATTTCACTCATCAAAAGTATTTAATTTCTCCCTTCACTGTTACCAGAACAAGTCCCCATCCTTGGGACACACCTGTAGAAGCCACAGAAGCCAGAACCCTCTGACAATCTTGAACCACACAGGCTCTTTACACCCCTACCCTGAGAGATGGAGCAATCCAAATTAGGGTATATAAGTGCTGTGGCTTCCCATACACCCTCAGTTCCTTACATCTTGTTAGGCTCCAAGGAAATGGGGCTGGAGGCGTGGATTTGTACCG
This sequence comes from Malaclemys terrapin pileata, assembly GCF_027887155.1. Lineage (NCBI taxonomy): Eukaryota > Metazoa > Chordata > Testudines > Emydidae > Malaclemys > Malaclemys terrapin. Next base: position 333,898,785 of record NC_071505.1, read on the forward strand.
ATAATCTACTAAGAGAACTCAAGTTATGGGTAAGTAACTCTTCTTTGCCCTTTTTATTTCTGAAAGTACCTCTGCAGTGATCTGCCATGCACAATATGCACTGTTGATACAAATTTGTAGGCACGGCTCTCTGGTGAAACACTACAGTCACAGATTCCTGTTTAAAGATATAGTTGTCTCTGAGGGGAATACAATCCTATTTAATGTGTAGTACATGGGTGCTGATAAAATTATTGAAATAAATACCTTAGTGAGGAGAGAACGTATCAAATAAAATGTCTGAGTCAGTACTGATACATTGGACCATCATGACAATGAAACTCACGTAAGCACAGAAGAATGGGAGAGATGCAAGTTGCCATACATATGTAACAAAGGCTGTAGAATTATATTACATTGGCCCAAAGTTGAATGAAGTGAAGTGGGATGGCTAGGAGGAGCACCGGGAGTCATTTATGGATCATGGTTCAGGGATGCCTGGCCCTGGTACAAAATAGCTTATGTGGCAAAAAGTGTCCGTAGAGGACCAGAGTGTTTGACTCATTAGATTGTATTATTGGAGAAAGAGTATGTGATCGTGTAACTAGGCTACAAGGCATATTCATAGCAGTTGCCACATTGGATCAGATCCATCCTGCATCTAGTCCAATATCTTATCTCTGACAGGAGCCAGCAGCAGATGCTTCAGAAGAAGGTGGAAGAAACTCCATAATGGACAATTATGGAATAACCAGCCCATAACTGAAGTTCCTTCATGTGTCTGGTAGTGAGGGTTATATTCCTCAAACATTTTTATTCTAGGTAGTGGAATTCTGGATGTTGTCAGTTTCCATGTAGCTAAGGGTGGCCAGATAGCAAGTGTGAAAAACTGGGATACCTTTTTTTTGGGGGGGGGGGGAGAAAAGGGGAAGATATAGTTGCATATACAGGTCTGTCGCATCTTACGCTAGGGTTACGTTCCGCAATCAGCGCATAAAGCAAAAATCGCGTATAGTCAAAATTACATTGAGTGTAATGGCGGGCGGAATCACCCGCACTACAGGTACAGTATTAAAATTGTTATTTTTCTCTTTTTTTTGTTTTGCCGACCGCGTAAAGCTGAAATCGTGCATGTTAAATGCGCGTAAGATGCGACAGACCTGTATAAGATAAAGCCCTTAATATCAGGACGGTCCCGATAATATCGGGCTGTCTGGTTACCCTACATGTAAGTTTCTGATCATTCTATGAATCCTCCTTTGTTCTTGGCATCAATGTCTTGTGGCACGGGTTCATTATATGTTGTGTATAAAAAATATTTCTATTTATCAGTTTTAAATGTGTGGTGTTTCGGTTTCATTGAATGTAGTACTCTGGTTCCTATATTATGACAAAGAGTAAATAGAAGTGCCCAATTTAACTTCTCTGCACCTTCTTCTCTTCTGTATACCTGAATCATATTCACCTACTAGCCAAACTGAATCACCTCAATCTTTTTACTTTCTCTTCTAATGGAAGCCTTTCCATTAATCATTTGCATCATCTGTCTGTGGAAGCTTTGTATTTCTGCTCTATCCTTTTTTTTAAACGGTGATCAGAATCACACACATCTGAAGTGAGGATCCACCTATTTACACACTGTTATTACATTATCAGCGTCATTTTCTGTAGATATCCTACCACTTCCTTTGGCTTTGAACCACCACTACACATTGAGCAGAGGTTTTAATTGAGCTATAACACACAGATTTTTTTTCCTGCCTGGTCTCAATAAAGTTGGAAGCCACCAGTGAATCTGAGTAGTTCAAATTACTCCATCCAAAGTCCATTACCTTGCATTTTCCAACGCTCTGTCATCTGCAATCAAGATGCCTATTTGTGATGGGTTGGATCACAGAAACCCTCTTGGAAGCTGCCAACTGATGTGCCAAGACTACTTCTGCCCCTGCTTTCCTGCCCTGGCAGCTTAGGACTTCAGTGCCCTGCCTGGTTTGAGCCAGCCCCGCTAGCCTGCTGCAAACCCAGACCCAGGGTCTGAACCACGTCCCCTAACAGCTGTAGGCTTGACTGAAAGCAACTTACAGAAGTGTTCCTGTCTTTAACATTCAGATGTCCAACTCCCAATGGGGTCCAAACCCCAAATAAATCCGTTTTACCCTGTATAAAGCTTATACAGGGAAAACTCATAAATTGTTCGCCCTCTATAACACTGATGGAGAGATATGCACAGGTGTTTGCCCCCCCCAGGTATTAATACATGCTCTTGGTTAATTAATAAGTAAAAAGTGATTTTATTAACTGCATAAAGTAGGATTTAAGTGGTTCCAAGTAGTAACAGACAGAACAAAGTGAATTACCAAGTAAAATAAAATAGAACACGCAAGTCTATGTCCAAGAAACTGAATACAAACAAAATCCCACCAGTCCCAGTAAGCTTCCTTTTACAGACTAGTCTCCTGCTAGTCTGGATCCAGCAATCACTCACACCCCCTGTAGTTACTGTCCTTTGTTCATTTCTTTCAGGTATCCTTAGGAGTGGAGAGGCTCTTTCTTTAGCCAGCTGAAGACAAAATGGAGGGGTCTCCCAGGGGTTTAAATAGACTTTCTCTTGTGGGTGGAGACCCCCCTCCTCACTCCTGTGCAAAGTCCAGCTCCAAGATGGAGTTTTGGAGTCACATGGACAAGCCACATGTCCATGCATGACTCAGTTTTTACCAGCCAAGCCACATTCCTGTGAAAACTCAGATGTGGATTGGCATCTTCAAGTTCATTGTTGGTTTAAGTGGTTTTTGATTGGGCACTTAATTTCCACTTATCTCAAGAAGCTGACCAAATGCTCTACAAGGCTAGTTAAAATCAAGCCAGTACCCAGCCAATATTCATAACTTTGAATACAAAAATGATACCTGCATACAAATAGGATTAATAGATTCAGTAGATCATAACCTTTACATAGATATGTTACATGGCATATGTATCATAAAACATATTCCAGTTATGTCATATATATATATACACTCATAAGCATATTTCCATAAAGTCACAGTATTCACCTAGCTTTTTAAGTCTGTGAAGTTTATTGCTGTCTTCCCTCATCCCATCTTCTCTAAATCACTGTGCACCACCTGAAATTTTGCCATTTCACTGTTCACCCCTTTTCCAGATCATTAATCATTTCCCTCCTACTATGGAATAGTGTCACTGTTGACCGCTTCCCATGTTGAAAATCGATCACTTACTCCTACTCTTTCTTCCCCATCTCTTGGCCAGTTTACCACTTGTGTAATTGATTCCAACACTGTGACAGCATTGATGACCTGAACCTTGTATCATAATGCATTTGGGCTGCAAATTCAGCCATAACATAGGCATTTCCTGACTTCTGAGTACTGACCTATACAACCCTACTGTTGAATGAACACAGTTCCTTTGCATTTATTATTGATATATTTGGTTTTCCTATTTGACTGCCATCTTTACTATACACGCTGAAGTGAATAAACCTGTTAATGAAGGGATATGGGGTGGGGGAACCCAGTAGTTGTTGCTTTCTTGTGGTCTCTGTCATTCTCTAAAGGACTGGAGGATTTTTTTTATCCGCCAAGAGCTCTTATCTTCAAAGTTCCCATTTTCCTTTATACTATATATGATATTACTGTTCTGTTTAGTATTTAATGGAATCATTAGTGTGCTCTAATAGTTTCTCAGAGTGTACGTTGTTTTAAAAGATGCATTAATCCTGCAGGTACTGTACATTCATCTTCGCTTCTCAGAGGCCGCTTCAGTGTTCTATAATTTAACCTTCTTTCTAGATAAAGAATGTTTATGGAGCCTCCAGAATAGCAGTGTTTTATTATTTGAAGATTTTCATAAGATCAAGTGAGTACTTTGGCAAAGACTATTTACTCTTACTCCATTTATCTATCAACATTTAGTCCCAAACTTTTCTGTTTTTTCCCTTTCATGCAGAAGATAATGTGTTAGCTTTGATGTAAAATAAGTATGATGAATCAAAGGTTAGGTTTTAAGCAGTGCCTATAATCATGTACCAGCACTTCAATTTTAAATTCCACGGTTAAAATGACATTGACTAAAGGGAGTTCCTGGTTGTATAAACAGGCAAATCTCTGAGGGATTTTCCTTCCCTTCCCCAAGGGTTTTGCCTGCAAACAATTTGTAACTCTGGATGTTTCATTTGATACCGGGCTCGATGTCATCATCCCTACAGGAAAATACAGCAGTAATGAATACAAATACACTGCACTGTCTTTGTAACACCACCCTTCCAAGCTGGGCATGCTCACTTTTACAGAGTAGTGGTGATGGTGTTTGCAGGGAGGCAATCAAGGTTGCAGAGAGATAAGATGGGTTGAGCAGTTGCTTTTAACTGATTTGGGAGACTCACTCTTTGTATCTGACAAGGTGAGTTGCTCTTCTGATGAGCTTTCTTTGGTGCGGAAAACAAATGCATTCTTCTGCTGCACCTTTTTCAAAAAGATATGGGCCAGCTTTTGCCATTAAGGTACCGTTCTTTGCAGGGACCAATGTCAGGTCGCTCCAGGAGACGACACGCCTCAGAGAGGCATATTTCCTCTAGCAGCTTTTGGGCAGTGCAATCACTACATAACCCCTTCAGATAATATTGTGTGCTCCTTGCTGCAGCCCAGACAGCCGTGCTAGTCAATGGGGAAAATCTGTCTCCTCCATGTCTTTCTCCCCTGGCCCTTTTGGGGAGTAGAGTGCATGTCATGGTGTGTTGATCAATTTGCAGGTTGGTGGTGGGGTTACTAGAAGGCTGCCTGCTGCCCCCTTTCCCTGGCACACCTATGTAGGGACCAGCCACAATTTAACACTATATCAATAACGGGTGTAGATGCACAGACCAGATCATCACTCTATGAAACATAATAGAACAATGCTTAGAGTGGCAATGGCAACTCTACATAAATGTCATAGACTTTGAGAAGGCTTTTGATAGCATTCACAGGACCAGCCTATGGCACATTCTGCGGGCATATGGAATTCCTTTCTGTAAAATCAGCATCATCAAAAGCTTCTATTTCAACTTTACATGCAGTATTCTTCACAGTGAGCTCAGTTCTGAAGTCAAAACAGGAGTACATCAGGGGTGCATCATGTCTGCAATCCTCTTCAACGTTGCCATCGACTTGGTAATGCGGCGTACAACAGAAGACATGCCAAGAGGCATTAAATGGACACTCTTCTCATCTCTTGAAGACCTTGATTTTTGCAGATGATGTTGCTCTCCTATCACATACCCAACACCATATACAAGAAAAAACAACTCGATTCAACGCATTCAGCCAGCAAATTGGACTGAAAATCAACCGCAATAAAACAGATATCATGACCTTTATATTGCCTCACCATCATCAGTATGGATAGAGGATTATGTTCTCACTATTGTAGAAACATTCACATGTTTGGGCAGTATCATCAGCCAGGACGGTGGAACAAGCTAGGACATCTGGAACAAAATCAATAAAGCCAGGATCACCTTGAGGAGCTTAAATACAGTCTGGAAATCATCAAAATACAACACCAAAACCAAACTCAAGATTTATCAGAACTGCATACTTTCAAAACTACTTTATAATGCAGAATGCTGGGAAATGAGAAAGTATGACATGTCCAAACGATCTTCATTCCATACAACATCTTCATTCCATACAACCTGCCTCAGAAAAATCCTCCGTAGCTTTTGGCCCAGAACAATCTCAAACCAAGATCTACTGACACTGCAGCCAAGAGGATCTGAGCACCATCATTGCCAGGAGGCATTGGAGATGGATTGTCCATGTGCTTTGGATTGAAACTGATTCCATTGCTAGAGTAGCAATAAGATGGACACCTGAAGGCAAGCGAAAATGAGGCTGCCCAAAAACAACCTGGTGAAGAGCTGTGGAAGCAGAGCTGAAAAACCTGGGGCACAGCTGGGGAACCATTGAAAGACTTGCCAGAAACAGACAAGAGTGGAGGAGCTTCGTCACTGCCCTAAATGCCAGAGGCATAATAGGAACATGATGATGATCAAGTATCGGAGGGGTAGCCTTGTTAGTCTGGATCTGTAAAAAGCAACAGAGTCCTGTGGCACCTTTAAGACTAACAGATGTATTGGAGCATAAGCTTTTGTGGGTGAATGCCCACGTCTTCAGATGCATGATGATGATGTAACTTTTACTCGGCACTAGGGATGTAACTCAGAGTCTGAATCCAAACATTTTGGTTCCGTCTTGCAATTACTGTATTGTATGCCCCAAAGTCACAATGAAGTCAACAGGAGTCTGTGTGCAGGATCAGTCCCTTTGATAATGATGTACATGCTACAGAGATAACCATTTGTGGCAACGGGAGTCACACATGCAAATATTTTGCAATTTGGGCCCCATATAGTGAAGTCCTGAGTCCCACCTAAGAGGTGCTGAGAGGTGCTGAGCCCCCTTATCCACCAACACCAGGCCCACTGACTCATAGACTCTACGGTCAGAAGGGACCATCATGGTCATCTAGTCTGACCTCCTGCACATTGCAGGCCACAGAACCTCACCTACCCACTCCTGTAATAGGCCCATAACCTCTGGCTAAGTTACTGAAGTCCTCAAATCATGATTTAAAGACTTAAAATTACAGAGACTCCAGCATTTACACTAGTTTAAATCATGCCACAGAGGAAGGTGAAAACCCTGCAGGGTCTCTGTCAATCTCACCTGGGGGAATATTCCTTCCCAACTCCAAATATGGCAACCAGTTGGATCACTGAAAATAAGGAGTTTTAATTACTAAAGGAGCTTGTATTTAACAATCAGATCTTCAGCATTAGTTTGTTTGTCCTTGTGATTCTCCTTGAAGTGCTTGCTGAAATGTTAAAAGTTCTGTACTCAACCAGATTGGGGGGCCTGGTGGCCTCCTGCTGCTCTAAGTGATATGCAGGAGTGAAGACTGTGATTAACCAAACCCATGGTGAAATACTAACCCATGCCCTTCAAAATAAAACAATCTCCATTCAAGTGTCACACAGACTGCAGGGAAAACAGAGGCTTGAAACCAGGCTGCTCAAACAAGAAGGAACAAACTGCCTGGGGAAGTGGTCAATTCTCTATCAGGTCAGGACAGGATGCCTTTCTGAAATGAATTATTTTGCCAAACACAAATTATAGGCTCAATACAGGGGTAATTGTATGAACTTCTATGGCCTGTGAATTGTGAAATACAGGATGACAGACTAGATCTAATGGTCCCTTCTGGGAACCCTACTTATGGACCAGGTCCTCATTGTGCTAGGCACTGTATAAATACTTATTCAACCAAGCAAGGAAAAGGGCCCAACCCATCGCTTTGCTCAGGCTACCCAGATCTTGGGGCTTGTGCTGCATGCAGCTTCAACCAAGTGCAAGGGGACCAGTCAGAGGAGTGGCCGGGACCTTGGCTAATTGCTGGCCAAAGGGAGAAAGTACGCTCGACTCTTTGAAGGGCTGCAGTAACTCAGGGCATCCCTACACTTACTGTGGATTGATGTTGCAGCGATGAATCCACTGGAGGTTGATTTAGCGAGTCTAGTGAAGACCCGCTAAATCAACTGCAGATCGCTCTCTCGTCGACTCCAGTACTCCACCAGAACGAAAAGCATAAGATAAGTTGATGGAGAGTTTCTCCCGTTGACCCAGCACGGTGTAGACATGGCAATACATCGACCTAAGCTATGTCGACTCCAGCTATGTTATTCTCGTAGCTGGGGTTACGTAACTTAGGTTGACTTAACCCCATAGTGTAGACCTGCCCTCACTCTCTCAACCCCAGGGCAGCAGGTTAGCAAAGGAAGAACTCTGTCTCCGAGAGAGAAGGACTATTAGGGTACATGTACACTGCAATTAAAAACCTGTGGCTGGCCTGTGCCAGCTGACTTGGGCTTGTGGGGCTCGGGCTGTGGGGCTGTTTAATTGCAGTGTAGACTTCAGGGCTTGGGCTAGAGCCCAAGATCTAGGACCTTGCAAGGTCGGAGGGTCCTAGAGCCCAGGCTCCAGCCTGAGCTTGGAAGTCTACATCACAATTAAACAGCCATACAGCGTAAGCCCTCCAAGCCAAAGTCAGCTATCATGGGCCAAGCACAGGTGTGTCTAAATGAGGTGTAGCCCTACCCTTGGAGCCACTCCTGCAATGGTACTGTTTATACACCACCCTGGCTGAGGGTTGTGTCTGTGGTGTACTGAAAACTGTTTTAAAATGAGAAGCTATCACCTTAATTTGTAAGGGGGTTTCTGGTCCTGCTTTCAGGCTAGGGGATCTGTTCTTGTGCAGTCAGCTGCACACAGCCTATAGCAATGTGGGGTGCATTGTGTGGCTCTACTTTAGGGAGCAGTCTGCTTTGTCTCTCACTGTATTGGGGTTCTTGTGTGTTAGGGTTCTGAATTCTAAGAATAAAATAGTGTTAGGTAGCAGCCTTCCAGCAAGAGTATTTTATGTTTTGATCTAACTTCCCTGTACGTATGCCATGAATATAACAGTGCCTAAGGCTTAACCTAGCCTAGAGGATGCATGTAAGTAAAATAGTCACTAGCGTCAAGAAGTTTTACCTTATGCATTCTGACCCTTCAGAGATTTTCTTTTGAGTCACTTGAAGCTTCCTTCACAATAATCTGTATCTAGAAACTGGCAGGCTCAGGTCACACAAAAAGAACATTTATTTTCTGCTTGAGCTCTGTTGCCTTGAGCAATGCTGGGTAATTTAAAAGCAATGTCACTATTCCTCTGCCATTCTCCCATGTAATCCCAATTGCTTGATCATGTGAACACACAATGCTTTGATTGGACTATTCAAATTTGAATGCTTCAATCAAATTCCGCTCATTGCTTCATCAATATTCATATATCCATGGGTGTTCCGTTGTCACATTGGATGTTTTATTATTTTGTTTACCTCTATGGCTTGATGTATTTATTGCTTCGCTGGTTCTAGTGAATCCAGCAGAGTCTGAGAAAGATCTGATAAAATGGGGTACTTCTCCATTTAGAACAGTCTCTGAAAGGTGCTGCATGAGTTTGATATCCATCACATAGACAGTTACCGCTGCCTATTTAGTTAACGAGGGAGGCAATTAATTTTCAAAGGGCCATGTTGCCGTGCAAAGTTGGACCAATTTAACTTAAGGTATGATTGTTATACTGATTTAGTGCAAAAAGCTGTGTGGACCCTCTTATTTGAGTTTTTAAGAGTGTATTTTGCCTTAATTTATGTCAAATAGGTTTAAACTAAATCAAATTAATCCACTCTTAATCAGAAATAAGAGTATCCATGCTAGGTTTTGCACAGGTTTCACTGAACCTGTGTAAATTTGTACGTGGACAATGTTTTATTCTGAGGAAAATTTTGTCATGTTTTTTTTAGTGTTCACAGTTAAGAGAATTTCCCACCTCTATGAGCTGTGAAGCATTAGTTAAAATTATTGGGAATCTATTAAGGATTCATAAATGAACTACTATATTAAGAGTGGATATCTAAAGCACTCAGCATTGGCAGACTTCTGTAGCACAGTGGAGCTGAGAGGGAAAGCAAGAGCTTTGCGCTGGTGTCAACAAGTTACTGTGCTCAATGCTGGTGTAACTGGACGAAATTTAACATCTATGAGATTTATAAGAAGTCAGTCTGAATGACTCCTTCTGGTCTTACACTCTATGAAACTAGAAAAGAGTATTTGCATAGTAACAGAACAGAGCCATTACAGAGGTAGCAAGCAGGCACAAAGGGATTGTTTTTGTCACACTTAAGTCTCCAGCAAAGGACCCTAACCTTTCTATTAAAGTTGTGATAATAGCATTGTAATCAGTTTAATGGCTCAGGCTCATGTGTTTGTCTCTTTAAGTTCTCCCTGCTGTTCTGAGATTCAGTGAGCATGTGCAGTTGTCTGTAACTCAGTGGAACAGAGAGGGAAGAGCAGCCCAGGTTGCAGTCAATAAGGAGAGAGCTGATATTGCCAAGTAATGAGTTTGCTGGCAGGAAATGTAATGACTTTTGGCACCACACAATGTTTTAATGCCATCTGGTGACTCCCCAAAATGTTACAAGAGCATTTGCCAAAACAGTCAGCTGTAAATAAATAAGTCTGCAGCAAGTGAATTTTGAATTGGTGATCACGAGTGTCTGCATTGGAAACCTGATCTCAGAGTTCTGCTCATCCAGTTAGAGAGCAAAAATATATCATGTGGATCTATATGTCATAGCAGCTTGAATTTCCAGCTTCAAATATTTGCAGTGAGCTTCTGGTGAACAAGATGCAAGAGGTTTTTACAAATTATAAACCATCTGAGAAAATAATAATCTGTCCAAAGACCACACGCAAAGAGAAAAAGAGGTTACATAAATGATCCATAATGAAAATTCTTCATCCGCTGCTATTCAAGGCCCTGATATCTATCCAAAGAGCAGAAGAGAAATATAGATGAATGAAACATATTGGAGATCCTTTTCCCCCCCATACACTTATGGGAAAGTATTCCTTCTGAACAGTGCCAACCCCTCATGCTACATGAAGGAATCTGGGTCAAAGCCAGTCACTGGAAGACAGGATCCCAAAAAGTTTGATGCTGGAAACAAGAAAACAGTTGTTTATTGGAATGTGAGAACAATGTTTCAAACATCTCACAGATGATGGAGGAGATGGACAGCTATATACTCAAAATTCTGGGCATCGGTGAGAGCAGATTGACAGGTGTGGATAAGTGCTTGAAGGAAGAGAAGAAACATCTCATTTATTCAGGCCGTAGTGACAACAAACACGCAGAGGGAGTAGCGCTCATTATGACAGATTTTGCGGAAACATTACTCATCAATTGGGAACCTATCAGCCAACGCATTGTACACGCCAGATTCCTAAAGATGTCAATCACACAGTGCTGTGCTCCAACAAAGGAACACAGCAATGAGGATAAAGACGAGTTCTATGATTGCCTCCAAAATGTGATTGACAGAATACCGAAACATGACTTACTCCTTGTGATGGGTGACTTAAATGCTAAAGTAGGATGTGAAAAACAAGGAATGGAAAGAGCAATGGGGTAGCATCGGCTGGGAATTATCAACTAAAATGGTGACAAACTTATTGAACTCCAGCCGAGTTCTTGCAAATACCCTGATCCCTCACAAAGACATACACAAAAACATGGAATTCACCATGTGGAAAGATGAGAAATCAGATAGACCACATGTGCATTAGCTTGAGATACAGGTCCAAGATACATGGGCATATCGAGCAGCAGATGCCAGTAGCAACCACAATCTTTGCATTGTTAAACTAAAATTAAAATTGAGAGATCAACTTTAAACAGAAAGTGGGGTAAAGAAAATAAACAGTACAAAACCCAAACATAAAAGTACTGTGAGAAATTCCAACTGGAACTAAAGAACAGCTCTGAGGCGCTACCAGAGGCAGAGGAAGGTGAGACAGACTGGACCTGAAATAAAATGGGCAATGTTCAGAGACTAAGTGATTCAGACTAAAGCAGTCACAGTTGGATATCAACATCAATAGAGAAAGAATTGGATAAGCCAAGAGATATAGCATCTTATTGGGGGTGAGGAGGGAAACACTGAAAGGAAAACTCCTGAATGTTAAGACCAGTGAATTACTGGTAAAAGCAAAGGAGGAGTACAAAAAAGCAGATAAAGTAGTCAAAAACAACACAAGGAAAGATAAGCAGAGATGTTGAGAACCTAGCAGCTGAAGCTGCCACTGACTGGACACCACAGAGCCATTCACCAAGTAACTAAAACCCTGGGCAGAAATTTCAAAACAGGAAATTGGCCAATATGGAAAAATGTTTACAACTGAGGTAGAACAGAAAAACAGATGGGAAGAGCATTTCAGAGAAGTCCTCCATGGTCTGAGCTCCAGTTCAGCAACCCATTTCAATGAAACACACACATTGGCAACAGTCCAGTAGAGATGTCAGAAGTACAGTCTGCAATCAAAAATCGCTGCAGAAATGCTAAAAACCTGATAACATCATCCTAACATTGCCCAGTTTCCAGGCCAGTCCTAGCTAGTGGCCCAGCCCCAATCCATTTCCCCTGATTGGGGCTGGAGTGGCAGGAGCTGATTAGAGCTTCCCCTGCAGTGCCCTACCACAGTCTAATAAAAGGTATTACCTCACCCACCTTATCTCTCAGTTACTTAACTGAGTTATTTAAAAAAAAAATGCAAAACACAATGAAATGAAGTTCCTAGGTTAGCAGCAGGTCAACTCCTCAAGCATTGTGCTTTTCTTTCTTTTTTTCCCCTTTATCAGCTTCAACTGCTTCAGCTCTATTTTTGTCATCGTTGTCATCATCAGTATCTCCTCTTCATTTGATGAATATTGAGTCAAATCTTCATCTGCCATTTTCTTCTCTAATCTTAAATTTTGAGACAGTCACCAGCTTCCCAGCAGTGGATGTCTTCAGTCTATTTCCTCCGTGAACTTTTCTAATTCTATTTGAACCCAGTTGTAATTTTGACCTTCACAACAACTCCTAGCAATGAGTTCTGCAGGTTCATTGTGTGTTTATGAAGAAGCATTTGTTTGGTTTGTTTGTTAAACCTGCTGCCTATTAATTTCATTGCGTGACCCCAGGGTCTTGTGTTATATGAAGGGGTAAGTAATACATCCTTACTAACTTTCTCCACACCACTCATGATTTTATAGACCTCTATTACATCTGCCATTTTCTTCCTCACTCTCCCAGTTTTATGAGATCCCCCTGTAACTCTTCGCAGTCTACTTTGTACAGAAGCTTCCCAACTTACGTGAGCGTTCCGTTCCAGAATGTCTTTCGTAAGGCGAATTTTACATAGATCGGGAACGTATCTCCGACAATTATGCAAAAAAAAAAAAAAAAAAGCTTACGGAACTTTTTCTGTAAGTCAGTTTTGCATAACCCAGGGAGCGTCTGTACTTAACTATCTTGAGTAATTTTGTATCATCTGCAAACTTTGCCACCTCACTGTTTTACCCCATTTTCCATATAATTTATGAATATGTTGAAGAGCAGAGGTCCCAAGACAGATCTTTAGGGGATGCCATTATTTTTCTCTCTCCACTGTGAAAATTGACCATTTATTCCTACCCTTTGTTTCCTGTGTTTTAACCAGTTACTGATTCATGAGAGGACGTTCTCTCTTAGTCCATGACTGCTAAATTTGCTTAAGAGCCTTTGATGAGGGACCTTGTCAAAGGCTTTCTGAAAGTTTAGGTTTTCTCTATCCCCTGGATCACTTTTGTCCACATGTTTGTTGACACACTCAAAGAATTCTAATGGATTGGTGAGGCATAATTTCCCTTTACAAAAGCCATGTTGACTCTTCCCCGAAAATATTGTGTTTATCCATGTGTCTGACAATTCTGTTCTTTACTATAGTTTCAACCAATTTGCCTGATACTGAAATTAGGCTTAACAGCCTGTAATTGACAGGAGCCCCTGGAGTCTTTTTTAAAAAAATGGCATTTCATTAGCTATCCATCAGTCATCTGGTACAGAGACCAATTTAATCTATAGGTTACACACCACAATTAGTAGTTCCGCAATTTCAGATTTGAGTTCATCCAGAACTCTTGGGTGAATATCATCTGATCCTGGTGACTTATTATGGTTTAATTTAATTTATCAATTTGTTCCAAACCCACCTCTACTGACACCTCAATCTGGTATGCATGCAGTGTTGTTGTAGCCATGTTGGTCCCAGAATATAAGAGACGGGGTGGGTGAGGTAATAACTTTTATTGGACCATTTTCTGTTTGATAGAGGCAAACTTTTGAGCTTACACAGATCTGAAGAAGAACTTCACCCATCTTGTCTCTCTTGTACCTCAATCTGCAACAGTTACTCAGATTGATCACCTAAAAAGAATGGCTCCGGGTCAGAATCTCCCTCACACCTTCTGCAGTGAAGACCAATGCAAAGAATTAATTTAGCTTCTCCACAATGGTTTTGTCTTCCTTGAGTGCTCCTTTAACATTTCCATTGTCCAGTGGCCCCACAGATTGTTGGGAAGGCTTCCCACTTCTGATGTATTTAAAAACTTGTATTGCTAGTTTGTGTCTTTTGCTAGTTGGTCTTCAAATTCTTTTTTGACCTGCCTAATTATACCTTTACACTTGACTTGCCAGAGTTTCTACTTTTCTATTTTCTTCAGTAGGATTTGATTTCCAATTTTTAAAAGATGTTTTCTACCTCTATGCCTTTCAGTCTTTTGTTTAGCTATCATGGGATTTTTTTGGTCCTCTCATTGTGGGGTGTTTTTTTGGGGGGAGGGGGATGTACATTTATTTTGAGCCTCTTATGGTATATATAAAGTTTCTATGAATCTTGCAGGCATTTCACTTTTCTGACTGTTCCTTTTAAAACCCATTTACCCAGCTTCCTCATTTTTATGTAGTTCCCTCTTTATGAAGTTAAATGCGCCTCTCGTGGGTTTCTTTGGTATTGTCTCCCATATAATGATGTTACATTTAGTTATGTCATGGTCACTTTTACGGAGCGGTTCATCTATATTCCACTCTTGGACCAGATCCTGTGCACCACGTAGGACTAAATCAAGAATTACCTCTCCCCTTGTGGGTTCCAGAACAAGCTGCTCCAAAACCAGTCATTAGTGCATTCCATAAATTGTATCTCTACATTCCATCACCCTGAGGTGCCAGACCCAGTACATATGGGGATAGTTAAAATCCCCCGTTAGTATTGGGTTTTCTGATTTTGTAGCCTCCCTAAACTCCCTGAGCATTTCACAATCACTGTCACATCCTGGTCAAGTGGTGGGTAATATATTCATACTCCTATAGTCTTACTATTCAACCATGGAATTTCAATCTATAGAGATTATATGGTCAGTTTGAGTCGTTTAAGATTTTTACTATATTTGACTGTATGCTTTCTTTCACATATAGTGCCATTCCCCCACCAGAGCCACCTGCTCTGTCATTCCTATATATTTTGTACCCCGTATTTCACACACTGCACAGTCCACTTGTGGAACTACTTGCCCAGGGATGTTGTGTAGGCCAAAAGTGTAACTGGGTTCAAATTAGAGTTCATCGAGGATAGGTCAATCAATACCTATTAGCCAAGATGTCAGGGATGCAATCCCATGCTCTAGGTGTCCCTAAACCTTTGACTGCCAGGAGCTGAGACTGGATGACAGGGGATGGATCACTCAATAATTGCCCTGTTCTGTTAATTTCCTCTGAAACATATGGCATTGGCCACTGTCAGACCCCTTTGGGGCCCTGACCACATTTAATCAATCTTTCATAATTTTGAAGACTATATTTTGATTTCCACTTGCTGCAATGACAAAGAGTCTGGTGGCACCTTAAAGACTAACAGATTTATTTGGGCATAAGCTTTTGTGATGCAGAAGGTTTTTACTCACGAAAGCTTATGCCCAAATAAATCTGTTAGTCTTTAAGGTGCCACCAGACTCTTTGTTGTTTTTGTAGATACAGACTAACACGGCTACCCCCTGATACTTGCTGCAATGAAGTATCTTCAGCCATTGCAGACAGCTCAGACAAGAGTGAGGGAGTGACTGTCAAAATCTAAAGGCCAACTTCTGTTGATTGAAGAAAGTGCCAGGCATAAAAATCAGAGATAACCTGGGACGAGAAAGAACAAAAGTGACCTTCATGTCAGGAGACACATATATATCAGAACCTTGGTATGGGAAAACAAGTTTAATCAAAATGAGCCATGACAGGAGTAAAGAACCATGAGGTTGTGTATGTGCACAGGGATACAGATGTACTAATAAACAGAATAGGACACACAGAGGCATGATACTGATCTTGTTGTGCAACATCTGATGCATCAACAACATCAAATAAAACATTTGAAGAAACATTTGATGTAACATTCAAGGCACAAATAATATATGAAACTCAGTGTACATAACATGTGACTCCTAGCAACTAGTTGCTGGTCTTGTTGCATACATTTTATCAGGTGACACAATGGAGAATGTAACTCTGTCAAAGTTCTCCATTCACATCTCAGACTTACCTGCTTGTCTATTTGTTGATTACATTGCTGAGTTATATACAACATTACAGACAATCAATGACTCATTCAGTCAGGAAAAGAAGGATGTTGGCCTGTGGTTAAAATATAAAATCAAAGGTTACATTTTTCTCTATATGCTGGTCACTGTTTAGCCAGACGTAGGGTGTAGGTGGCCTTTCTGAGAAGGACCTCCCCAAACTTTTGAAAACAACTTGTCTATTGTTAAAATATGCAGGATCATCTGTTTTGCTGCAGTGACAATCTAGGCTGCAGCAAGGAGAAGTGGAAATTTTATCCAATTTGGCCAGTCATTAAGCAAGTCTGGGGACATCTATACTATATTAGCAAACATAATGGAACAGTGGAGAGAGACTTATTCCAAAAGAATTTAACAAGAAGACAACCACATATTCAAATAACTCTGTACCTTCTCCAGAAAAATCTCATGATGGAGTTACCAGACCTATTGGGAGTGACATAACTTCTATATAAAACTCGATAGTAGTTTCTTAAGGGAGTTGCGAGGATAGAAAGGTTACAGGTATGTCTGTAGGTTTTACACCAATGTTCTTGAGATTGAGGGAAATTAAAGTACTTTTGTCAAGCAGATATGTATGAATTACCAGCTGGAGAGAGTGTGTAACTGAAGAATATATCATGTAGAAGTTATTCCATTGTCTATAGTGGTGTTTGAGAAAAATATTCTCAAGTATGAGTAATAGTCCTAACAAAGCTGCTTTCTTCTCTGAAATAAAATGTCTGATCTTAAAGAACTAATAGAGATAGAGTTTCTACACTACATTTTCCAGTGGAAGTAGCTATTTGCACAGTTGGTTTGGGAGCTAGGTAAATGTTTTCAGGAACATATTCACTAAATTCAATTCCCAATTCAGTTTTCCTGTTTGTACTTTTTTTTTTAATGCTACTGTTTTTTCCCCCCTCAGAAGCATCTTGGAAAATGATTTTGGTTTGCATGAATGTTAGTGGAGGAGCTGAAAGTCATAACAATTAGGTAGGTGGCCCTGATCAAGCATTGCCGTTAAGCACACACATAACTTTAAGGATGTGAATAATCTCTTTGACTTCAGCAAGAGTACTTGCATGCCTAAAGTTAAACATGTGAGAAAGGCTGGTACTAGGGGCGGGTGAGCAGAGCATTTGTCTGGCTGCCAAGTTCCAGTAGGGGGTGCTAGATTGTTGTGTGCCCTGTTCATTTTTTCCCCTCTTCTCTGATTAGCTGGCTGTGCTTGCTCCACTGCTGATTGTCTGTTTTATATTTCTTTTTCACCTCACTTAGGGATGCAGGGGTAGGGGGCACCAAAAATGTTTTCTGGGCTGGCTGGCAAAATAACTAGGGCAGCTCCTATGTGTGAGTCTGTTTGTTCGTAGACCCAGGG
Organism: Malaclemys terrapin pileata; assembly: GCF_027887155.1. NCBI lineage: Eukaryota > Metazoa > Chordata > Testudines > Emydidae > Malaclemys > Malaclemys terrapin. The sequence goes on from NC_071505.1 coordinate 333,916,210, forward strand.
TCTGAATGAGCAAATTTGGGTATTGTGTCAAAAGTGCTGACATGGTCACACCTCTATTCTATCTATATATATATATGAGATATAACTGACCTGTGGTATAATGTATGTATGTATGTGTGTATATACATATATATATATATATGTTGTTGTGTGTTTGGGATTAGGGTGTTAGGAGGCAAGAAGAGGGTGGGACACTGAGATTTCAACACAACCAAAAAGTGAATCCATGCTGGTCACTGTCAGCATGGGCAGCAGTGACCAGGAGGGAGAAGAGCAGAGTGGCTGAGTAGAAGGCTCTCTGGTAGAGGAAAGTCTTGCTTGGAGACACTTTGAGCATCAAATACAATATCTGCAGTGGATGAGGGTGGGGGGAATGACTGCCCAATGAATCACCACTGCACACAGCACCACATAGGCTGTCCTCTGGACACATGTCCCTGCTGGTGTGACGCCAAAGAGCCATCACCAGGTGAAATGTGGGGGCCACATGCAGGCAGGCAGGCAGGAGCAGGAAGCAGATGCAGCAAGTTGGTGAATAGTTGCTGCAGGAAGATGATGGAGAGTTCATTGCTAATAGGTATATCTCCATTATATATATATCTCATAGAACTGGAAGGGACCCCAAAAGGTCATCATGTCCAGCCCCCTGGCTTCACTAGCAGGACCAAGTACTGATTTTTGCCCCAGATCCCTAAGTGGCCCCCTTAAGGATTGAATTCACAACCCTGGGTTTATCAGGTTGATACTCAAACCACTGAGCTATCCCATCATGCTGTTACTGCTGCATTGGATTGGCACCAAAACAGGTTCCGATGCTGGCAGACCAGGTACCAACTCATGCTAAGGGCTCTGGCGCACTGAACACTGACAAATGTATAGCTGGAAACCCATCTGGGTTAATGTAGTTAGAATAGCTATTAGTGTTATAAGAATGTGTTTGGTATTTAGACTTTATTTAATGCTTGTAGAATGATGCATGTATTAATTCTACTTATAATATCTGTAATCAATGCTAGAAAGTAATTTTAAGTGTTTGCTTATAACTGTAAAATGTTTTCTCTGAAACACTGTAAGCCACCAAAAAGCAGGGGCGGAAACTTCACGTGGTGCAAAATGGTGGGTTCCTACCAAAGGTGTTATTTCCTGCCCATCAGGAAGGAGTACTGAATCAAAATGGGCCAATTGCTTCCCCACACCTACCTCTGAAAAGGTTACGTGCAGACGTGCTCATCCCATCAGTTTGGACTCTAGGGAGATGGGGATAAAAATCCCTGACCGGAAGGAATTAGGGTCTTTTTATGCTATTTGGACTCAAAGGGGCAAAGATTCCTAAACATAAGCAAAAGGTCCCCAGGACTAACATGGGTTAGCCCTAATGGACATATAGAGCTCCCATATTTCATCAGCCCTAGCACTATCTGAAACCTAAGACTGCAAGTTACTTGTGCATGTATGGTTATCTGTTTTAACCTGGTAAATAACTTATTTCTTTTTCCTAGTTAATACACCTTTAGTTTCATTACAGGATTGGCTACAAGCAATGTTTTTGGGGTGAGATATAACTGATCTGTGGTAAATGACTGATTCTTTGGGACTGGAAGTAACCTGAATATTTTGTGTTCTTTGGAGTAAAGTGACCATTTCTCACAGAGTCAAGCTTACCTGGGTGGCAAGATAGATCAGACTGTCCAAGGGGACTGTCTGTGACCCCATGGTATAGTGTCTGAGGGGTTTACACTTGTTACTTGGTAGGTAAAAATCTAAATATAGCACTCACAGCCAGTTTGGGGTTTGTGCCCTGCTTCTTAACAGCCTGCCCTGAGGTTGGTCTTCTCACTTGTGCGCTACTCCAGATAGCATGACATAGGTGACATAGCATTTGCCCTTGTTTAGCAGGGCCCCACCACACAAAGAAGAGAGCAGGAGCTTGCACAAGTAGGGAAGCTCCTGCAAAGGGTCTAGGAGCTGCTGGTTGAGGGTATTAAAGAGCTGCAGGAGGGCTAATCATAGTATCCTTTAGCGTCAGACTCCTTTCTGGTCTACCAAGCTGTTCTAAGAGCAGATCTTATTCCTCCTGCTCCAAACCCCAGGGCTGGGCAGTCTGTTATTGCTGCCCCAGCTGCTACTCAGCAGGAGTCTCCCCCTGCTGCTGGAGCTGCTAGACTGGATGCTCCAACTATCCTGTTTTTACTACTCTTAAATACTGTAGCTGCTGTTTCATGAGCCCCTCTGAAGGGGAGGGAGGTGTGACTATAGGCTAATGGAAACCAGGAGGGATGTAGCAGAGATACATGGGAGAATGCACAGAGATGAGCATGAAGGAAGCAAAGGGGTGTCATTAGCCAGGCTGTTCTTGGGCAGAGGAAAGAGGACAAGAGCAGAGATATTGAGTCTTCATTCATTAATGCTGGTGAAGTGACTGGAGGTCATTGCATTAAAGATGCTGTAGAAATGCAAACGATTAGCACCGAGAAAAAGGAAGTAACATGTACAGATGGTCTGTCCAGAATGGGAGGAGAGAGATTCTGGTTGGGTTCTTCGTCGTCTTTTCATATACATCTCTTCAAATCTTGCATGAAGTCACTCAGGCTTTTATTCAAGGGCACTGCAGAAAGCAGTCTAGATAAATGTATATCTTTTTTTGTTGTTTGTCCCAGAACTGTCTTTATCTGAGTTCTCACTTCCAAAGCCACTTAAAAAACATCTTTTTCTGACATCTGTGGACTTTTTCATGACTATTCTCTCCAATGCAGGGGCTTATTGAGTTTGTCTGCCTCATCTTGACCCATCCTCGGGTAGTGAGAAAATGCAATCTGGGTGCTCATTAGCACTCAGAAACGGCTTTGTTATATTTGCAGCATTTGAAGCTTCTGCTGTTAATGATCTTGATGGTGATGGTGAAGCATTTTCTGTTCTACTAGAGGTTTTTTTTTTTTTTTGTACTCCCATACTCCCCAACGTTCCCTGATGCATCTCACTTTAATGAGATGTTCCTAGGTTTAGAAGCTGGGGAAATAGGAGGAGAATAATGACGTTAATAAAGCCCCCAATACTTTGTGAGAGAATCCTACCAGTGATCTATGTCTTTATGATGTAAAATATGGTGTTAATTCTGTCCTTGACACATGGATACAGCAACCTTTGCAACACTTCACCTTTTATGCAGTCTGTGGCCATCCTCAGAGCTATTTTATCTGACTGCTGTATTATCTCTGATGGTTCTGAACTTAAAATTCCCTCCCCCTCACAAGATTTACAGATATCAGGTGCTATCTATTTCTGTTTTTTTCCCCACACCCAGCACTGTAGCATCTGATACATGAATGCTCTTTAAACAAGCAGGTTCACCATGCTCGCTCATGCTATTGTTTCAGCAAGCCACAGCTTTCAGCATTGTGCAAGATCCACAAACCACATTGAATGGCTTTCAGTGACTATGGGGAAAACAGCAGAAGTGGAAGGGATTATGGTAGAGACAGCTGTGATGTATCTGAAGTGGCTCAGTCAGCACCTTGGGGCATAGGGGTTAATAAATTCTATTATCAGCAGAGACCATTATGATCTCTGTTTATCTATCTGTACTACTGTAGTATCGGAGCACCTTACAATCTAATGTATTTATCCTCACAAAACCCCTGTGAGATGGGGAAGTGCTATTATCCTCACTTTACAGATAAGAAACTGAGGCACAGAGAAGCTAAGTGACTTATCCAAGGTTACACTGGAAATCTTGGATGAAGTAGGATTTGAAAGCAGGTCTCCCAAGTCTAGGCTAGTGCCCTAACTACTGGTGCAGCCTTCCTGGCTGATCAACTGGTCTGATTTACTGAAATGAACTATCTCAATTTTTTACCTTTTTCCACCAGTGCTTTGAACCCAAGATCTAGTGGGAAACCTACCTCTGGGTCACCAGGCCGGACCACTGATATGTACTGTTTCATTAATATGTTTTGGTCTGTCTGTGGGAGGCAAGGGAGAAGGTGCTGTAGATGTCTCCCACTAGTGACTGGAATTAAAAAATAAGACCTAGTTGAAATGCAGTGTTGTAGCTTTGTAGGTCTCAGGACATTAGAGAGACATGGTGGATGAAGTAATACCTGGTACAGACCAACTTCTGTGTGTGTGTGTGTGTGTGTGTGTATGTGAGAGAGAGAGAAAGGCTTTTACGCTCACACAGAGCTCTACTTCAGGTCTGGGAAATATACTCCGCATGTCACAACTTAATACGAGGTTGGACAAGTTGTTTAGCATAAGTAGTTGACATACATTTCAAGGGACTGTTCAAGGTGCAGTGGAGTTCAAGGTGAAGCTAGTTGGAATATAAATCAGTGGCTCTCTGGCATGGAGTAAAGGTTAGGTGAGAACAATCCTATCATCAGCTGGCAGCAGACTGTATATCCTTAGCTCTAACAGTAATGGGGAAGTGGGAAGGGTGGATGTTATACTATCAGCATAGACTATCTTAAATTCTGAGGTCAGGGGGCCTGAAATGAAGAGAACGGGCTAAATAAATGGTTCAAAATTACCCCTCAAGTCAGTGCCACAGCTAGGAATAGAACCTAGAAGTCCTGGCTCTCTTATTTGAATGTCCCCAACTTGGTATCTGACACAGAGGCAGCTGTCAACGGGTAGGTCAACACTTACATTACTGTTTGGAGTACAGACATTGCATGCCCAGATAACATGGGTATTAACGACAATGTAGATGGTGAGGCATGGCTTAGGCGACTGGAGTAGAGTGCCCTTCATGCCTGAACCCCCAGGGTATATACACCCTATGCAGCTCTGTACATGCCTAAGCAGTGTAGTGTCCTGCTGTTGGAGCATTTCACTGCCGCAGTGAAACACTCCAGCAGTGTGGAAAAGCTGTGGTGGGGGGGAGGCAGCAGAGAAAGATTCCAGCAGTGGGGAAAGGCTCTGGTGGAGGGCGGGGCGGGGTGTGTGTGGGAAGGGAGGCAGTGGGGAAAAGCTCCCACAGCTCCCTGCAGCCAGAGCCTTACACTATAGCCAGTAGCTACAAATACCCTGAATGCCACCTCAAGCGTAGACAAGGTACCTCAGCCTAGATCAATCCACCAACCTCACCAACCTAGACCAACCTCAGGGATGGTCTAGACAGTATTTGGTCCTGCCATGCGGGCAGGGGACTGGACTCGATGACCTCTCGAGGTTCCTTCCAGTCCTAGAATCTATGAATCTATAAGGTGAAAGAGACACAACGCCGAAGATTCCAAGCATATTATTACAGCCTATTCAGGGGACTGCAATGCCTGCACCACAGCCAGATCAACACACTTGCCCTTCCCGGTGGGGCCACTACCAAGGTTGTGGAAGGCACATCCCCCTCTGCTGTCATCTGGTGACACTAGTATATTCAGCAGACTGTTAGGTCTCAGGTTGTGAGTACACAGGAAACTCTTTTTGTTCAGTATATCTCTATGGATGTAACATACCGGATGAGCTGCAACACAGAGAATTACAGTAGTGAATCCTATCTTAGGGTCTGTCTGGCTAGTTTCATGGTTGCTAATGAGATGGAAGGCAAAGATGACATGATGGATGGGACTTTGTGTACATCCGTTGCTTTGCATACTGCCCAGAATTGACTGGCCAGTCCTTTGACAGAAGAATATGAGGAAATAAAAGCTCCCGTTGGAGAATATGCGCTCATGACAGTCATTAAAGCAAGGCATGTTGGATTCTTCAGGTATGATCTGCTTGTAGAGCTGCTTATTCAGTATGCTGGCAGGAGATGGCAATGGTCTCTTTAACGGTACTGAAAGTTCTTAAGCAGACAAAAAGGCTGTTGCAATGGGCAACAGAATCAGCAATTACTCTTCTACAGAAGGCTCTCTCAGAATTTTACCTCCAAATCCTGCAGATCTTTAAAGTGCAGTTGTTAGAAAAATGAATATATAATTGTTTGTATTACAAGACTAGCCAGTGACTCCAATCAAGTTCTGCGACCTATTGTGCTAGGCACTGTACAAACACACAGTAAGAGATTATAATTTAAATAGACAAGACAGCAAAGGGTGGGAGAGGAACTAGAGGCAGAGAGAAGGGAAGTGATATGCCCGACATCATGCAGCAACTCAGTGGCAGAGAGAGGACTAAAAGCCAGGTGTCCTGAATCTCAGACCAGCGCCTTTGGAGCACACTGCCTCTCCAGAATAGCAACTTTGTACCCCGTGCACTGCTCCCTTAATAACTTGCACTTATATCTGCCAATACAGCTGTGGAAGAGGGAGCTGGATTCATTCCGGATCACACATCTACAAAATTACTGGCCAGGGGCCTCTCTGAAGTTAATGAAAAACTCCTATTAATTTCAATGGGCTTTGGATTAGGCCCTAAATTCTGACACAAGCTCTGGTGGGAAACTATTTCTTTTCCTCTAAAAATATTTGATCATCATTTTTGTAAAAATTTTGGTCGATGAAAAAGTTTTCAGTTGCCATAAACTGAAAAAAAGGGTGTGTGTATGTATATGTGTGTGTATATATATACACCCCCTTTTATATATTATAATATATTTTATATAATAATAGGTTAAGCAGAAAAAGTTCAACCATTTCTACTGCAGAGTCTTTATTAGAGGTGGTGATGGAAAGTGCAGAAGCAAGGGACACAGCTTGATTTCCTGATTCCAGGTGAGCTCTGCACCGCTAGCAGTTAGAAAAATAATTGCTTGACTTATATACTAAGCATACCTGCTCTGGAGTGACTGAGAGAATAAATAGGAAACTGCAATCTCATTTATACAGAGTCACTGTCTGTTTTTAAACCTCTCCTTTAAGAAGTCACTACAGAAACAAGAGCAGACACAGATGCTTTTTAGTCAGGAAATTAAGGGTGATGAAGACTCTCCCATTTAAACTCAGTTTAATTAGGGGACAGTATGAAGCTGCAGGCAGGCCAGCTCCACTGTGTGTCCTCATATGCAGATGGTGAAGTGCCAAACGGAATCAAAAGAAACTTTAATTACAAGGATGATCAGCAAAGGCAAGCCGCATGGAAAAAAACAGCTATGAAGAGGAGGGTAGAGCATTGTTACATAATAGCATCAACAAGGCTGCATCTTAGCAGCTCCCAAAGGGTAGTGATAACATTAATAAATGATAGCAGGCATTTCTAATGTATACAATTAAATTTTTAGTTCAAAAGATCTATTAAATTGTTTATAATATGCGAGTACAGATTTGTATCTATAAAAAGAGCTGAGAAATGGGCCTTACCCAAAATTACAGATCTAAACACCCCCAAATTTGGGAGTGACTGAAATTTGTTCAGTTTTTAAACAAGAACCTTTGTGCTTTCTCCCGTGCTGCCCTGGACAGTTGGGAGGAGCTCCCTGTAAACTTTTGTAAAACCACCTCATTGTTCTCCTTCATATCCCTCCTTCGAACTCTCCTTTGCTGTGATGACTACCAAAAGCTTGACAACAGGTAGGCAGCTGTTGCTATATTGGTAGGTCCCTACCAAATTCACGGTCCATTTTGGTCAATTTCACGGTCAGAGAATTTAAAAAATAATAAATTTCATGATTTAAGATATTTAAATCTGAAATTTCACGGTGTTGTAACTGTAGGGGTCCTGACCCAAAAGGGAGTAGTGGGTGGGGGGAGGGGTCACGAGGGTATCGTAGCGGGGGTCGTGGTATTGCCACCCTTACTTCTGTTCTGCTGGCGGCGGCCCTGCCTTTATGTCTGGGCCCTGGAGCTGCTGGTTGGGAGCCCAGCTCTGAAGGCAGTGCCACTGCCAGCCGCAGCTCAGAAGTAAGGATGGCATGGTATGGTATTGCTACTCTTACTTCTCAACTGCTGCCTTCAGAACTGGGCCCTCATCCAGCAGCTGCCACTCTCTGGCCACCCAGCTCTGAAGGCAGCACAGAAGTAAGGGTGGCAATACCACAACCCCCCCTACAATAACCTTGCAACCGCCCCCTAGGACTCCCGTTTGGGACAGGACCCCCAATTTGAGAAACGCTGGCTCCCCTGTGAAATCTGTATATTACAGGGTAAAAGTACACAAGGCCAGATTTCACGGTCCATGACGCGTTTTTCACAGCCTTGAATTTGGTAGGGCGACAGGCCCCATCTGTAGCTCATCCTGGTACATGACGTAGACACTACGGCAATACAAATAATACTAGATACCGATCTGAATTTTGAGGCTTCCGTTTCTTTTTTATACATGCGCACACACATAGTTGACTATCTAATTTACAATCAAATTAAGTGTCAGAGTCATGAACATACAATATATAATATAGTATTGTGTATATATGAACAGGATTATGAGACAGGGTTGCCTGCTGCAGCAGGGGACTGGACTCAAGGTCCTTTCCAGCCCTATGTCCCTTTTGCGAACAGGGGCTGCTAACAGGGAGTTTCGCAAGGGAGTTTGGAAGGGGAGTGGGAAGGGGGCAAGGGTCCCTTGCTGGTTCTATGTGTTTTCCCTTTATTCCCCTTAAAACCTATAAACCAACTACATTCAAAACTTCTTGCTTAAACAACCCTTTCAGCGGACAGGGGGCTGCAGACAGGAGTTTGAGAGGAAGGCTTACAATGGTTAGGAAGACCCGCAACACCTGTTCCAGCACTGCTTCTGCCTCCTCCACCTACGCCGGTACCTATTGGGGTCCAGGAAGTGGGCGGGCTTACGCCTGCCCACTGCTAAAGGGTCCCCCCCAAGCCTAAGGGGAGGATCCACAGGGCCTGAAACCCAAATTATTACTGGGGACAACTAAAGTAATAACAGGGACAGGAGTGTGGTCAAAGGGTCAAAAGAAGGGAACCTGACGGGGACACCGAGCAGAGAACCCCGGACAGCACCCACTGCTCCTCAAAGGTGTCAAGGGAGCCAGTGGACGCCGCCCAGAGGAACTCTGCCCGGATACATGAACGGACAGAGGATCGGAAACAGGCCCCACAGTCACAGGAACTGCCATCGGCCGACCTCCTCTCCCTGGTTCTATAAATGGCCTGTTTAGCCAGGGCCAAGAGGAAGTTGACCAGGAGGTCCCACGACTTTGTGGGGCCACGGATAGGGAGTGCTTAAATAAGAAGGTGAGGGGAAAAGTGCAACCAAAAACGCAACATAATATTGGTGAGGAGCCGGTGTAGGGGCTGCAACCTGGCGCACTCCAAGTAAACGTGAGCCAGGGTCTTCCTCATGCCACAAAAAGGACAGGTGTCTGGGACAGGGGTAAACCGCGCCAAGTACACGCCCGTGCTCACAGTCCCATGAAGGAGCCGCCAGCTGATATCCCCGGCGGGCCTCGGGACCAGGGTGGAATATAGGCTGGCCCACCGGGGCTTCTCACCCTCCACAGGTGGTAGGGGGTCCTGCCACTTTGTAGCGGGGCGGGACACGAGGGTGAGGAAGTGAAGAGTATGGAGCACGAGCATGTAGAGATGTTTCCTTGGCGCGATTTGTAAACGAACGAGCTGCAAGTCGTGCAGCTGGCTCACGGAGAAGGGGCGGGGGGGCCAGTTGGGTCCATGGGGCAGGGGCCCGATTAAAAGGTCCAGAGGGCCAGGGGTGGAGGGTGGGCGGGGCATGCCCTCATGCAGGACCCGGTCGAGGTAGACCCGAGCAGCGGGCGGCAAAGCGGCCCTCACCTCCTGAAGTACGCGCCAGGGAGTACAAGACCTGGAGAGCCCCATGCGCCGAGCGAGGGTCAGGGGATCCAGCCAGTCTCCCCGGTCATAGTCCAGGAGGTCTACTGCGCCTGTAGCCAGACAGAGCACCTGAGCATGGATGCTTCTACCCAGATCCTGGTGTGGTTTTGCAGAGACTGTAACTTGCAATTTCCACTTACTGATATCCAGGCTGGGGGGACCATCCAATGTGAGAGGTGCCTGCTGGTGGAATCTCTCAGGCAGCAGGTAGGAGAGCTACAGGAGGAGGAGGCTAGGTTGAGGAGCATCCGAATCCACGAGCAATTCCTGGACAATGTCCATGTGGAGACAGCTGAGGTAGCTGTCCCAGTACACAGGACTGCTCATACACCACTGGTGGAAGAGGAGATGGCTCAGGGTGGACACTGGCTGCTGGTTACTTCTGGCAGCAGGCAGTGCTCCACCCCTGCTCCCTACCCTCCCGCCGTGGTAATAGGTAACCGTTATGCTCTTCTTGATACAGGAGAGAAGGAATCACCCCCTACGGTAAAGGAGGAGAAGCCTCGTACCCCTAAGTCTGGGAGGTCTGCTGCCACCACTGCGAATAGGAAACGTAGGGTAGTGGTGGTCAGAGACTCTCTGCTGAGGGGGACGGAAGCACCCATCTGTCACCCTGACATTTCATCTCGGGAGGTATGCTGCCTGCCGGGGACCCGTATCCGAAATGTTACGGAGGCATTGTCGAGGATTATCCAGCCCTCTGACTACTACCCCATGCTACTCATCCATGTGGGCACAAATGATACTGCGAGGTGTGACACTGAGCGGATCAAGAGTGACTACAGGACTCTGGGAGTACGGCTGAAGGAGTTTGGAGCGTAGGTGGTATTCTCTTCGATTCTTCCTGTCAAAGGTAGGGGCCCGGGCAGAGACAGATGCATCATGGAGGTGAATGCCTGGCTGCGAAGATGGTGTCGCCAGGAGGGCTTTGGCTTCCTCGACCACAGGATGCTATTCGAGGAAGGACTGCTAGGCAGAGATGGCGTTCACCTTTCGAGGAGGGGAAAGATCCTATTTGGACACAGACTGGCTAACCTAGTGAGGAGGGCTTTAAACTAGTTTCGACGGGGACAGGTGAGTAAAGCCCACAGGTAAGTGGTGAACATGGGAGACCTGGGAGATGGGTCGGAAACAAGAGGGAGCATGGACTATAATGGCAGAAAGAAAGGAGGGTCAGGGCAAAACTGGGAGGCAAGAGCAAACCAGTATCTTAGATGCCTATATACAAATGTGAGAAGTATGGGGAATAAGCAGGAAGAACTGGAAGTGCTAATAAATAAATACAACTATGACATTGTTGGCATCACTGAAACTTGGTGGGATAATACACATGATTGGAATGTTGGTGTGGATGGGTACAGCTTGCTCAGGAAGGATAGACAGGGGAAAAAGGGAGGAGGTGTTGCCTTATGTATTAAAAGTGTACACACTTGGACTGAGGTGGAGATGGACATAGGAGACGGAAGTGTTGAGAGTCTCTGGGTTAGGCTAAAAGGGGTAAAAAACAAGGGTGATGTCATGCTAGGAGTCTACTACAGGCCACCTAACCAGGTGGAAGAGGTGGATGAGGCTTTTTTCAAGCAACTAACAAAATCATCCAAAGCCCAAGATTTGGTGGTGATGGGGGACTTCAACTATCAAAATATATGTTGGGAAAATAACACAGCGGGGCACAGACTATCCAACAAATTCTTGGTCTGCATTGCAGACAACTTTTTATTTCAGAAGGTTGAAAAAGCTGCTAGAGGGGAAGATGTTCTAGACTTGATTTCAACAAATAGGGAGGAACTCATTGAGAATTTGAAAGTAAAAGGCAGCTTGGGTGAAAGTGATCATGAAATCATAGAGTTTGCAATTCTAAGGAAAGGTAGAAGGGAGTACATCAAAATAGAGACAATGGATTTCAGGAAGGCGGATTTTGGTAAGCTCAGAGAGCTGATAGGTAAGGTCCCATGGGAATCAAGACTGAGGGGAAAAACAACTGAGGAGAGTTGGCAGTTTTTCAAAGGGACACTATTAAGGGCCCAAAAGCAAGCTATTCCACTGGATAGGAAAGATAGAAAATGTGGCAAAAGACCACCTTGGCTTAACCACGAGATCTTGCATGATCTAAAAAATAAAAAGGAGTCATATAAAAATGGAAACTAGGACAGATTACAAAGGATGAATATAGGCAAACAACACAGGAATGCAGGAGCAAGATTAGAAAGGCAAAGGCACAAAATGAGCTCAAACTAGCTACAGGAATAAAGAGAAACAAGAAGACTTTTTATCAATACATTAGAAGCAAGAGGAAGACAGGGTAGGCCCAAAGACAGGGTAGGCCCACTTCTCAGTGAAGAGGGAGAAACAGTAACAGGAAACTTGGAAATGGCAGAGATGCTTAATGACTTCTTTGTTTCGGTCTTCACCGAGAAGTCTGAAGGAATGCCTAACCTAGTGAATGCTACAGGGTAGGGGGTAGGTTTAGCAGATCAAATAAAAAAAGAACAAGTTAAAAATCACTTAGAAAAATTAGATGCCTGCAAGTCACCAGGGTCTGATAAAATGCATCCTAGAATACTCAAGGAGCTAATAGAGGAGGTATCTGAGCCTCTAGCTATTATCTTTGGAAAATCATGGGAGACTGGAGAGATTCCAGAAGACTGGAAAAGGGCAAATATAGTGCCCATCTATAAAAAGGGAAATAAAAACAACCCAGGAAACTACAGACCAGTTAGTTTAACTTCTGTGCCAGGGAAGATAATGGAGCAAGTAATTAAGGAAATCATCTGCAAACACTTGGAAGGTGGTAAGGTGATAGGGAACAGCCAGCATGGATTTGTAAAGAACAAATCATGTCAAACCAATCTGATAGCTTTCTTTGATAGGATAACGAGTCTTGTGGATAAGGGAGAAGCTGTGGATGTGGTATACCTAGACTTTAGTAAGGCATTTGATATGGTCTCGCATGATATTCTTATCGATAAACTAGGCAAATACAACTTAGATGGGGCTACTATAAGGTGGGTGCATAACTGGCTGGATAACCGTACTCAGAGAGTTGTTCTTAATGGTTCCCAATCCTGCTGGAAAGGCATAACAAGTGGGGTTCCACAGGGGTCTGTTTTGGGACCAGTTCTGTTCAATATCTTCATTAATGACTTAGATATTGGCATAGAAAGTACGCTTATTAAGTTTGCAGATGATACCAAACTGGAAGGGATTGCAACTGCTTTGGAGGACAGGGTCATAATTCAAAATGATCTGGACAAATTGGAGAAATGGTCTGAGTTAAACAGGATGAAGTTTAACAAAGACAAATGCAAAGTGCTCCACTTAGGAAGGAAAAATCAGTTTCACACATTCAGAATGGGAAGAGACTGTCTAGAAAGGAGTATGGCAGAAAGGGATCTAGGGGTTATAGTTGACCACAAGCTAAATATGAATCAACAGTGTGATGCTGTTGCAAAAAAAGCAAACATGATTCTGTGATGTATTAACAGGTGTGTTGTGAGCAAGACACGAGAAGTCATTCTTCCGCTCTACTCTGCGCTGGTTAGCCCTCAACTGGAGTATTGTGTCCAGTTCTGGGCACCGCATTTCAAGAAAGATGTGGAGAAATTGGAGAGGGTCCAGAGAAGAGCAACAAGAATGATTAAAGGTCTTGAGAACATGACCTACAAAGGAAGGCTGAAAGAATTGGGTTTATTTAGTTTGGAAAAGAGAAGACTGAGAGGGGACATGATAGCAGTTTTCAGGTATCTAAAAGGGTGTCATAAGGAGGAGGGAGAAAACTTGTTCACCTTAGTCTCTAAGGATAGAACAAGAAGCAATGGGCTTAAACTGCAGCAAGGGAGGTTTAGGTTGGATATTAGGAAAACGTTCCTAACTGTCAGGGTGGTTAAACACTGGAATAAATTGCCTAGGGAGGTTGTGGAATCTCCATCTCTGGAGATATTTAGGAGTAGGTTAGATAAATATCTATCAGGGATGGTCTAGACTGTATTTGGTCCTGCCATGAGGGCAGGTTACTGGACTCGATGACCTCTCGAGGTCCCTTCCAGTCCTAGAATCTATGAATCTATGAATAGGAATATTTGTGACGGTACCGCCCATAAGGCTTTATGGAAATATGCTTAGAATGTGTTTTATGCTACATATGCTATGTAACATATCTCCATAATGGTTATAATCTACTGAATGTATTAATCCTATTTGTACGCATGTATCATTTTTGTATTCAAAGTTATGAATGTTGTCTGTGTACTGGTTTGGTTTCTAAATAACCTTAGTAGAGCATTTGGTCAGTTCCTGGAGAAAGAAATGTTGAAATTAAGTACCTAATCAAGAAACACTTAAAGGACAATGGATCTTGGAATCCAATCCACATAAGAAGTCTACTTGAGGACATTCAAGGTAGCATGTAAACAATGGATGCTACCTGTAAAAACTATGAGTCATGCATGGACATGTGACTTGCCCAAGTGACTCCTAAATTCCATCTTGGAGCTAGACTTTGCATAGGAGTCAGGAGGGGGTCTCCACCCACAAGAGAAAGTCTATTTAAACCCCTGAGAGAACCCTCCATTTGGTCTTCAGCTGGCTAAGGGGAGGAACCATCATGAATAATCCCCTAGCTACCACCTGAGCTGGAACAAGAGCTGTACCAGAGGAAAGATTTGTGCCCAGGCCTGGAAGGTGTCCAGTCTGAAGAAAAAACTTAATGAAGCATCTCTGAGGATGAGATTATCTGTATTCAGTTTGATTAGACATAGATTTGCGCATTTCATTTTATTTTGCTTGGTGACTTACTTTGTTCTGTCTGTTACTACTTGCAACCACTTAAATCCTACTTTCTGTATTTAATAAAATCACTTTTTACTTATTAACTCAGAGTATGTATTAATACCTGGGGGAGCAAACAACGGTGCATATCTCTCTATCAGTGTTATAGAGGGCAAACAATTTATGAGTTTACCCTGTATAAACTTTATACAGGGTAAAACGGATTTATTTGAGGTTTAGACCCCATTGGGAGTTGGGCATCTCAGTGTTAAAGACGGGAACTCTTCTATTAGCTGCTTTCAGGTAAACCTTCAGCTTTGGGGCAAGTAATTCAGACCCTGGATCTTTGTTCAAGCAGACGGGAGAGTCTGGTTCAGCAAGACAGGGGTCTGGGGTCTTGAGCTGGCAGGGAAAGCAGGGGTAGAAGTAGTCTTGGCACATCGGGTGGCAGCTCCCAAGGGGGTTTCTGTGATCCAACCTGTCACACCGTTCCAGCCCTATGTCCCTTTAATAGGAATATTGCAACCTTCAAACTTTAACCTTCCACTGATAGCACATGGCAGCGTAAAGGCCACTGAATATCTTTGAGCACCAGGAAGAAAGACATTCTTCTCCAGCATGACAGGTGGCATTTGAAGTCTCCATGCCTAATAATTTAAAACTAAATATATCCTCACAGCTCCCCTAAGTTCACATGTTTGTTTGTCTAGACTCTAGCTAAAGCACCTATTGGCTTAATACCTGCATCAACATGCACAAACAATCATTAAACCTCTTAGTACGTTTTAATGAAGAGAGGAATATAAAATGGTCAAGGGCCTGAACAGAAAGGCTTTGCACTGGGCCATGAATACAGTGATGGAAGAATACCACCAACCATCATCACAGAGAGAGTTCCATAGAGGAAGATTCTGAACAGAAAAATCCTGTCCCTCTAAGTTACTCATGATAAAACCAGTGGAACACAGCAAAAGCAATAGAGGGCAACATCCACTATCGTCATTGACTGTGATTTTCTCAACTTATTTTGCTAGGTTGGGCACATTAAAAATGGACCACTTGTATCAATTTTGTAGGAATGTGCTCTTTCAGACGTATCAAAGGATGGACTTAAGCTAGTGATGCATATGCAAGAGGCCATCCAGTGCTGAAAGATCATTTTAATTGAAACTGCAATTAAAATATCTGCTTTATAAGGCTTTTGTTGCTCTTATTGAATCTGTTCTTTTATGCTTATTGATTTAAATGTTAATAAAGGAAAGTCCAACATCTGTTTCACTTAGTGATTCTTTTCAGGATGTGTCTAATGTTTTAACCCAAAATCACACTATGGAAAAACATTGCAGAGTGTCCTGAGATTTCTAACATGAATCAGGAGGTGATAACCTTGCTCTGTGAATTGACTGGTTTCCATACAGAGAAGGTTTCTCACTGTACCAAATGTTAGTTTCACTGATACTGCCTTATCCTCCACTCCCAGTTTGTCCTCTCTTCTTATTGCCTTTCATCATATGCTAAAACTTCAAAATCTTTGGGGTAGGCACTATTACATGTGCAACCAGAATGTGCCTGACACAACGGGGACAGGTAGGTTTTATTCCTGATAGGATCTGGGGTGCTATGGTAATACATATAATATCTTATGGAACTAGAAAGTGAAGTGCACTGGATATGTGAATGGCCATCTCTCCCCGTCAGTCTTGGAGGGAGGCCATGCCCCCTCTCTACATTGAGCCTATAAGTGCAATGCTCAGCAGGGGAATTAGCAGTCTAAGGGCTCTGACTCTCTGGGTAGGGCAGAGTAACAAGCCATCTGAGGCCCAGCTCTCTGGCTGGGGCAGACAAACACAGGTCATCCAGCCTAAGGTGGGTAGGCTGCCACTCCAGGAGTGAGTCTGGCAGAAGGAGGTAGGGGGACCCAGACCCACCCTACTCCACCGGGCCCCAGCCCAGGGCCTTGACAGTGGCAGAGGGTTCCGCCACTGAGTCAGTGGGTATCCCACTGAAACACACTGAACTAGACTCTGGCAACACAATCAGACTAATGTCTGGTGTCCCTGAACTACTTCCTACTACCCCTTCTGAATATACTTATGTCTCCTAGCGTTCCTCTATCTCCCCGGGATACACGGCCAGCGGCAGTCCCAGTAGCTCCCCTGGGTACTGGTCAGTCAGCAGTCCTGGCACCTCCCTGGGTCCTTGGTACTCTAGAGCTTGGTCTCTGGCACAGAGCTTGGCAGTGGGCAAGGAACATCTGTTTCTTTCCCTAGTTCTGACACAAATGAGCTGTAAGGCTTGCCTTTTACATTTCCTGTCCCACCCCTCTGCTTCTGGTGGGGAGGAGGGGGCAATGGTTGGTTCAGCTCCGCCCACCGCAAGGAGTGGTGTAGTCCATCCCCATCGGTCTTGGAGGGAGGCCACACCCTCTCACAACAGATATTTTCCTCTGGAAGGCTTGAGACACTTTCCCAAACTTTTTTCTACTTTGAGCTGAACAGTTTTGAGGTTCACGATAATTGTAATGAAAGACACATTTGAATTGCTCCTTCCTCCCCACCCCCAATTTGAACCTGTGCTAAATATTGGGAAATTTCAGATGCAGATGCACAAAACGTTTCTCTAATACGGAAGCTGCCTTCCAAATATGAATGGATTTAGCCTTACATTAATTAACTTTGTGAGGCAGGGAAGCAATTAGACTCACCATTTCAGAGATGGGGAAACTGAGGCGCAGAGAGGTTAAATGACCCAAGATATCTGAGGCAGAGCTGGGAATTATCTCTAACTCCTCTGAATATTAGTCTAGTGCCTTAACATTAGCCCAGAAATGAGGCAGACATTGAAGAAAGCAGAAGCATAAATGGGAGGCAGAGTGACTGGACAGACAATTGAGCTCCCAGGACATAGATGTAAGTGAGACTAGGTAGCGAGCTGAGCCACATGTGACACATACCTGTGTGACTCATGCTCTAGCAACTAATAGAGACCTCCTAGCAAAAAAATCTTTATTTCTGGTAATGATGCTCAGTCCAGAAAGATCACAGCTTGACTGTCAGATCCCAGTGTGTGTTGGCAGGGTTGGCAGTTAGAGGGAAAAAATCTTTTTACTTGTAAATGGAATAAAACTGATACAGAATCGCTAGGAGAGAGTAAAGATGAAAACTTCATGGTGCCAATTTTACAGTCACCTTTAAAAGTAGAGCCTCACTTTAAACTTCAGCTAGTTGAAAACCCAATTTTCTGTTGAAAAGCAGTTATGAGGGAACATCTTTTGACCCTACTCCTGAGTCCTAGCCCTGGGCTCTACTCACAAGAACATCTTTGTTCATCTGTTCTTGGCTATGTCTAAAATTGGCCATAGTCCCATTGCAACCCAAAGGGTAGCTCTGGGGAGAATGCTCCCTCTACCTGTTATATGAGTGTAGCAAATTACTCAGCATATTCCTCCCAGTACCTCATCATTGGCATAATGCCTCTCTACAAGCCACCCTGGTTTTGCAGGTGCATACAACTCCCTAATACTTCCACTCAATAATTTGGCCAATTACAGGAAACAAATATCCGTAAGGAGATGGCATCTGAATGCCTCTTAGAGGCTGGAATGACCCATTCCTACTAAGTGCTTTATGAATAGGAACAAGCACCAGCAATGACTACTGTAGAACATCCAGCATCCAAACCTAGGAGTGCTGGGGTTGGATTAAAATCCTGCTGTCCAGTTTGCTAAACAGTGAGGCTAAACTGTAGGCTCAATCGTGCCTGATAGGTGCTGGCTTCAGTAGCTCTGTAGGACTGATCTCTTACCAGCACTGACATTTGTGATAGAGAGGGTTGGCCATTTCTCCAGCTGGATCCCCAAATGTACCCCTTTATGGATCAGCTGGTTCTCACTTCTGGAAAATGCTGGGTTTGCAGATGCAATCCCACGCTCTTGCATAGGTCAAGTGTGAGCAGCTGTAGTATGTATTTGTCTAAATCTCCTGTTTACACCATATATGGATGGTAGGGAAAGAATGTTCTGGTTGCATGCACTGTAATCTGGTTATGCTTATTTTTTCTTTCTCATTCTCTATGGGTGTGCTAGTACCTCAGATGCAAATAGCTGTCTGCCTGAATACTAGCCTAACTGCTAGTCTGGGATCTTGGGACTAGCTTGGCTGAGTTTGGGAAATGTATTGGGACATTTGATTTGTTTTGTAAGGTACTGTATTTCTTCCTCTCTCTCCTCCCATAGCTCCCTTATACATAAGGGAAAACTATTGATATTTCCAGCCAATCTTTCAGAGGCTGCACTTGTCAAATATGATGTGTTTTTGTATGGCCTTTGTTCATTAGAAAAAGAAAACCATGGTAACTCAAGCTCTCAGAGGGCAGCAGCATGGTGAGCTGGCAAGAGAGTAAAATCCAAGCCAACAGAGAACTGGATTTGCAGTGGGTTTGGCCTGGTTAAATATGGTGGAATATTTTTATTTTCCTTTAACATTTTTTCAGAAAACAGTGAGTCTGGAATAGAAATAGCAAGTACATTAACTTGTAACTGCCTCCGAGCCCATCTGACAAAGCAACTAATTGGTGCCCTGGCCAGCATTCCCATCCAGTTACAGAGTGAGAGTCTTATGCAGTATTTGTTAAACTGTGCCTTTCAGACACAGCCCCGTGCTAGGATTCAGGGAAGGGATAACTTTCCTGTCAGGTCCATGGTAAATTCTGCCTGAGTGAGCCAGAATTCCTTGTGGGGAATGTTATAGTGGGAACTCTGCCACATTTTGGAAGTGGGTAGCATGTACTCTACTCTGCCCGCACTCAGACTGCTGCTCAGTTTGGAAGTGGGATGGGACCGTGGACATTGGAACCCCGCTTAACCCTTTTAGGACATCTTGTCCTATCACTGTGCAGTGTCTGTGCTCCCAGTCCACCAAGTGGCAAGAGTTACCCTCTGCATAGGGTAGTGGAGAGGTCCTTTGTATCCTCGTCCACATTGGGCACCAACAGTCTGTCTCTTTTTGTTTATAAAATAGCTGCCACTGCTTCTTTTCATACCTACAAATATGAACTAGTCCGAGGAGCATGGACTCTCTAGTTCTGTTCAGACTAAGATCATCATTGAAGAGGATCATGTTTTTCCTACCTCTCAGAAGCTGGTGATGGAAAATACCTACCAGTTCAGCCAGTCCTTCCCCTAAGCTTGCAGGACTGCTCTCGACAGTGCATTTCCCAGTCCCATTGTAAAATACCTCACACAATGATGCTTCTACTGCTTTTTTTTGTGGGAGACAATTCTACATTCTAATTGAGCTCCCTGCTAAGAAGTTTTCAGTCCAAATTTTCCTTCACCTTTGTCGACTTTTGGAGGAGGTCAGATTTCCAGTCTTTATCGGGAGAGCAGGACTTAAAAGGGCCTAAGGCCCAGATGTTCAAAGGTATTTAGGCACAGAGCTCCGATTTAAATTAATGGGAATTGGGCAGCTAACTACCTTTGATGAGCTGAGCCTAAGTGACTGAAACCTGGTGTATGCTAGAAAATTAATTCAGCTTAGCTACGTTGCTCAGGGGAGTGAAAAATGTACACCCCTGAGCAGCATAGTTAAGCCAACCTGACACCTAGTGTAGACAGCACAAGGTCGATGGAAGAATTCTTCCCTTGACCTAGCTACTACCTCTCGGGGAGGTGGATTATGTACCACAATGGGAGAACCCCTCCCGTCGGCATAGGTAGTGTCTACACGGAAGCACTTCAGCAGTACAGCTGTGCCACTGTAACATTTTAAGTGTAGACATATCCAAAGCCAGGTGGTGCTTGTGAAAATTTGCACCCCTGGACTTTTCAAGAGAGACAACTTTTGAGTGTTTGACTTCTAACTGCTGAGTGTGAGAGCCACTGAAGTACCAAATCTGGCCTTTACTTTGAGATCCCACACTCCTGAGATTTTTTTCTAAACACAGTGTTTGCCTTGTTTCCTGACATAGGGAGAGTGAGACTGAAACCAGGGTTGGATGTTTTAGAAGCATGTTCATGAGCTAGGAACAAAAACATGCAAAATATGTTGGTCTGCCATAAAGTGCAAATGAAACTGTGGGGTGAAACCATCCAACCATAACCCACCTTCCTTATCATAAGTGTAACTTGACTTTCATCTTGACTTTTAAAACATAGATTGTAAAAGGGACCCTTAGCATGGAGAAAAAAATATGATGTCATTAGGCAGTTGGATCACACTCTATCCAAACTTTTTTAAAAAAGTTTAACTTTTGGCTTTTGACTCATAGGCCTCTGTCAGCTACTAATTTTCATAAATACAATTTTTACTGTACACTTAAATATAGGTATTAAAATAACTTATTCATAATTTTAGAGAAGCAAAATTCCTTACTTATAGAACATATTCAAAGAACTTTGCTCATGAAAGTGACTTGGAAAACTAGCTGTCATCTATAAATCTTGCAAATATGAGTAGAATTTGATGCTATTCTAATATCTTGGAGGGTAAATTATTAATGTTCAGTGTTAAAGAGAAAATGTGTCTAGTAGGTTAAATACACAACCTCCCTACGATGACATTGATATACCCTCACTTTGAAAGTATGTGGGGGAAAATGTCAATAATATCTTTAGAAAGTGAAGTGTGGAATGCTAACAGAAATTTAGTAGCAGGATATAGTATTCCCCTTGCTAAATACCATCTATTCCCAAGTAATAACATGCTTATGATGCTGCCAGGCAAATTATCAAATCCTGAGATTGCTAGATTTTATATGTATACTGCAAAATGGAAGATGATCCAAAAGGTTAAGGATTGTGGAAGAAGTAGGAGAGGTCTCTGACTGTGACGCCTCAGCCTGTACTTTGAAGTCATAGAATCATAGGACTGGAAGGGACCTCGAGAGGTCATCTAGTCCAGTATCCTGCACTCATGGCCGGACTAAGTATTATCTAGACCACGGGTCTCAAACACGCGGCCTGTGGAGTTATTTGCTGTGGCCCACCAAGATCCCCTCACCCGCTGCCCCCCCCTCCCGTGTGCCATGTCCCCACTCTTCTGCCTACCTCCAGGCGCTTCCTGCTGCCAAACAGCTGTTTGGCGACACTTAGCGCTTTCCAGGAGGGAGGGGGAGGAGCGGAGAGCCCCATGCTCAGAGGAGGAGGCGGAGAAGAGGCGAGGCAGGGGCGGGGATTTGGGGAAGGGGTTGGAATAGGGTCAGGGAGGGGGTGGAGTTGGGGTGGGACTTTGGGGAAGGGATTAGAATGGGGGCAGGGAACATAAGAACATAAGAAAGGCCATACCGGGTCAGACCAAAGGTCCATCTAGCCCAGTATCCTGTCTACTGACAGTGGCCAATGCCAGGTGCCCCAGAGGGAGTGAACCTAACAGGCAATGATCAAGTGATCTCTCTCCTGCCATCAATCTCCACTGTCTGACAGACAGAGGCTAGGGACACCATTCCTTACCAGTCCTGGCTAATAGCCATTAATGGACTTAACCACCATGAATTTATCCAGTTCTCTTTTAAACTCTGCTATAGTCCTAGCCTTCACAACCTCCTCAGGTAAGGAGTTCCACAAGTTGACTGTGCGCTGCGTGAAGAAGAACTTCCTTTTATTTGCTTTAAACCTGCTGCCTATTAATTTCATTTGATGACCCCTAGTTCTTGTATTATGGGAATAAGTAAATAATTTTTCCTTATCCACTTTCTCCACATCACTCATGATTTTATATACCTCTAGCATATCCCCCCTTCGTCTCCTCTTTTCCAAGCTGAAGAGTCCTAGCCTCTTTAATCTCTCCTCATATGGGACCCGTTCCAAACCCTTAATCATTTTAGTTGCCCTTTTTTGAACCTTTTCTAGTGCCTTTTCTAAAGCCAGAAGGGGTGGGAAGAGGCGGGGCAGGGGCGGGGCCTCATGGAAGGGGTGGAGTGGTGACAGGGCCGGGGGCAGCGCGGGGGGGTGTCAGTGATGTGGCCCTTGGGCAATGTACTAGTCCTCATGTGGCCCTTGTGGTCATTTGAGTTTGAGATCCCTGATCTAGACCACCTCGGCAGGTGTTTGTCTAACCTGCTGTTAAAAATCTCCAATGATGGAGAATCCACAACCCCCCTAGATAATTTATTCCAATGCTTAACCACCCTGACAGTTAGGAAGTTTTTACTAACGTCCAACCTAAACCGCTCTGGCTGCAATTTAAGCCCATTGCTTCTTGTCTTATTATCAGAGGTTAAGAATAACAATTCTTCTCCCTCCGCCTTGTAACGACCTTTTATGTACTTAAAACTGTTATCATGTCCCTCTCAGTCTTCTCGTCTCCAGACTAAACAAACCCAATTTCTTCTATTTTCCCTCACAGGTCATGTTATCGAGACCTTTAATCATTTTTGTTGCTCTTCTCTGGACTTTCTCCAATTTGTCCACATCTTTCCTGAAATGTGGTGCCCAGAACTGGACACAGTACTCCAGTTGAAGCCTAATCAGTGTGGAGTAGAGCAGAATAATTACTTTTCATGTCTTGCTTACAACACTCCTGATAATACATTCAAGGATGATGTTCGCTTTTTTTGCAACAGTGTTATACTGTTGACTCATATTTACCTTGTGCTCAACTATAACCCCCAGATCCCTTTCCGCAGTACTATTTCCTAGGCAGTTATTTCCCATTTTTCTGTGTGAAACGGATTGTTCCTTCTTAAATGGAGTATTTTGCATTTGTCCTTATTGAATTTCATCCTATTTACTTCAGACCATTTCTCCAGTTTGTCCAGATCATTTTGAGTTTTAATCATATCCTCCAAAGCACTTGCAACCCCTCCCAGTCCTTATTCACATGAGTTGTTCCACTGATATCAGATGGGTACTTTAATAAGTATACTGCTGGGATTATCAAGGGAGCCTAACAGAGATAGGTGCCCATGTCCCACTGAAGGAGGGAATAGCTACAGTAGAGAATGGTATTGGTCCATTACTACATGGAAATGGTAGAATCACCAATAATAATGCAGAAATGGCAGAAGTGCTCAATAGACATTTCTGTTCTATATTTGGGGAAAAAACAGATGATGTAGTCATGTCATATGATAATACTTTTTTCCGTTCCACCAGCATGTCAGGCAGATTTTAGAAAAGTTTGAAATTTTTAAATCAACAGGTTCAGATAACTTGTGCAATTTTTTTTTAAAAAGAGTTGTCTGAGGAACTCACTGGCCCATTACAAATAATTTTTCTGTAGGTCTTGGAACACAGAGGAAGTTCCAGAAGACTGGAAGAAAGCTAATCTTGTCCCAATATTTAAAAAGGGTAAATAGGATGATTTCGGTAATTATAGTCTTGTAAATTTGACAAGAGCCTGGGCAAGATAATGGAGCAGCTGATGCAGGACTCAATAAGTAAAGAATTAAATGAAGTTTCTATAACTAAAGCCAATCAGCATGGATTTATGGAAAATTGATCCTGTCAAACTAACTTGACAACCTATTTTTATGAGATTACAAATTTGGTTGATAAAGGTAATAGTGTTGACATGATAAGATTTCTGTAAGACATTTGACTTTGTATTGCATGACATTTTGATCAAAAAACTAAAAAGCTATAAAATGAACATGGCACCTATTAAATGGATTAAAAGCTGGCTAATGGATAGGTCTCAAAATATAATTTTAAGTGGGGAATCATCATCAAATGGGAGTGTTTCTAGTAGGGTCCCACAAGGATAGGTTCTTGACCCTAGACTATTTAACATTTTTATTCATGACGCGGAAGAAAATTTAAAATCACCACTGATAAAGTTTACAGATGACACAAAAATTGGGAGAGCGTGAGAAATAATGAAGAGGACAGGTCACTGATACAGAGCAATCTGGATAGCTCAGTAAACTTGGTGCAAGTAAACAATATACGTTTTAATATGACTACATCACAGAATCATGAAAATGTAGTACTAGCAAGGACCTTAAGACATCATCAAGTCCATCTCCCTGTAGAGGCAGGACCAAGTAAATCTAGACCATCTATGGCAGGTGTTTTAAAACTCCAATGATGAGGATTTCATAGCCTCCCTGGGAAGCCTACTCCAGAATTTAATTCTCCATATAGTTAGAAAGATTTTCCTAATATCTAACCTAAAACTCCCTTGCTGCAGATTAAGCCCATCATTTCGTGTTCTACCTCCAGTGGACACAGAGAATAACTGATCAACGTTCTCTTTCTAGTAGCCCTTAATATATCTGAAGCCTGTTATCAGATCCCCTCTCAATCATAGGTCAGGTTTTCTAAACCTTTTTTGTTGTTGTTGTTGTTGCTCTTCTGGACTGTCTCCATTTTATCCACATCTTTCCTAAAGTATGGCATGCAGAACTGGACACAGTATTCCAGCTGAGTCTTCACCAGTGCCAAGTACAGTAGGACAATTACCTCCTATTTCTTAGCCCTGGTCTACACTGTGGGGGGGGGGGGGGGAGGATCGATCTAAGTAACAAAACTTCAGCTACATGAATAACATAGCTGAAGTCAATGTACTTAGATTGATTTACCGTGGTGTCTTCACCGCGGTGAGTCAACTGCTGCCGCTCCCTCGTCAACTCTGCCTGCGCCTCTCGCCAAGCTGGAGTACAGAAGTCGATGGGAGAGAGCTCAGGGGTCGATTTATTGTATCTAGACTAGATGCGATAAACTGATCCCCGCTGGATCGATCGCTGCCCACTGATCTGGCGGGTAGTGAAGACATACCCTTACATACCACACTCCTGTTGTTACACTCCAGAATGATATTAGCCTTTTTATAACTACATCAAATTGTTGACTCATATTCCATTTGTGATCCACTAGAACCCTCACACCCTTTTCCACAATACTCCCAGCTAACAAGTTATTCCCCATTTTGTAGTTGTGCATTTGATTTTGCTTTCCAAAGTGGAGTAATTTGTACTTGTCTTTATTGAGTTTTATCTTGCTGATTTCAGACCAATTCTCCAGGTTGTCAAGGTCATTTTGAATTCTAATCCTGTCTTCCAAAATGCTAGCAACCCCCTCTATGTCAGTGCCGTCTTCAGACTTTATAAGCAAATTCTCCATTCCACTATCCAAGTCATTAATCAAAATTCTGAATAGTGCCAGACTCAGGACTGATCCCTGTGGGACACTACTAGATACACCCTCCCGGTTTAACAGCAAATCATTGATAACTGCCCTTTGAGTATGGTCTTCCAAACAGTTGTGCACCCACTTTATAGTAATTTCACCTAGACTGCATTGCCCTAATTTGTTTATGACAATGTCATGTAGGACGATGTCAAAAGCCATACTAAAATCCACATATAGCACATCTACAGTTCCACCCGCCCCCCGTTCACTAGGCCAGTAATCCTGTCCAAGATGGAAATTATGTTGGTTTGGCATGATTTGTTTTTGACATGCTGGCTACTCATTGTAACCCTATTTAATCATTTGTTCTAGTATCTTTCCAGGTATCAAAGTTAGGCTGGCTGGTCTATAACTCCTGAGATCCTCTTTATTTCACTTTTTAAAGATAGGTGCTATCTTTGCCCTTCTCTCATCCTGTAGGACCTCACCCATCCTACATGTGTTCTCAAAGATAATGGCTAACAGTTCAGAGATTGCTTCAGATAGTTCCTCAAGTACGCTAGAATGAATTTCATCGGGTTTTGCTGATTTGAATATATTTCACGTATCTAAATATTCTTTAACCTGTTCTTTCCCTGTTTTGGCTTCCTTTTGGTCTTCCCCCTTGTTGTTAGTATTAATTGTACTGAGTATCTGGTCACCATTAACCTTTTTAGTGAAAACTGAAGCAAAATAGGCATTAAACACCTCAACATTCTTGATGTCATCAGTTATTAGCTCTCCTTCCCTGCTAAGTAGAGCACCTATGATTTCCTTCATCTTTCTCTTGACCGACGTGTATTTAAAGAACCCCTTCTTATTGCCGTTTAGGTCCCTTGCTAGGTGTAACTCATTTTGTGCCTGGGTCTTTCTGATTTTGACCCTACATGCTTGTGCTATTCTTTTGTACTCCTCTTTAGCATTTTGTCCATGTTTCTGCTTTTCGTGAGATTCCTTTTTGATTTTCAGGTCATGGAAATAACTCTTGATAGAGCCAAACTGGTTTCTTCCTATTGCTCCTATCTTTTTTTCACACTGGGATAGTTTGTAGTTGTGCTTTTATGACCATCTGCTTGAGGAACTGCCAGCTCTCCTGTACTACTTTTTCCCTTAGATTTTCTTCCCTTGGCACCTTACCTACCAGTCATCTAAGTTTCTTAGACTCCTGTTTTGAAGTCCACTGTTCTTGTTCTGCTGCTCTCACTCCTTTCTTTCCTTATAATCATGAATCTATCATTTGTAAATGTAAATGTGTACATCTAGGAGCAAATGGGCTATTATAGAAAACATTTCCGTAGGGTAAATTCCTAGCCTGCTCTCCCCGCTGCCCATCTTGTCCTTCTCTTGACATTGCTACTTAGAATCTCTATACTTCTGGACTACATTATAGGTTTGCCGCTGCAAGATGGTCTATATTGCAAGACCTCTGTTTACTTCTAGGGGTTTCTACAAAGATGCAACTCTCCACCCATGAAAGATCTTTCAGTATCAGGGCCTAAGTCTGGTGCAGATGAAATTGTTTCCCTGGGAAGTAAAATAAAAATTGTAGGTCTTTTTCAGTTTGATTTACCCACATTTCCAACAATTCCAGTCTCTTAGTTTCAGAAAACAATGAAATCTGGATTCGTTGAAGCCAATTCAGGGAACATCCCCACTTCTGTAATTCTAATGTCCAGCTTCTATTGGGCTTCCTTAGTACACTTTACAGCACCTGTTTGCCTGTGTTTAGAATTCTCCTTCTCTCTCTTAGCCCCAAGCCCTAACTGTTTTCTGAGTGTAAATGTAGAGTCATTCAGATGGTGTCTCTGACTGGCTATTAAAACAATAATTTCCTCCTCTCTTTCTAGTCCGCTGTAGATGCTTTTATTTCCAACTGAGTGTCCTATTACAATTTAATTTAAGTCAATAAGGAATTGACTTAAGTGAAATAAAAATAAAACAGTGTTATTCCAAAATAATTGTGTCCACACACAGATTTGTGCCATAATAATAAAAGGTTTGACCCCAAGCCACCACAATTTAGTTATTTCTTTGTCAGTTTTGAGTAGATTAACCCTGTGTTTCCCACACTCTCAAATGGCTCAGGAAAAAGCCCTCCAATTCACTTAATTGTAGTGATTTGAATGTATAGACCCTGTTTCCTCCCTCCAAGATTGCTGGATTACTCCTGCTAGATAAACTTCCTTTTTTGCTTTCTTTGGAGTGTTTGAGTCTGAGTGAAGATTAGAGATGGTCAGAAAATGGTAATTTTTTCCATAGAAAATTTTGAGCTTTCAGAAAAAAATCCAAATCCAAAATACTTCCTCTGAAAACTAAAATATTTCAATGCTAAAATGCTGCCGTGATGCCATGTGGAACTTGTATTTTTCAGGTGCCTCATGTTCCACTTTCCTCTATAGTTCACGGTCCATGGTAAGACAAAATCTCCCATCATTCACCATGGTCTTGTCTGTTGGTGAGAGAAGGCTATATTGTATCATGGGAGATGAAGTCTGGCTGGGGAGCCTGGTGCATAGAGAAGAATGGGGACACGAGGAAACCAAACTACATCTTCCACAAGGCACTTTGTGGTAGTGTTTCAGAATCAGATTTCCCCTGAAAATTGAAAGTTTTGGTTTTTGGGTGTTCAGTTTTTCCATGAGTAATCAACATTTTCCATAGAAAGCAAACGCTTTTGATGGGAAATTTTCAGCCAGCCCTACTAAAGAGACAGGAGTTCTCGGTCCGGGAAAACTCTTCTTTGCCTCACTCCTTCCCCAGAATTCTTCACTGTTGGAAGCAAGAGCAAGCGGAGGGATAACTCAGTGGTTTGAGCATTGGCCTGCTAAGCCCAGGGTTGTGAGTTCAATCCTTGAGGGGGCCACTTAGGGATCTGGGGCAAAAATCAGTCCTTGGTCCTGCTAGTGGAGGCAGGGGGCTGGCTGGCCTCAATGACCTTTCAGGGTCCCTTCCAGCTCTATGAGATAGGGCAAGAACTGGAAGCAAACACTTCATGAGAGTATTGGTTCATGGGTGGAGCAGTGTGTGCTTTCTATCATATGCAAA
This sequence comes from Malaclemys terrapin pileata, assembly GCF_027887155.1. Lineage (NCBI taxonomy): Eukaryota > Metazoa > Chordata > Testudines > Emydidae > Malaclemys > Malaclemys terrapin. The sequence continues at coordinate 333,944,815 of NC_071505.1, forward strand.
TCCTGGACCTCCTCTATCTAGGAGGTCAACAGAAAACAAGTTAATTTCAGACACATACTGTTGAAATTTATAATTGAATTGAGGTCACAGTTTTCAAAAACGATGTGTGGCCAATTTGAGACACCTTAAAGGAGCCTTTTGACAGGTTTCAGAGTAGCAGCCGTGTTAGTCTGTATCCGCAAAAAGAACAGAAGTACTTGTGGCACCTTAGAGACTAACAAATTTATTAGAGCATAAGCTTTCGTGGGCTACAGCCTACTTCATCGGATGCATAGACTGGAACATACAGCAAGAAGATATTTATACATACAGAGAACATGAAAAGGTGGAAGTAGCCATACCAACTGTAAGAGGACAATCAATTGAGATGGGCTATCATCAGCAGGAGAAAAAAAAGGGGAAAAAAACATTTGAAGTGATAATCGAGATGACCCATAGAAGGTGTGAGGATACTTAACATGGGGAAATAGTTTCAATTAGTGTAATGGCCCAACCATTCCCAGAAGCCTGGTTTTCAGAGGATGGCCACTTTATGAAAATCATGCCTCTTTATGGTATCTCAAATTGAGCACCCCAAAATAACTATTTTAAAAAAAATCTTAGCCTAGTGTTTTCCCTTTGAAAACAATGGGAAAGAATGGATTGCTCTTCTCTCACATCTCAAGTAATCTATTCACTGGGCAAGATGGCAGAAAGGAAGCTCACAGTTATCTGCTACTGTCACAGAAGTGGTGCGCCATTTATGTATAGTACTGGTGATATAACAATGTAATATACATAGTATGATTTGGTGCTTGGGGCATGATGCCATTTGTAACAATTTCATATATGCATCACTTGATAGAAAAACACAATGGTTTTCCTGGGAGAGGTTTTAGAGAAGATATTGATTAGTGAAATGTTTGACTTTCTCATTTTACAAGTCAATGTTTGTTCATTTACTGCTTAATAAAACTTGTAAATAATGTCACACACAAGAGGATTTGGCAAAAATCCCAGTACCCTTTTTGGACCCCAATTAACCATTTTTATCAGGAATTTGCCAATTTTATTCAATTTTTCAAAAGGTTGAGATGGAATAACATGTTCAAACACAAATAAGAATCATGGGCTAGATCCTCAGATGGCATAAATTGGTTTAGTTGCCTAGAAATGAATGGAACAATATTGATTTATACCTCCCAAGGATCTGGTCCCAAACCTCTATATGAAGCAAATACAGTACATGTTAAACGAGATGGGAGCTCTAATCATATCCTGCCTTAACTACTGCAGCCTCCTCTTTGCTTGTTTTAGATGCTAACCTCACACTACTCCTGTCAATCCAGAATCATTTTTACTCCTTGAATTGACCATGTCACTCCTTGCAATCCTTGAACGGGTTCCTCAAGCATCTTGCTCAGCCTCAACTTATCTCTGACCTCGTTTCTGCCCAGATAAAAAGGCAGGCTTCAAGGACAGCACATTTGTTTAAGGTCAGCATTTTCAATTGCTTTCCCAAAGGCCTAAATCCTTCACACACTTAAGAATGTACCTAACTTTGCTCACAAGAGTAGTCCCAGTGGCTTCAGTGGGACCACTTGCGAGTCAAATTGCTCATGTGCTTAAGTGTTTTCAGGGTTGGGGCCTTAGTTTATGTGTCTGTGGTGTTGGGAGGACAGCTTGTGCCTGATTTTCTTTCAGAGGTGCTGAAGCCCATGGAACTGCATTGGTGCAGCAATCTGTGCTAGCAGATTCTGACACAGGACCAACGCTGAAATATGCACATACTGATAAGCCTGGTGTGTAACCAAATACAATGAGCATTATCCAGCATCTGCAAGGTAATGAGAGTTCCATTACTTGAACAACAAATATTTGGGGTGGAATTTTCAAGTCTTCAGGGGTGGCCTAACTCTTACTCACATTAAAGTCGAAGGGAGCAGAGCTAGGTCAATGCTGAAATTTTTGATTAATTAGTGTAAGGACAGTTATGATTCATAAATTTACATCATGGCCACTACAGTATCCATACTGCATTGTATTTCCAGTACTCTGCTACACTGTGCCTGCATTGTATTTTTTGTCTAATAAAACTTGCAAACTGTTCAGAGCTGTGATTGTATGTTCTGTTCAGAACCGAGCACTCAGACAGAGCTCAACAAATAACCATAACAGCAGAAAAGTAAGTCTCCCCTTAACTCATACAACCTTTCCCCAGTATATGCTGCTGCAAAAGAAAGCTCTGAGGATTTTTCACTTCCTACTGTACTATTTATCTTTATGGCCTGCAGCCATACCATCTTGATCTGTGATCTTGTCTGATCTTGCAAGCAAAGGGCTGACTCTTCTAGGGCAGGGTGGAAGACGGATGGAGAACTCTGTCCTCTTAGTCTACCAGCTTGGCATCTTCAAAAGTACTAACTTCTCATGAAATCTTTTAAACAGAACCAGCAAAACCCAAATTCCTGGACCTAATAATGTTCTCCTGATCTGATGTTCCATTAAATATGAATAGATCTGTGAAGGCTCATAACAGGACAAAAATCAATATGGCTCTGTAGTCACCTAGTTTAATGCAGTTACTTGGGGTATTTGGAGAGTGGCAGTCTGGGCTACTTGGCAGGGGGGTGACTTATGTCTACAGAAGATGGATGGTCTTACATTTACAGTGCTGGACTGGGACTTGGGAGGACTAGGCTCAGTTTCCAGCTTTGCCACCGACTCTATGATCGTGGTAAAGTCACTTAATTGTTGTGTGCTTCGGTTTCTCATCTGGATAATAATACTTCCTTTATCTGCCCTGTCTATTTAGACTGTAAACTCTGTCCCTTACTATATGTATGTCCAGCACCTAGCACAATGGAGCCCCTATCTTGGCTGGGGCCACTAGGTGTTACTATACTAATAATTATAATAATTCACATGTAGAGACCTTGTTCAGAACTGCCATCTGACATGGGTCTAATAAATCCTCTTTTGGATGAGTAGTGCACCCTCCGCCCCCCCCACCCCAGACTATTGTATTTATGATGGAAACATTAATGAGAGAGAAATGTTAAACGACTGCCAAAAAAGTTTGTTGTTTTAAAGGGTAGAATCTGCTTGGTTGCTTTTTTAAAAAATGAACACTTGCCGATGCCTTTTCTATTGATTGATAGACTTATTGATGCATTATCCAGCAGTAATCTATACCAGCAAGGTCAATAGGGTGTAATTACTAGTGGAACAGGCCAGAGTCTGCTCCCGGAGCTCTCCTCCCTGCACAAGCTCTTTCGGTATGCATATCACATCTCCCTGCTTGTAGCAGGCTGATGAGTGTGTGCAGTTAGCACAGGCACACACATACTTCTGCGCTTTCCCTGAAAGTGGAGCATTAGCAACTGCAGTCAAAAAGCACCCCTGCTTCTTCAGCTGTGGTACTAGCAGCAACTGTCTAATTCTGTCTGGAGGAACTTGGAGACAGCCCTGAAGACAAGTTTAAAAGGGACCTGGTGACACCCTGCTGTCACATCTGGTGTCATGAATCCACTTATTAGTAGCCCATTTACAATCACTTTCTTAGTCCCATCAATAGTGTATGCTATTCCAGAAAACTGTCTGTCTTGGAAGGAGGGAGCACACTACTGAAGGTATGTTGCAGTCTTCCTTACCTTAAATCTTTTGCTGAATGTTTCCATCTGTGAATCTTGTTTGCAGACATTCCTGTTCTATGCAGTTTTCTATTGTGGGCTGCTCGGGAATAGCTTTAGCAAATCATAGCAATATATATGTAAATAGCCAGGAATCTTTCACTCAGTAAACTGAGTAGATCATGTTGTTAAATGACAAAATAAATATGACTGGATTAAAGTTTCAGAGCAGACGATAACTCAGCCTGCAGATCATATCATAGACAAATAGAATGCCAGTGTTAATAGCAATGCAACATTTCCTGTCATAGGCTTCCTAAGTGTGGCCACACAACACTGCTTTTTAATTGATGTGTTTATTAAAAATTATCCATGCTTGCCAATAGTAGCTGCAATTTGCATATGTGTTTGGTAATCAAAAATATACCTTTTAGTTAACTTTGATCCGGCTGTGGACTACAACATACTTAGCATTTCTAAAAGGAAAGGTGAGTGAACCATGCAGTGCAACTCACCTCTATAGTTTTACAGGTATAAATCTAGTTAGTAAAACTCTTGGCCAAAGCCAAGAAGTTTACTACAATTGTTAGTTTCTATGAATGTAGCAATTGAGCAAACAGTAAATATTAATTGTTCAGCTTTCTGATCCCAAGATTTTATAACAATGTATGATGTTTAAACGTGGTTGAACCTCAGAGAGAAGAAATTATGACAGCGGAGATGTGATAAGCATAGAATATTGTTTAGTTGCATTGAACTAGCTGATTGTACCTTTTATCTGCTTGCAAGAAACTTGATTTGTCAATTATACTTGTGGATTCTTTTGCTAACAGGTCCCCCACAATGTAACACAAGTACATTTTGGACATTTCAGGATCTTTCACTATCATGGGAGATATATTACAATATGTCCGTACAGCCCCAAAATCTCCTCCGTGTGTCAAAGCATAATTTACCATGAGGTTATTCTGATACAGCCAGTGTTTTTAATGTGAATTCGGCTTCATCTCTATTGCTTGCAATAAAAGTAAACTTACATACGAATATTGTCAAGGGGGGAAAAAAGGCCCTGTTCATAATTGTATATACTTTGAAAGTATCAAATAGACTTTGATTAATATTCCTTCAAAGTATTAAGAAAATTCCTATGGTTGTAATTTACCAAAATTATTCATGCAACTGAGTTGATCCAGCCTAGAATAAAGAAATAGTATTGGCTTGAGAATACACAAAGTGGGTGTGGGTGTGGGTGTGGGTGTGGGGGTGGGGGTGGGTGTGGGTGTGGGTGTGGGGGTGGGGGTGGGGGTGGGTGTGGGGGTGGGGGTGGGGGTGGGTGTGGGTGTGGGGGTGGGTGTGGGGGTGGGGGTGGGGGTGGGTGTGGGGGTGGGGGTGGGGGTGGGTGTGGGGGTGGGGGTGGGTGTGGGGGTGGGTGTGGGGGTGGGTGTGGGGGTGGGTGTGGGTGTGGGTGTGGGTGTGGGGGTGGGTGTGGGGGTGGGGGTGGGTGTGGGGGTGGGTGTGGGGGTGGGTGTGGGTGTGGGTGTGGGGGTGGGTGTGGGTGTGGGGGTGGGTGTGGGTGTGGGTGTGGGGGTGGGGGTGGGTGTGGGTGTGGGTGTGGGGGTGGGGGTGGGTGTGGGTGTGGGTGTGGGGGTGGGGGTGGGGGTGGGTGTGGGGGTGGGGGTGGGGGTGGGTGTGGGGGTGGGGGTGGGGGTGGGGGTGGGTGTGGGGGTGGGGGTGGGGGTGGGGGTGGGGGTGGGTGTGAGGGTGGGTGTGGGTGTGGGGGTGGGTGTGGGGGTGGGTGTGGGGGTGGGGGTGGGTGTGGGGGTGGGGGTGGGGGTGGGGGTGGGGGTGGGGGTGGGTGTGGGGGTGGGTGTGGGGGTGGGTGTGTTTGTCTACCTATTCATAGACTGAACAAATTAAGTATTCCAAGTTGTCTATAGAACTCAATGGTTTCTTTTATTATTAACAATGTATTCCATTAACAGGGGATGCTATACACCATGGTAGCTATGCAACCGAATGAAACAAGCTAACAGGAATCACCTTGTATATTGTCTTCTAAAACACTGGTAAAGGAGAAAACTCTTTGATGGTAGTTATGGTTATTTCCTTAAAAAATCTAAACAGTATGTGGGAGTCATGAGTGGTTGTAAAGTGCCTATATCTCACAAGCAGTCTTATGTGTAAATGTGTGCGGTAGGAGCCTATTTGTGCATGCTCTTAGCAGATTTAGGCTTTCTGATATCCAGGGGCACATCTTTGGGAATCTGTCTTTACCAGAGTTGGACAGTAGCCATTCACCAGTGGCAAGGTCACTCCAGCCATCCTGCTGTGCTTTTCACAGCTGTAGGAGCTGCTTCAGCACTAAAGCTGTGGTAGCCTGTCACTTTGTGTCTCATCTCCAGGGAGAAGCAGAGGGGAAAAAGACTGCTTTCATCAGTCTTCATTTTCTATATAATTCACCACAGTGCAACGGACAAACTTTCTGGACAAACTATATTCTTCTATAGTTATAATGTCCTGTCAATCTTGACTTTCAGCGAGTACAATTATAAGGTGAATTTCAACATGTATATTATTTGCATGGGTTTAAAAGGAAAAAAACTTCCATGGGGACCAGATTCTGTTGTCCATTAGAGTGGTGTGACTCCACAGTCACTCCTCTGAAGTCAGTGGAGGGGACACTCCAGATGTTCATCGGTGTAAACAAGAGCAGAAACTGAGTATGTGGGCCAGGTCCTCAATAGGTATAAATTGAGATAGATTCACAGGTTTCAGTGGAACTGCCTGATTTACACCAGCTGAGGATCTGGCCCTGTATTTTTTACAGCGTAGACTCTATTTCAGCATAAGTAGTGTGACTTGTAATATCCTAATACTGCCAACATACTGGGAGAGAACATCTATCCATGTGCAGTTTGAGGAAGTAGGAGGAATCTGAAAGCAATAATCTTTTATCTACTCCCTTACCATAACCTAGGAGAGAGAAATATTTCCTTTTTTTTTTTTCACTTTAAGGTACATAGGTTCTTCCTTTTTGCTTGACTGTATGTCAGGCTCAGTGTGCAATGTTAGCTCCATGCTGCTGGTTACCTGATCTCATCCTGGGGTTCTGTGGAGGTGAAAGGTAACTCAGTTCAATCTCTTGGGGCTAGCTCACCTCTGTGCCTCTTCAAAGCAGATTTGTCACTCGTGTAAAATGCCACTGCTGTTGCTTTTATATTCTGAATCACTAGGCAAATCAGACTCAAAGAGAATCAAACACATGTGCTAAGTGTGACAGGGTAGCAGAGTGCTTCATTCACCAAGCCAACCAGCCCCCTAGTGTTTTGAAGTACTTTATGCAAAGAAGTCTGCTCAGATATTAAGCCTTGTGTTCTCTGATACTGAAAGTGAAGTGCAGGATTCTGAAAAACTCATAAGAGGTTGAAGAATTCATCCAGGGCTGTTTTCTAGTGTGATAGACAATAGACACAATGTCCAATCTGCATACCTCTTGTGAGTATAAGTGGGAGTAGTAGAGTATCCTACCTGTGCTTTGTGTAGTTACACAGCATGCCGACAATTGTATGATCACTACTTCAAGTACCAAGGGAAAAAATCTAAACAGGTGCAGGGTTTTTTTAAAGATAGTTATATATTTACACACCATATCAGGCTTTCCAAAATAGCCTTAGATGAAAAGCAAGCTGCAACAATAATATACTGTACACAGCCTTAAGTGCTCTAATGAGTGATAGCTGTAAATGAGAATAAAAGCAAAGAAAATGCCATGCAGCTTCAATACTGTAGAGTAGTAGGATCCAGATGGCAAGCCTTTTTATAGCAATACACTGGATTCATGGCTACTAGTCACTGGTTTAATTTGTCTTACTTCAATACTATTTCAGTGTGATGATTTTGCTAGGTAAGGCCATAAAAATGTAGGGTTTTGAACGTGGTGTCTGCTTTCAGCAGAACTTCCCCCACTTCCCTTAACCCTTTCTTCAGTGATTATTGGAATTCTTTACTCAGGAGCATCACCTGGAGTATTTCATGGGCATTTACGCTGCCACATGCAACCTGAAATAGAATCAGAAGGTTTACATACAATAGAACCAATGTTAACAAGACTTCACATTGGAGGATAAAGAGATTGTCAGTGTGTTGTTTGAATGCCTCTAGTGGTTTTACTGGTAACTAAGCTGCTATCGGAGCTGAAATGCTAGTTGGGCAATACCAAGGCATATTATGGTTGTAGTCTAGCAACTGTCTTGTCTTTTCAAGTGATGTAACTACACAGATATTTGTGACTTCACGCTGCTTTCTCTAGTTTGTTTCTATTTACACCCCAGTGTGGTATGTTCCATTCCCGAGCAGCCACAGTAACGATGATCCCGTAAGCTTTCAGTAAGTGAGACACCCAGTGGCGATAATGAGCATCAATGCTACCATTCAGTGGAACCCTGCTGTGGGCGACTTCTGAAACAGAGTAGACAAACTACCAAAGAGATGGACGACTAATGGTGACCTGGCTCTGAGTTTATGAACCCCCATTATGGGTCTTGGATCTTCTATCTTAGAGACTTATATGGCTACCATCACTGTAGTCCTTGAATCCCTCACAATCTTCAATATATTAATTATCGCAAAGCCCTGTGAGGTAGGAAAGTGTTGTTATCCCCATTTTACAGATAAGGAGTTGATGTACAAAGATTCTCAGGCTATATCTACACTGCAGCTGGGAGGTATGATTCCCAGCACAGACTTGCACTAGTTCTGCTCAAGCTAGCATGATAAAAATAGCAGTGTGGGCGTTGTGGCACTGGTGGCAGCTTCAGCTTGGACACAGGGGCTTGGGCAGCTAGTCTGAGCCACCACCTGTGACACAAAATCCACACTGCTATTTTTAGAATTCTAGCTTGCACAAGTCTCTCTACCTGCTCTGGGAATCACACCTACCAGGTGTAGTGTAGACATCTCCTAAATGATTTGCCCTAAGTCACACAGGAAGTCTGTGGCAGAGCAGGGAATTTAACCCAGGTCACCTAAGACCTAGGCTAACATCCTAACCATTGGATCACCCTTCCTTTGGATTTCCAGTACCAAAGCCCCAGGTTTCTGCCACATGAGTGAAGAAGTAATGCCATTATCTGGTAGCAATAGTAGTGTGACATTGCACTCCATATGATTTTATGAAAATATGCTAATGAGTGTGAATATAACAGAACTGGAATATGCTTCATGCAAAAGGTCTCTTGTAAGGTATCATTACGAAGATTGGTAAAAAGCGACAAAGAGTCCCGTGGCACTTTATAGACTAACAAACGTATTGGAGCATAAGCTTTTGTGGCTGAATACCCACTTCATCAGACGCATGTAGTGGAAATTTCCAGAGGCAGGTATAAATATGCAGGCAAGAATCAGTCTAGAGATAATGAGGTTAGTTCAATCAGGGAGGATGAGACGCTCTTCTAGCAGTTGAGGTGTAGGAGAACACTTCAGTCTCCCTGGACACACAATAGCAGATTTAAAGGTAGCCATCCTGCAGCAGAAAAAACTGCAGGACCAGACTCCCAAGAGAAACTGCTGAGTTTCAGTTCATTTGCAAATTTGACACCATCAGCTCATGATTAAACAAAATCTGTGAATGGCTAGCCAACTACAAAAGCAGTTTCTCCTCCCTTGGTGTTCACACCTCAACTGCTAGAAGAGGGCCTCATTCTCCCTGATTGAACTAACCTAGTCTCAGCACATCAGTTGGCAGTCCCAAGGGGGTCTCTGTGACCCAACCCATCACAAGTAGGCTTTTATCCTCCACATGGCTAGCCACTAGAGAAGGGCATGAGACATTTATTGTATTATACGTACACAAGGATAGGTCTTGCACTATCTTTGTTGAAACAGGATCAGCAAAGGGAACACTGAGAAATCTCCACTCACTTTTGCCATTTTCCTGGAAAGCATTAGCGCATAAACAAGACAAACCAATGGTTCCCCCTAAGGCTCTATGCTGGCACCAATGCTTTTCAACTTACACACAAACAACCTTCCGCTTACCCAGTCCCACAAGTTCATGTATGCAGATGACATTTGATTAAGTGTCCAAGCACGGCCATTCCCATAACTTGAAGGTACCCTAAACACTGATTTGAATAATGCTATAGTTGGTGGAATTTACAACCAAGTGGGACCAAGACAGTTTGAGTAAGTTCCATCTTTACAACATCAGAGCAGCCCGAGAACTGAATATCATTTTCACTGGACATTACTTGAAACATGAATCCCACCCAGTCTACCTTGGAATAACCCTAGATAGATCTCTCGTATACCTTAATCATCTGAGGGAAAACTTCAGCTGAGGTGAGGTTGTATAACAACCTTATAAGCAAATTGGCTGGCACTTCCTGAGGAGCAAACGCTCAAACCCTCTAATCATCTGGTTTGGCTCTCTGTTACTCTGCAGCAGAATACCGTACTCTGATCTGGCTCCATTCATCTCATGTTGAGTTGGTTGATACACAACTATATTCAACCATGTGCATCGTAAATGGAACAATTTGACCCATACCAGTACCGTGGTTCCCCAGGTTAAGCACTATCACTTCTCCACACATCCATCATGAGGATGCTACAACCAGAATGGTTGAGAAAATCAGGGAACACCTGAGTCTACCACTATACACAGACCTCTTTGACTACCCAAGAGCGCGCTTGTCATCAAAGCACCTGTTGTGGTCCCACTTGCCCTGCCTATATTTCTCTGCGACGTCGATGTGGCATAAAGAATGGTCTGCATCTGACATGAGAAACTAGTCTCTTGTAATTGACCTGACCATGCGGGTACCTGGCTTTGATGTGCTATGGCTCTTGTGGACCCTTCAGAACTGATTTTAAATGGGTCAGGGTCAATGTGCAGCCAGCCTTCACACCAGGGAAGATGTGAAGGAGAGGTTCCCGCATGCGACTGTGGGCAAAGACAATGTCTCACATCACTGATGGCTGCCCTCTGACCAGATTTGATGGTGGTCTGTGGGCTCTGCTCTTCATTGATGAGGCTGCTGCAAATTGGCTTGGCAAGCGCTGATTCTGATAAGGAGACTGTAAAACAGAGTCCACTATGTGATGACTTTTCTTTTGGCCTGGTTCAGTTTGTCTTAGTTACCTGAGCAGACATTGTTCAGATTAGTTCTCCCTTTCCCTGAAAGAGTGGCTTTACGAGTAGGAGTGGAGAAGTCTCATGAAGTCTTTCCTATAAACAATCTGTTTGCTGTTGTAGATATTAATTTGCTTCTCAGCTGGCAATACTGTTCCCCTTCCTCTAAATATTTTTTTCTGTTTGAATTACAAGCCAGACTCAAATACCCTTCCTCAGAATGAGTAGTACTTGAAATGTCCCATTGAAATCAGAGGTCATGTAAGGTACTACACAGTATAAGGAAGAATGTTGCAATCTGGCCCTTAATTAATTAATTAATTAATTAAAAACATTTTCTTTTAGACCCTGAGATTCTAAGCCATTGTGTAAATGTATGTAAAGTGTTAAATGCTTTTTTGTTTCAATTTTCACCAAAAAGGTTAGTAGCGATTATACCTCTAATGTAGTGAACACCAGTGAAAATGAGGTAGGATCAGAGGCTAAAATAGGGAAAGAGCAAGTTAAAAAATACTTAGACAAGTTAGATGTCTTCAAGTCACCAGGGCCAGATGAAATGCATCCTAGAATACTTAGGGAGCTGACTGAGGAGATATCTAAGCCATTAGTGATTATCTTCTAAAAGTCATGGAAGACAGGAGAGATTCCAGAGGAGTGGAAAAGGGCAAATATAATGCCAAGCTATAAAAAGGAAAATAAGGACAATCTGGGGAATTACAGACCAGTCAGTTTAACTTCAGAACCCAGAAAGATAATGGAGCAAATAATTAAGCAATCAGTTTGCAAACACCTAGAAGATAATAAGGTGATAAATAACAGTCAGCATGGATTTGTCAAGAACAAATCGTGTCAAACCAACCTAATAGCTTTCTTTGACAGAGTAACAAGCCTTGTGGATGGGGTGAAGCAGCAGATGTGGAATATCTTGACTTTAGTTAGGCTTTTAATACTGTCTTGCATGACCTGCTCATAAACAGACTAGGGAAATACAACCTAGATGGAGCTACTATAAGGTGGGTGCATAACTGGCTGGAAAACCATTCCCAGAGAGTTATCAGTGGTTCACAGTCAAGATAATGGCATAGAGGGTACACTTATAAAGTTTGCGGATGATACCACGCTGGGAGTAGTTGCAAACGCTTTTGAGGTTAGGAACAAAATTCAAAATGATCTGGACAAACTGGAGAAACAGTCTGAAGTAAATATGATGAAAATTAATAAGGACAAATGCGAAGTACTCCACTTAGGAAGGAACAATCAGTTGTACACATACAAAATGGAAAATGACTGCCTAGGAAGGAGTACTGCGGAAAGGAATCTGGGGGTCATAGTGGCTCACAAGCTAAATATGAGTAAACACTGTAACACTGCTGCAAAAAAATCAAACATTATTCTGGGATGTATTAGTAGGAGTGTTGTAAGCAAGACACGAGAAGTAATTCTTCCGCTCTACTCTGCGCTGATTAGGCCTCAAATGGAGTATTGTGTCCAGTTCTGGTTGCCACATTTCAGGAAAGATGTGGACAAATTAGAGAAAGTCCAGAGAAGAGAAAGAAAAATGATTAAAGGTTTAAAAAACATGACCAAGAGGGAAGATTGAAAAAATTGGCTTTGTTTAGTCTGGAGAGGAGAAGACTGAGAGGCAACATGATAACAGTTTTCAATTACATAAAAGGTTGTTACAAGGAGTAGGGAGAAAAAATGCTCTTGTTAGCCTCTGCTGGTAACACAAGAAACAAGGGGCTTAAATTGCAGCAAGTGTGATTTAGATTGGACATTAGGAAAAACTTCCTGTCAGGGTAGTTAAGCACTGGAATAAATTGCCTAGGGAGATTGTGGAATCTCCATCATTGGGGATTTTTAAGAGCAGGTCACACAAATACCTGTCAGGGATGGTCTAGATAATACTTAGTCCTGTCATGAATGCAGGGGACTGGACTAGATGACCTCTTGAGGTCCCTTACAGTCCTATAATTCTATGATTCTATGTAGCTTCCTCCTCCAGTGCTTTAAGGATCATCAGAGGGCCAGATTCTGATAGCCTTACTCTCCTTGAGTAGTTCCTTTCTCCATGGGTACCTCCACTGAGTTCAGTGGCATTGTGAAATAAGGTATGGTTCAACTTCAGTAAGGCTATCAGAATCTGACCCAAATACATGACTGGACTGAAGTATAAACTCTAGATGCCTGACATGATGAAAAAGCCACAGAAATGCTATTACTAGGGCATTGAAGAGTAGTCTAGCAAGAAGGAAAATTAAAAACTTCTTAAATACATACATACATTAAGGGTCGATTCTGATTCTGTTACTCTCATTGAGTAGTAACTTTTCCCCCAAGTCATCCCACTGAGTTCAGAGGGTCTAGTGGTGACATAACTGACTATTCAGTGGCAGTGAGGGTGTCACAACTTGGCGCTGTGAGATGAATTTACCCTGACGTTGATTGTGTTTCCCAAATAATATATTTATATTTAGGAATTAAATTGGTGGAGAAAAAGGAAAATAATCTCAACCCCAAATCCTCTTCCTCTCTGGTACAGAGCACACAGAGATTGTGAAGTATTCTGATATTTAGTTATTTTAGATAAGTGAAGTGACTCCAAAATTGGTGAGTTTTTGCAATAAGAACATAAGAACATAAGAAAGGCCGTACCGAGTCAGACCAAAGGTCCATCTAGCCCAGTATCCTGTCTACCGACAGTGGCCAATGCCAGGTGCCCCAGAGGGAGTGAACCTAACAGGCAATGATCAAGTGATCTCTCTCCTGCCATCCATTTCCATCCTCTGACAGAGGCTAGGGACACCATTCCTTACCCGTCCTGGCTAATAGCCATTAATGGACTTAACCACCATGAATTTATCCAGTTCTCTTTTAAACTCTGTTATAGTCCTAGCCTTCACAACCTTCTCAGGTAAGGAGTTCCACAAGTTGACTGTGCGCTGCGTGAAGAAGAACTTCCTTTTATTTGTTTTAAACCTGCTGCCTATTAATTTCATTTGATGACCCCTAGTTCTTGTATTATGGGAATAAGTAAATAACTTTTCCTTATCCACTTTCTCCACATCACTCATGATTTTATATACCTCTATCATATCCCGCCTTAGTCTCCTCTTTTCCAAGCTGAAGAGTCCTAGCCTCTTTAATCTCTCCTCATATGGGACCCGTTCCAAACCCTTAATCATTTTAGTTGCCCTTTTCTGAACCTTTTCTAGTGCCAGTATATCTTTTTGAGATGAGGAGACCACATCTGTACGCAGTATTCGAGATGAGGGCGTACCATCGATTTATATAAGGGCAATAATATATTCTCAGTCTTATTCTCTATCCCCTTTTTAATGATTCCTAACATCCTGTTTGCTTTTTTGACTGCCTCGGCACACTGCGTGGACATTTTCAGAGAACTATCCATGATGACTCCAAGATCTTTTTCCTGACTTGTAGCTAAATTAGCCCCCATCATATTGTATGTATAGTTGTGGTTATTTTTTCCAATGTGCATTACTTTACATTTATCCACATTAAATTTCATTTGCCATTTTGTTGCCCAATCACTTAGTTTTGTGAGATCTTTTTGAAGTTCTTCACAGTCTGCTTTGGACTTAATGTATCAATGTATCATTTAATCATTTGGACCAGGTTCTGCCACTCTAACTCCGTGAACAGGCCCCGTGGGTAGGATTGTGACTTTGACCACATGGGAGTAAAGGGCAGTAAGAACTCTCATTACATTTCTGCATGGACTACCTGGACTTTGAGTCCAGGTGTATACAAATTAACGTACACCTCATGAGTGGGTGGGGAATGGGATGAACCCCTGCTCCATCACAATACACTGGCCAGTACAATTGGGGTGGTGAAGGGAGTGTTGTAATCTGTTGTTGATATAGGCCAACAGCAAATTAATAATCCCCCAGAAGGAAGCAAGGAGGGAATTGTGTCTGAATCAAAGTGTCTCCTGGTGCTACTTCTGGAGTGCGGCAGCAAATCTGTCTAAAGGCACAATCTGACCCAATGGGAGTACTCAGGTAGCAAGGGACTAGACATGAGTAATGCCCCAAAATACTAAAGAATTTGTTACAAACAAACCATTTTGCAAATGGACTGAATGAAATTCTTTCCTCTCCCCACCTGATGACAATTCTTCTGCTGGGTGGTGAGTGCTTTCTTCTTTGTTTCCTGTGCTCATTTGTCTGAACTATCAGCCTGTGCAAACCAATAATGGACTGAATGATGGTGGGGGGGAACACGCGAAAGTAATTCATTGCAGGGAAATATGGTTTTCTTGCTGTAAAGTTACTGCATGTGAATAATACATGAGGTGATTTCCTCTCAGGAAGGTTACTAGCAAACATTTCCAATGTTTGGAGACATGAAATTGGCAATAGAGGAGCGCTCAAATTGTTTTGCAGATCTTGGAGGTAGAGAAAGCAGTGAAGGAAACAACTATTGGATTCTCTCATGCTCTAAGATAGGTGGGCAAACTTTTTGGCCTGAGAGCCGCATCAGGTTTCGTAAATTGTGTGGAGGACGGTTAGGGGAGGGGGTCGTGGCCCAGCCCCCACCTCCTATCTGCCACCCCGGGACTCCTGCCCCATCCAACCCCCTCTTTCCCTGACGGCCCCCCCGGGACCCGTGCCCCATCCACACAGCCCCACTCCCTGTCCCCTGACCACCCCTGGACCCTCGCCGCCCCATCCAACCCCTCCTCTCATTCCTGATAGCCCCCTGAGACACCTGACCCCATTCAATCCCCTGTTCCCCCCGACTATCCCAACCCCATCCACGCCCCCGCCCCCTGACCACCATTCCGAACTCCCCTGCCCTCTATCCAACCCCCCACTGCTCCCTTTCCGCA
Organism: Malaclemys terrapin pileata; assembly: GCF_027887155.1. NCBI lineage: Eukaryota > Metazoa > Chordata > Testudines > Emydidae > Malaclemys > Malaclemys terrapin. Next base: position 333,960,416 of record NC_071505.1, read on the forward strand.
CTGGCTGGAGCACCGGTTGCTGGTGACGCTACAGCTGTGCCGTCCGGCAGGAGCCAGTCACGCCACTGCCGCCGCCACTGCACAGCACAGAGACTGGGTCAGGCCTGGCTCGGCAGCTACGCTGCCCCAGGAGCTCACAGTCCCACCGCCCAGAGCATTGCACCAGCAGCGGAGCGAGCTGAGGCTGCAGGGAAGGGAGGACAGTGGAGGTGGGGCCATGGGCTAGCCTCCTGGGCCAGGAGCTCAGGGGCCAGGCAGGACGATCCCACGGGCCAGATGTGGCCCATGGGCCATAGTTTGCTCACCTCTACTCTAAGACTATAGAGAAATGCAAATATACAATTTCATTAAAATAATTAAATAAATGATGAGAGATTCTAACATTCATCTGGTTTTACAGATGCACAGATAAGTTGTAAAGAGAATTTCAAGAAAGTAATTTGAGACTCTTCTGGATTTTGTTTCACTCTATGATGCAGTAGGGTGCACAAAATGATTATTGCTGCTGTTTGCCTAAACTTTAGGAGTTTTGAAAAAAAACCCTTGTATTTAACTTCTCCGTTTTTTTTTTGTCTAAATATTTCACCAACAGTAGACATTGATGGAGCAACAATGCTGATTATGGTTTCTATGGGGAAAAACTAGCAACTGATTGTCCTTTAAAAGGGGCCTACAACAGGATTTAGTTGGAGATGTCAAGGCTGAATAAAGAACAATCTATGATAATTTTTTTTCCCAGTGGAATTCAGATTAGAAAGTTCTCTTTAAGAGACAGAAAGCCAAGTTTAAAACCATAAATCATAGTAGAATAAGCAACTTCCTATTTCATTTACCCAACTCCATAAGCTTTATCTACCTCATAGCTCTTGCATTCAAGGCTTTTAAAAATCCTCAGTCATTTTCCCCCCGAATTGTGATATGTTGTGTTAATCATTCACTACAATGTCCCGAAAATGTATGTAAATTAGACTTTTGATGAACCAGAATATTTTTACAGATTTTTCTGCATAAATCATGCGTGCATGCTCATACACACACAAAAATCTATTTAAATAAGAGGATATTTTTGGACCTCATTTGCTTTTGAAGTAGATTGAAGCTAGGATACTGATGCTGTCTATGAACAGGCTTACTTATGTGGCAAGATACCAAGTCCCAAAGCACGAAACAACTTGGGATTAAGTCCTTTCTTGGTAGTAAAAGCTATAGCAAAAGAAAGAAATTTGCTTTCCATGTCTTCCCTTTGCTAGTATCTCACAGGTTGTATTATCAGTATAACTTGTTTTGCCTGTGTGGTGGCATGTGTAATTTTAAGTGTTATCTTGAGACAATGCTATAGTGTTACAGTAGACTGACGCTTTTGCTTATCATTGCTTCCAGCAGAAATTAGAATAAAGCTACCGTCTTATTTACCATCATGTGCCTCATAAAATTCATCTCCACTGTAATGCATACAGAAATCTGCCATCTGATATGGCTGGTCAAGTGGGAAGATGTGACTACTGCTACTGATTGACTGTGAATCCTATTATTTTTGTCAACTTATCTTTCCACCTTGTTTGTTTCATTTGACTATTATGTCTTGTCCTTTAGGCTGTAGGCTCTTTGGGGGCAAGGACTATCATTTACCGTATGCTTATACAATGGGCCCCCCATCTGTCCTTAGGCACAACCACAATGAAAATGTAGTTGGGGGTTGGTCCTGCTTTGGGCAGGGGGTTGGACTAGATGACCTCCTGCGGTCCCTTCTAACCCTGATATTCTATGATTCTAAATGATTAAGAATGAGAATCTCCAGTTCATGCAACTTCACGCCATCTGTTATATCCATAGGCGGCGGGTTATATTCTTTTGTGGTGCCAGAGCTCCAGCAATATTCAGGGCCGGGGGCCCTGCTCCAGCAATATTTGGAGCTGGGTCTCTCCCCCAGCCCTGCCTGGAGCAGGTCCCAGCCTCCACCTGCCACCACCACCCCGCACGGACTCCCACCCCCGCGTCCCTGCCCGCAAGAAAGCAGCGCGCGTCTCCCATGCCTGCCAGAGTAGCACATTCCTAGTGGAGCCCTGCTCCCGGCAGCAACTGCTGTCTGCTGCCCCAGGGTCCTAGTGCCCCCCACCCTTAATGGCAAGGCAGGCTGCCCTTACCCTGCCCTTCTGCCCTAACCCTGAGCCTCTCCAACGTCCCAAACCCCTCATCCACAGCCAGAGCTCTCATCCCCCTGCACCCTAATCCTCTGCCCCAACCCTGAGCCCCCCCCTGCATCATGAACCCCTCATCCTCAGCCCCAACCCTCATCCCCCTGCACCCTAATCCTCTGCTCCATCCCTGAGCCCCCTCCTCATCATGAACCCCTCATCCTCAGACCCACAGCCCTCACCCCTGCATCCCTCTTATCCCCAAACTCCCTCTCAGAGCGTGCACCCCCTCCCCCTTCCCACACCCCCCCTCCTGCCCTCAAACTCCCTCCCAAAACCTGCACTCCCCCCTTTGCACCGCCTCCCACCCCCAAACTCCATCCCAGACCTGCACCCCTCACCCCCTCCTGCACACCCACCCTCTGCCCCAGCTCAGAGCCTGCACCCAGCACCCAAACTCCATCCCAGAGCCTGCACCCTGCACCCCTCCTGCACCCTAATCCCCAGCCCAGGACCTGCACTCCATACCTCCTCCCCCCACCCAACCCCCCTCCCAGAGCCTTAGGCGGGGGGTGGGGGCGGAGTTGGGGGGGAAGGTTCTAGGCACCACCAAAATTTCTACAAACCTGCCACCCCCGGTTATATCACATGCCACCTGGAAATGCTGCTTAGCAACAGAAACCATGCTGGATGCATGACTGGTGCCCCAGTCTAAGGTTTTTGTTCTGATAGTCAAAGTGCTCTGTGGGATTGGCATTAGTCCTTTGAAAAAAAAACCCTCCCCCTCTACACACACACACATTCTCTGCACCTATCATCTCCCATATCAGTTACCGTCTACTGGAATTATGATCATGTTGCCCAGTATGAATGCAGAAGTCCAAAGTTTCTTAGGACTCAGTTCAGACACCATATCTTTGTATGACAACGTTTTTGCAAACATTTTTATTGTCATACTGTCAACTGCTTTCTAAACAATGAACTATAATGGCCAGGAATTAACTTTCAGTTCCTTGACATTAACAGAACTGGATCTCTGTTTGTTCTCTTCAGATATATCTTCTTCTCTCTCTCTGGTATCTCATTGTCTAGAGAAGTAAAGAGTGGTAGTTTGCATGAAATGTTGGGGAAGATTTCAATAGCGGCAAAGCCAGCACTGGCTCAAATAAATAAACAAATAGCACTAATTACGTAATCAATAGTGTTTGTGGGAGGGAAAATATCCTGCTTAACATTGAGTAGCTAAGCTAGTACCTTTTTCAGGAACATAAAGTAATCAAGACTGTGGTTCCACAATGCTCCCCCAAAGAGAGAGCAAAGCAGGCAAATCAAATACCGGTTAAAGTCAGAGCTGTAGGCAAGCTGTTACTGAGCCACATTTCCCTACACAGCCACTGTTGAACAAATGCGAATCCAAAGCCCAGTGGAGTGAATGGGCCTCTTTCCACTGACTACAGTGGGCTTTAGATCAGATCCCATATATGAAATGTGTGCAGTTTGAAGCAGAGCTGGCTTGCAGGCAGGTGGGCAGAGCAGGGAAAGCTCCCAGACCCCGACCCCGTTCCTTGGCTTCAGCACTGAGTGGGCAGTCAGAATGGGTGGGAGCATGGGGGCATAAATTTTTCCAGGCTCCCCCCCAATTGGCCGGGACCCCTGGGCATGGCCCTGTTGGCCTAGTGGCTAATCCGCCATTGGGAGGAAGGCAGGCTAGCGAGCGGGTGGCCCAGCGGCGGAGGAGAGCCTGAAAAAAAGGTAGGCCTGCTGCCTTGGGGAGCTGGGCCCGACGTGGGGCAGTGGGACAGGGACGGGTGCCAGGAGCCATGTGCACTGGAGAGAGGCCTCTCTTCCCGGAGCTGGATACATGCCCGGGGCCCCAGGTCAGAGTGTCCATTGCCCCACACAAGGCTGGCTGGAGGTAGAGGGGAGAATGCGGGCCACCGATCCCTCCTGTCCCCCACCCCTCTGTCATTTCCCGCCCACCCAAAGTCAGGACCCACCCAAATGGGTCCCATCCTGGCTACGCCACTGGCTGGGGGCCGCATGGAAGTGGCCCAAGGAAATGAACTGAGGAGATGCAGCAAGTGGCAGCCATTTATAGGTCTCTGAGCTGGGACCTGGAGTAGTGGGTGGGCCCAGATTCCCTCCCCACCTCCCCCACCCCCAATGAGGAAGTGGCCAGACAATTGGCTACAGTTGCCACTGAGGAAAGTGGCTTGACAGCAGACTGCAGTTCCCCTAGAAGGGCGGGGGAAAGAGCGTGACATGGCTGGAGGGTTGTGTCATGAAGAGGACTCTGCGGTCCTGGGGGTGACATGGGTCCTGGAGCACAAATGACGGCAGTGAGACACCACCAGAAGAAGGCTCACTGGCTAGCAGAGCTAATTCCAGAGACAGCCAGCAGGAGGCGCCACAGTGATGAGTGAACCCTGTCACATTGGGATTCACTTTCTTGGAACTAGCTGCATCTCAGAGATGTAAATGCTGTTCACTTTTAGATGTGTAACCATGATTGTTGTTGCTCACATACACAGCTTTGAAATGATCACCAGTTCTGAATTTTCCCACAAGGAACACGATTGAGGAATCTTGGGTTGCTTTTATTTGTTCCACCTTCCTAGCAGAGCAAGGGTCATCTGTTAAGATCACACAAATGTATCTAACATGATCATTTTCCCCTTGATTTGTAGGTGTTTGGAGAGCAGGAATTGATGGAACTCAGTCCTGCTTCCTGTCTTTGATTTTCAGTTTCATAAACTCAAAATGGTAGCACATTTCTTGAAAAGTCAAATAACGAAGTTAAGCAGCTAGATATAATACATTAAACAATATTCTAGGTATTTAAATACAGATGGACACATTTTTGGCCAAATTCCATTGGAGAAGCCCACATGTATCCAGATATATGTAAAAGACTCTTCTTTATGAATAGCATGCAGCCAGAGAACAACATGCTGACATGGAGGAATCACTAAAATATAGACACTGTCATGTGAGAGATGTATTGGTGAACTCAACAGGTTAAAATCATGTGCAAGTATTTGTGCAGTAATTATTTGTTTATCAAATTTTAGGGGACTAGTCCCTCATATGTACCTGTAACTATCATCCCACATCATATTAAGTGAGGGAAGAATAGATCATTTTAATGTAAAATCAAAATATGGCAGGTGTAGAAATCTGCTTGTTTTTAATGTAATCCCAGTGTACTTTTTTTTCTGGAGTCTTGTCATGTGACAACAATAATGAATTGTTAATGTAGCCTCACACTCTACAAGGCCGCATAAATGGAGGGAGGGGAGACAGCATGGCAGACAGAGACAGAGACACATACCCTGTGTGTGTATGTGTGTGTGTGTGTGTGAGAGAGAGAGAGAGAGAGAGAGAGAGAGAGAGAGATGTGCATTGTCCCTTTAAGTACGCTGATCCCACTCTAAGTACACTGTCTTTTTAAGTAGGCCAGGAAGTTGAGGCAGCAGCTGCTGCCAGCACACTTCCTCCGTCCTGAGCCCTGTCGTGTCCCCCCTGCTCTATGGAAATGAGGTAAGCAGGGGGCAGGAGCACCCTGATATTAGCCCCCCTCTTTCCTTCCCTGCCCCTCCCCCCCGCACAGCCAGCAGGAGGCTCCTGGGAGCAGCTCCAAGGCAGAGGGCAGGAGCAGCACATGGCAGTGGGGGGAGGGACAGCTGAACTGCCGGCAATTAATAGCCTGCTGGGCAGCTGCTGCACAGGGAACTTAGGGGAGCTGAGGGGGGGCTGCCAGTCCACCCTGGTTCCAAGCCCCCACCAGCTAGCTCCAACGGGCTGCTCTTCCTGCAAGCCATGGACAAAGCAGGCGGCTGCCAAACGACGTTATAAGGGAGCATTGCACAGCTTTAAATGAGCATATTCCCTAATTGATCAGCAACGTAACAATGAAACATTAACCGGGACAACTTTAAGTGAGGAGTTACTGTACAAGAGAAACACAGTCAGCCGGGGATGTAAAAGAAACAATACAAAATTTGCCCTGTGTGTCCTATCCAGTGAGCCAAGCTCCGGAGGGGCCGGGGAATCCCACTGAGATTGGAAGTCTGAAAAAGTTGGCATCCATCCAAGTTGGGGGACACACTCTAAAAGGTTTTAGTGGGCAGTACACATGGATTCTCCAAGGACAATCCCCAGTTTATGTCAACTGTCTCTCAGGAAATATTTTGCAAACAGCTTTGCGATTTTTTTCTACTTTTATTTTATTACAAATTTCAACATTAGAAATTTTATCAAAATGCAAAAAATATCTTGATCAGCTCCATTTTTTTATGTTAGCAGAATGTGAGGGTCTTATTTTGTTGCCAGGGTAACATGGCCACTACCTCATCTCCCTCTCCCATGTGTGAAGATAGGTGTCCAGCTGTACCTAGTCTGCTCTATTTAGGTGCTTATGGTGCCCTCATTACCATAGTCTTTGAGCACCTTCTAGTAGTGCATTAACCAACGTGACTAACATCTGTCACCATGGCTCTTTCTCTCACATCCTATCCCCAGGGGGAAAACTGTATGGGGAGGGGAGAGTTTTGTTGTAGAAGGGATTGGGTTTTGGGTTTTGTTCTATATGTGAAATGTATGTACAGGCAGTCCTCAGACTTAAGACGCAATTGGTTCCTGAAAATTGCATCGTAAGTCAAAACTTCATAACTCGGAACTGCAATCCACTCCATTGCAGGACTGAGCATCGTAAAGTTGAAACCAATTGTCATAAGTCGAATCAGGGTGTCAATTCAGAAGCGTCGTAAGTGCCATTTGTCATAAGTTGAACACTGTAAAGTCAAGGACGGCCTGTATTTAAATATCCAAACTTCATCTCTTGAAAGTCCAACTCACAAGTCTCAAACTGATGCCAAGTCTTCCCCAGTCCTTGCCTAGGTCTCAGGGGAGGTTCTGGAGGGTCTACACTGAGCTCCCGCCTTCTCTCCCTTAGTATATCAAGCCCTAAAACTAAGTAGATGTCCATTATGCTGCCTCTTTGGCCATGGCCACTTCTTTCATCTGGTTCCAAGTTGTTTAGAGGAGAGACAAAGAGCTCCTGATCTTTCCACATCTCCCACTCATAAGAAAGCCACTTTTATGAAGGCTGCCCTTTCTGGTATACCTTACTTTAGCCTTAACTCCCATCAGCCCCTAGGAACCACAATTCTCAGCATTCTTCAGGGCTGGATCTAGGAACATGGTAGCTGAAGAGTGGCCCCGAGCACCTTCTCAAAGACAGTATTTACTCAGAGTGAAAATGTCTCCTTCTGTGTCACCAACATCACTTCTAGCAGCAGCTGGGGTTTGTGTGCATGTGTGTGTGTGTGTGTTATGTTTTTGGAAGTCTCCCATCCAAACCTTGACTAGCTTTGACCCAAATTATCTCACAGAAGCTAGTATATAGCAGCAGGTGTGAACACAAGGACTCAAGAACATGTAGGAACTCACCTATTTCAAGTGCTCCACTGAATTTTAAAAATAATTGGTGATTAGAAGGTATAAACTTAATGTACAGCAAGACACTCAGCCTCTCACCTTTTTTTTTGTTTTGTTTTTCAGGATTTCTGAAGTAGTGTAGCTTTACCACTCTGAAAAGACGCCTGCGTGATAGCATCACATCATAAACATTTTTCATTATTTTGCAAGAGTAATTTTCTCTTTTATTTTAGATACACTGTAATCCAAAACCACTGCTGTGCTTTCAAATTCATTTCAACCCCTGTAAATCCTTGCACTTCGCTCCCAGCAGCTAAAGCCATACATTATACAGTTCCGAAGCTGATCTTTGTCTAGCTGAGACTTATTTATTTTGATAAAATAATATTTATTAACTTCAAAATTCCTCAAGACATTATAACGTGGGAGATTTTCATCTACTCATGGTGGGAGAGCAGCAGTTTTGTCCTGAAGAGGTTGAGCCAAACTCTGGACAGATATTTAGAAATTCAGACACTGTGCTTTGATATCTTCAGTAAAGCCATCCGCTCTTTGAATATTAATCAGGGGATAGAAGAAAAATAGGTGTTATGTTATGCAGAAGGATGAGGCTGCTTGAAACAGCCTGTGCTCTTGTGAGTTACCTCCTGCGCTCCAGAGCTTGTTGTTATACAGCTAAATAACTTAACAAATCTTTTTTGTTAAATGGCTTATAGAGCCAATCCTGTCCTAAGTAATAGCCTGTGAGCATAATGGAAGGAAGAATTGTGTCTGGTGTCAGTGATGTGAAAGAAGAAATTGATTATTTCATAGTACCAGGTGGTGCTTAACAGAAGATACAGAATGGAGAGAAATGAGAGCAGACATCTCTCTAGGGTTTTTACTTCCTCTAGTGCAGGGAGATGTACTAGTGGGTGGGAAATGTAAATGGTGGGAGGGTTGGGGAGGGATCTGAAATGTGATGTACTTCTGCAGTCTTCACTGGCAACAAAGGCCTGGTCTACACTATGACTTTAATTTGGATTTAGCAGCATTAAATCGAATTAACCCTGCACCCGTCCACACAACGAAATAAAGGGCTCTTAAAATTGATTTCTGTACTCCACCCCGACGAGCGGAGTAGCACCAAAATCGATACTGTCATTTCGAATTAGGGTTAGTGTAGGCCTGGTCTACACTATGACTTTAATTCGGATTTAGCAGCGTTAAATCGAATTAACCCTGCACCCGTCCACACAACGAAATAAAGGGCTCTTAAAATTGATTTCTGTACTCCACCCCGACGAGCAGAGTAGCGCCAAAATCGATATTGTCATTTCAAATTAGGGATAGTGTGGGCGGAATTCAATGGTATTGGCCTCTGGGAACTATCCCACAGTGCACCATTGTGACCGCTCTGGACAGCAATCTGAACTCGGATGCACTGGCCAGGTAGACAGGAAAAGCCCCACGAACATTGGAATTTTATTTCCTGTTTGCCCAGCGCAGAGAGCTCATCAGCACAGGTAACCATGTAGGCCGATAATCGAAAAAGAGCACCAGCATGGACCGTACGGGAGGTACTGGATCTGATGGCTATATGGGGAGAGGATTCAGTGCTAGCAGAACTTCGTTTGAAAAGACGAAATGCCAAAACTTTTGAAAAAATCTCCAAGGGCATGATGGAGAGAGGCCACAATAGGGACTCAGATCAGTGTCGCGTGAAAGTCAAGGAGCTCAGACAAGCCTATCAAAAAACAAAGAAGTCAAACGGTCGCTCCGGGTCAGAGCCGCGGACATGCCGCTTCTACGCCGAGCTGCATGCAGTTCTAGGGGGGGCCGCCACCACTACCCCATCTCTGACTGTGGATTCCGAGGTGGAGACAATCTCATCAGCTACACCTGAGGATTCTGCGGATGGGGAAGAGGAGGAGGAGGAGGAGCTTGCGGAGAGCACCCGGCACTCCGTTCTCCCCAACAGCCAGGATCTTTTTCTCAGCCTGACTGAAGTACCCTCCCAACCCTCCCAAGCCAGTATCCAAGACCATGACCCCATGGAAGGGACCTCAGGTGAGTTTACCTTTTAAAATATAAAAGTTGTTTTAAAAGCAAGCGTTTTTTAATGATTACTTTGCCCTGAGGACTTGGGATGCATTCGCGGCCAGTACAGCTACTGGAAAAGTCTGTTAACGTCTCTGGGGATGGAGTGGAAATCCCTGAGCTTTTCGCGTTTGGCTAGCAGGGATCTTCCCTGATACCAGCCATGCAGTGGGGGGAGGGGTAAAGCGATCATCCCAGAGAATTCATGGCGGGGTGAGGGGGGGTGTTAGTTTGGTTCCTGCAGGGTTCTTCCCTGATACCAGCCATGCGGTGGGGGGAGGGATAAAGCGATCATCCAGAGAATTGGATGGGGGGGTTAGTTTGTTTGCTGCTGCTGAAGGTTAACAGGAAAACCACAGCACTCAACGGGCTTTGCTTGGTATGTGGGAAAGGAGGGCGCAGAAGCCGAAAGACAATGGCTTACCATGGCCGCATGCAAGCCGAATTATGTTTCCCGGACCTGCGTCTGTAATCTCTAGCAGCAAAGCCACAGGCACTCAATATTAAGAGGCAAAATGCGACCTTGCACAGAAATCACATGTGCTATGTAATATGAATAGTGTTGGTCACCATGAAAGATTATAAGCATTGTTCTGCAAAATGTATCTTTTTAAAAAATTCTCTCCTTTTTTCCCTCCCTTCAGCAGCTGCAAATTTTTCAAGCCTCCCTCCTCCGTCCCGCAGGCTATCTCAGATAAGGCATCGGAAAAAGAAGACGCGAGACGAGATGTTCGCAAAAATCATGGAATCCACTCGCAGTGAAAGAGCTCATCTGAATGAGTGGAAGGAAACGGTTTCAAAGTATAGGAAAGAAGCCAGTGAACGTGAGGGCAGGAGGGACCAACTTGAGGACATGAGGGACCAACGTGAGGACAGAAGGGACCAACGTGAGGCGAGGAGAGACGCTCGAGATGAGAGGTGGCGGCAGGAAGATCAGAGGAGGCAGGATGCAACACTGGGGCTGCTGCGTGAGCAAACAAACATGCTCCGGCATCTGGTGGAGCTTCAGGAATGGCAGCAGGATAACAGAGTGCTGCTACAGCCCCTGTATAACCCCTCCCCCCCATGTTCCATAGCCTCCTCACCCAGACATGTAAGAACATGGGGGGGGGGGGGGAAGGAGGCTCCGTACTCCTTCCCATTCCACCCCAGTGGACAGCCCAAGCAAAAGGCTGTAATTTTTTAACCTTTTTTTAGTGGCCTTTTCCTTCCCGCCGATCCTCCTCCCAAACCCCACCCGGGTTCTCTCCCTCTTTTTATAATCAATTAATAAAGAATAAATTATTTTTAAACGATAGTGACTTTATTTGGTTTAAAAGCAAGCTGGGGGAAGGGGGAGGGTGTGGCGACGAAAAAGGAAGGAGACAGAGCGCCAGGTCGTGGTAGCCGAAAAAGCCTCCCAGGGACTTTTCACTGGGGTTTTTATTATCTTACTTCTTTATTTACAACACTTATAAGTGGTTGAATTTCTGCACATAGGAGGAGCATACAATACTCATCAACATGACTTAACAAGGTCATATCTTGTGCACGTGAAAGCGAGCAGCGAGGGTGATGATTAGGTCAGCCAATAAATTTTTTTAATCACAGGCGTGGGGGTGTAGGCCGCTCCGGCCTTGCAGCCACGGGCGCAGTGTGCCGCAGCCGTGAACTAGCAATTCGGGAGCTGTGTGTCTCTACATTCCCTCCTTTTTTGTTTTAAAAGCGGTGTTTAGACGGGGCACCCTCGCAGGGTCGCATACACAGTGCTAGCAGGCTAGGTATACATTGAACGAAGCAGCACAGTGAAATGCCAAGGACCAAAATTAGGACCCCATATTGCAAGAGGGTTTTTATCCACCCAAAAGGTAGCCATGACCAGAGGTAATCCCACCAAGGAGGGGAGATATCTTGGCGTATGGCTTGGGCATATTGTTTTAACATATTAAGCTGCTGCTGTATATGATTGCCATTATCAGTGAGATTGAAACAGCACATCTCTTTTATTGTCTCACATCCCAGATGTTGTTGCAAAAGTAAGTAATCGATAGCGGCTCGATTATCTAGGATGGCGTGCCGTAATTCTTGTTGCTTCTCATTGAGGAGCCCAATGGCCTGGGAGGTTGAATTTATGGTTTTTGCTAACAAACATGCTAATTCTGCTATATTATTGCCTTGAGCTATGGCCAGCCCAGGCAGGCCTACAAGAGAGGCTGCAAGAGAAATATATTCTGCTTGACTTAATAGACTAACATTACTTACATGTCATAGGCAAGGGGACGCTACTACGCTTAAAGCGGGGCGGAAAAAGAAGCAACGCTTTTTGCGGCATGATGGGGACCAAACGACTTAAACAACATTGAGTATCAGAAAGATTTGCGGGGACATAATTAAACGTGCGACGGCCACATGTAAAGAACCAACCGGATGGCAATTCGATGGGCCCAAAATTAGCCGACACATTCTGCGGTTTGGTACAATTCCATAAGGCCTGCCCAGTCGCCAAACACCCCCCATGGGGCTTATAATTAGAACAATTAACTACTTTGGCACAAGTATTATTGGCATGGTTTGCCACAAAGGGGGTATAAAGTTGTACTGCCCGCAAGGGGAGATGATACATAGCCTCTCCCCAGCGGGTAAGAGTGGAATATTGTATGACAGATTTATTAACAATATTATTAAGGCCCAACTGCATATTCACTGGTATGTTGCTAGGTGGCTTACAGACAGGAACAAGGCAGGTACTTAACAGACCTTGCATTTCCGGGGTAGCGGCTAAGCAAAAATTAGATTGATTCAATACTTGCGCCAGGCGGACCCAAATGTTAAACTGCAGCCGCTGTTCCATCTGGGGCTCACCTTGACAACCAGGAGCCAGCAAAAAAACCCCCAGTATACACAAAATAAGGAGCGAGTTAGCATTAAGGCAAGCTAGCAATGTCACAAGATAATTTTCTGCGGTAGGTTCCAGCTGCTGCTGCACCCACAACTGCTCGGCCTGCAATGAGAGGGCCTTAACTTGTCCCCAGGTCATGCGCTGCGAGGGCTCCCGCGGGGGGCGCTGGCGAGGACGCTCGAGATCCTGTAGATGTAGGTTGAATTGCGGAATGGGGTTCGACAGCCTCTGGTGCCAGACCATTGCCGTGCCACAAAAAAGGGGCTAGAGCGGACGGAAAGGAGCTGTTGCAGAGTGAGAAAAAGGGCCAACAGGTTGTCATCACAGGAGGGCGACACATAGGAGCCTGGAAGAGACTTAAGAACATTAGTAACATAAAGACTATCAGTAATAAGATTAAAAGGGTCATCCCGGAAACATCGACAGGCCAATATAACAGCGGCTAGTTCCGCACGCTGGGGGGAACGCTGAGGCAGGGTAAAACGGACCTGCCAACTGCCCTGCCTGTAGCTGGTCATTGACCAAGTGCTGGAGGGCCTCCAGCTTTTCTAAAGGAAGCGGCCACTGCGCAACCCAGACGGGCTCGTCAGTGAGCCAACGGAGGGGGAGGGCCGTACGCCTAATCATCAATATGGATGGTGGCAGCAAACTGCGTTAATAAATCACGGCCCCACAGGTTGAGGTGGACGGGGAGAATGATGGGCCGGATACGGGCGCGGCGGGTGCCCTGGGGCGCCCTAACCTCCAACCATCGGGCGCTCCGTTGCGAGTCCTGCCCCCCGCCCACACCCCAGACAGCCGGAGCCTGCTCCGTGGGCCAATGGGCGGGCCACTGCGCGGCGGCGATGACGGTGACGTCTGCCCCAGAGTCGATGACACCCTCGAACGGCTGATCGTCGAGGCAATAAACGCGTTTAGGTTGGGGTGATCCAATGTCTTTAACGACCGCTGCTACTTGCGGGTGAATAGTGCACTGGCTGGTGGACCCGAAACCACCGGTTCGGGGGACGTTTCTTCCCCCTGCCGGAAGGGAGTAGGGCACAAGTATAAGTTGTGCCCAGGCATCTCCCTGAAACAGTTGTTTTGGCAGATGACTCCACAGCTGAACGTGGATAATTCCACTATAGTCCGAGTCCACCACCCCAGGCACCACAAACAAGCCCTGCTTGCTGGCGGACGAGCGGGGCAGAACAAGGCCCACCGTGCCCTCCGGCAACGGGCCCTGAATTTGAGACGGCATAAGGAGGACCTCCCCAGGGAGAGTTATATCCATATTTTTCTGATTGACAAGGTCAATCCCCGCACTGCCCCTTGTGGCGGCGGGAACATCGTGCACGGAGAGGGGCGCGGCCTTTGGCCTCGGGCTGGTCGCAGGCCCGACTACAAGTTTCCCGGGGGGTTGTCCTGGCTGGTTGTTAGGGCCCGGTTGTCACCCCCGGCTGAGCGACACTGCGCCGCCCAATGGTAGCCCTTTTTGCATTTGGGACACAACGTGCGGGGCCTCTGGCCTGCTTGGGGTTTGTTTCGGCACGCCCCCCCCCCCCCCCCAGGGGCCCGGCACTCCCGCCGAAAATGCCCGGGCTTTTGGCAATTAAAGCAGTTCCCCTGAGGCTTCTGCCCCTTGTGCAGGGCAGCAGCCAATAAGGCCATCTGATGGATCTGAGTGCCTACGTCAGCACACGCCTGTAGCAACTGTGCCAGGGTGTACTCCGGGCGCCCGACCACAGCCTGCATTGCACGGCAGCAATCTGCATTGGAGTTTTCATAAGCCAGCTTTCTCATAAGCTCAGTTTGGGCCTCCGGGTTGTCGATCTGCCTTTGGACTGCCTCTTGGAGGCGGTCAATAAACTGATGGAACGGTTCGGCGGCACCCTGCCGAGTAACCGCGAAAGACTTAGAGGACTCGCCCGTAGCGGGGACCCTACGAAACGCCCGACGGACGCACTGACCGATAATGGGATAAGCGGCCTGTGGCGTTCCCACCGCCTGCTGGGGGATGGTCGAAAACTGTCCCATGCAATATAACTGCTCAGCGAGATAGGCCCCCACACCCTGTGCGGCCGCCGCAAGCGCCTCTCGCTGGTATTCGCTACCCCACACAACGTATTGCGCGGGAGACAGCACCATGCGGCACACATCTTTCCAGTCTTGGGGGATTAACCAATAGCCGTTCGACACACCTTCCAAGATCCCCAGGGTGAAAGTAGACCGCACCCCGGTCTCGCGAACCGCCTTGCAGAGCTCACACAGAACCGAATAGGGGAGTGCCTGCCAGTCCATGATCTGCCCCCCGTTACCGTCATCCCGCCAAGAGACGGGAAACGCCTCAAACCCACAGCTGGATTCCTCGTCGGTCAAGAGACCGGCCTCACACGCTCGCCACACCGCCGCAGCGACAACGCCCCCCTGACCGACAGGTGGGCGGGGGGGCGCCGCCGCGGGCGGCGGCGCAGGGAGGGTCAGCTGCGGGTAAGAGGGGGGCGGTCCATCACCTGGGGGCAAAAGGGAGACCGGCTTGGGACCATCGGGGCCGACCCCCTCCAGCGCCTCCTTACAACGCTGCCAGAGCAGCAGGTGCTGAACCAGGGCACGGGGTTCACTATAGAGGGTGGTCCCAACCTGTATCCAATCAAGATGCCGCAACGACCCGCAGTCCGGATACCAGGGGCACTGGCGATCTATTTCCCTTAGAAGGTCCTCGATATGAGCGACCGAGACAACGACACATGATCGTTGCCGTATAATCTTTTGTAACTCTCTTGTGTGCTCCTTCTGGGCACTGGAAAGTCCCCCCCCCCACTCACGAATCACGGGCGGCAAACGGCCGCGGAGGTGCACTCGGCGTATCCAGCCGGTGAGCAGGGGGGATCACGTCGGGGTCACCAGATGTGGCGACGAAAAAGGAAGGAGACAGAGCGCCAGGTCGTGGTAGCCGAAAAAACCTCCCACGGACTTTTCACTGGGGTTTTTATTATCTTACTTCTTTATTTACAACACTTATAAGTGGTTGAATTTCTGCGCATAGGAGGAGCATACAATACTCATCAACATGACTTAACAAGGTCATATCTTGTGCACGTGAAAGCGAGCAGCGAGGGTGATGATTAGGTCAGCCAATAAATTTTTTTAATCACAGGCGTGGGGGTGTAGGCCGCTCCGGCCTTGCAGCCACGGGCGCAGTGTGCCGCAGCCGTGAACTAGCAATTCGGGAGCTGTGTGTCTCTACAGGAGGGTGGGTTCCTTACAGAGAATGAGTCAATAAAGGGGGCGGGTTTTCATGAAGGAGAAACAAACAGAAATTTCACACTGTAGCCTGGCCAGTCATGAAACTGGTTTTCAAAGCTTCTCTGATGCACAGCGCTTCCTGGTGTGCCCTTCTAATCGCCCTGGTGTCTGACTGTGCGTAATCACCAGCCAGGTGATTTGCCTCAGCCTCCCATCCCTCCATAAAGGTCTCCCCCTTACTTTCACAGAGATTGTGGAGCACACAGCAAGCAGAAATAACAATGGGGAGATTGGTTTGGCTGAGGTCTGAGCAAGTCAGTAACAATCGCCAGCGGCCTTTTAAACAGCCAAATGCACATTCTACCACCACTCTGCACTTGCTCAGCCTGTAGTTGAACAGCTCCTGACTCCTGTCCAGGCTGCCTGTGTATGGCTTCATGAGCCATGGCATTAAAGGGTAGGCTGGGTCCCCAAGAATAACTATTGGCATTTCAACATCCCCAATGGTTATTTTCAGGTCCGGGAAGTAAGTCCCTTGCTGCAGCCGTTTAAACAGAGTAGTGTTCCTGAAGACGCGAGCATCATGAACTCTTCCTGGCCAGCCCACATTGATGTTGGTGAAACGTCCCTTGTGATCCACAAGTGCTTGCAGCACCATTGAAAAGTACCCCTTGCGGTTTATGTACTGGGTACCCTGGTGCTCCGATGCCAAGATAGGGATATGGGTTCCATCTATCGCCCCACCACAGTTAGGGAATCCCATTGCAGCAAAGCCATCCACTATGACCTGCACATTTCCCAGAGTCACTACCTTTCATAGCAGCAGCTCAGTGATTGCTTTGGCTACTTGCATCACAGCAGCCCTCACAGTAGATTTGCCCACTCCAAATTGATTCCCAACTGACCAATAGCTGTCTGGCATTGCAAGCTTCCACAGGTCTATCGCCACTCGCTTCTCAACTGTGAGGGCTGCTCTCATCTTGGTATTCTGGCGTTTCAGGGCAGGGGACAGCAAGTCACAAAGTTCCATGAAAGTGCCCTAATGCATGCGAAAGTTTCGCAGCACCTAGGAATCGTCCCACACCTGCAACACTATGCGGTCCCACCAGTCTGTGCTTGTTTCCCGGGCCCAGAATCGGCGTTCCACAGATAGAACCTGCCCCATTAACAACATGATCTCCAAAGCTCCGGGGCCCGCGGTTTGAGAGAATTCTGTGTCCATGTCCATGTCCTCATCATGCGTGTTGCTGCGCTGCCATTGCTGCCACCTCCTCGCCTCGTTTTTCTGGTCCTGGCTCAGCATAAACTGCACAAGAACGCGCGAGGGGTTTACAATATTCATGACTGCTGTCTTGAGCTGAGCGGGCTCCATGCTTGCCGTGGTATGGAGTCTGCAGTGTTCACCCAGGAAAAAAGGCGCGAAATGGTTGTCTGCCATTGCTTTCATGGAGGGAGGGGTGAGGCTATACCCAGAACCACCTGCGACAATGTTTTTTGCCCCATCGTGCACTGGGATCTCAATCCAGAATTCCAATGGGCGGGGGAAACTGCAGGAACTATGGGATAGCTATGGGATAGCTACCCACAGTGCAACGCTCTGGAAATTGATGTTAGTCCCGGTACATGGACACACACCGCCGAATTAATGTGCTTAGTGTGGCCGCATACATTCGACTTTATACAATCTGTTTCCAAAATTCGAATTATATAAATTCGGATTAATCCCGTAGTGTAGACATACCCAAAGTTTGGTAGCCCTGAGGCTGCTCTTGTTTGCAGCAGGGGCCAAAGTGGATCAAGGCAAAAAGTGATGTAAAGCCAGGTAAGTCTCCCCTCTCCAGCTGCACCACATGCTACTCTGATGCACCTTCAGAATATGATTGTGATCCCTCCCACAAAGAACTTACATTTTAGAAATAACATAATTGGGGGGTGGGTGACAGCAAATACAGAATAGATGTTGGGAGGAGGGTAACAGCAATATAAATACCCCACCATTTCTCACTTTGTGACATGTGCACATCTTGGTGAATCCAGAGTAGTTTTAGATTAGTTAGTTGGTTCATCTGTTTGTTTCAATGTACCTGAAAGAAGGAGGGTGACACTTATTCTAGACTGTTGTTATGGGCATTGCAAGAAAATTGACTTATTTTTTTCCAGGAGGGATTGAAATGAGGGTGGGAAAGTGGTCTTGCATAGGAGGTAGCATGGAAAATAAAGAGACTTTTGTGGGAGAAGCTGATGAATGGAGCATCGAGGCTGGCAAAAATAGTGGAAGCATATCAGTGTGGAGTGAGAAAGGCGGGAGAAAGGGAGTAATGTAAGGCTTTGAAGGCAAGAACGAGAACTTTACATTAGTTGCAGTTGAGATGATGTTGCTCAAAACAGGAGATTTTTTAATGAATTAACATTCAACGCTTTCTTATTGATGCATACCTGATCAGTGGGTTTAACTAACATATGTTCTATGTGCTTCCCTCTGTGCTTCATCCATTCTGCTTCAGCTCTTAGCTAGGGGACTTAGTTCTTTAGCTCAAGCTGCAGAGGGTTATGGTTTTTGCTTTGAAGATCCCAGGCTCAATTTCCAGCGAGAAGCATGATGATGATGATGATTACATGGGTGTGTTTATAATATGATTGATAGGACAAAGAATGATAAATAAACTCTGATAGGCTGTGTACAAAGGTTCCTGGAAACTGATGTTTTAACATCAAGAAAGATGGATGGTTTAGTGGCTAGGGTATTAGACTAGGGCTTAGGAGTCCTGAGTTCAAGTTTCTGCTCTGCTACAGACTTCCTATGTGACCTTGGGCAACTCCCTTAGTTTCTCTGTGTCTCAGTGCTCCATCTGTAAAATAAGACCAATAGCACGTGCCTACCTCACAGGGCTGTTATGGGGATAAATACATTAAAGGCTATGCCACTATAGTGATGGGAGCTATGTAGGTACTTAGGCTAGATCAGGGATCTCAAACTCAAATCACCATGAGGGCCGCCTGAGGACTAGTACATTGGCCCAAGGGCCGCATCACTGAAACCTTTTCCTACAACAATACAAAAGTATAGTAAAAAATGAAGAGTAATATAGCATGCTATTAAAAGTCAATGTGTTAACTTTTTTAAAACTGTAATGCGAAAAGTCAGTGCTAATTTTGACAGTCATTTCATTTTTAGCCACTTAGCTGGCAGCGTTTTGCATCGGCCAGAGCATGAATATTAGGTTTGATATCCTGAGACGAAACCAATCTCAGTGTTGCTTGCAAATGTTCATCAGGGAGCCTTGACCTTAACACAGATTTGTTAATCTTCATGGAAGAGAAAAACTGTTCACATATATATGTACTTCCAAACATTGCCATTACCCTTGCAGAAGCAGAGAATAACATGGGAAATCTTTCTTGTGAAAGAAACCAGTAGAATTCTGGAATTCCAACACCTGTATACTTCTGCTTCAAAATGGTATCACACGAAAACTCCACTAATTCCATCTGCATTTCCCCTGCCCCCACTCCACCCCTTCCATGAGGTCCCGCCCCACCCCGCCTCTTCCCACACCTTCCCCGCCCCCATTCCAACCCCTTCCCCAAATCCCCGCCCCAGCCCCGCCTCTTCCCTGCCTCCTCCCCTGAGTGCGCCACGTTCCCGCTTCTCCCCTCTGCCCCCCCGGAGCATGCAAACAGCTGTTTAGTGGCAGCCGGGCAGGAAGCGCTAGGAGGTAGGCAGAGGAGTGGGAACGCGGCACACTCAGGGGGAAAGGAGGAGGTGGGGCGGGTGGAGGAGGGGAGCTTGGCTGCCGGTGGGTGCAGAGCATCCACTAATTTTTCCCTGTGGGTGCTCTCGGCTTCGTGTTTGAGACCTCTGGGCTAGATAGAATATAAAATTCTATAATTGGAGACTCATGCTAGTTACTAGCATTTCAGAGAGCTTGGCCATGTGAAGTCCTGAGTGCATCCTAAATGGTGCTAAGAACCTTCAATTCCCACTGGAACCAATGCTTGGCACCTCACAGGATGGCTCTGAAAGTGGAACATACCCACTCTTGCAATTCTCATATGCTTCTAGAAGTCAATGGGAGTTTATCCTGCCTAGGAATTGCTGGAGTGGGCCCCAGAGGATATTTTACTTTAAAATACGCCTTCCTCACCTCCAAGCACTATGTGCTGCAGCTCCCTGGCTTTTCATCTTTGTGTCAGCATGAAAAAACTTTAAGGAAACCATTATACTTATTCTATTATGTTCTCTGCAAAATGTATGGGTTTTTTTCTCTCTCTTCATCTCCTATAAGGAGTATTTATTGGAGGGATTGGCACAAGATGGCATTTAATAATACTTTAGCAAATTAAATTCCCACATGATTTCCAGCTAAGAGTGCTTCTTGCTTGCATAAGGAAAAACCTTCTACACTATGTCAACATTGAAGATTTTTTGCGAACATCAATTGGAAACCTGCCTACATGCTACTATTCGAACCTGGAGCAGGGACATTTGTGGTTTGGAATTGGGCTCATTAAACACCTACCAGCTTCCAAAAGAAAAAAAATACTCTGGATAAATCTTAAAATGCTTCCCATCCTGCAATGAGGTGATTCCACAGACCATGGAAAAGAGCTCCAGTAATAAACTCTCACTGTTACAGAAGCAAATATTGGGACTTCTTGAAAGGAACAAACAAACAAAGAAACCTCTTTAATATTTAGCAGTTGCATTATCCAGCACTGCATCATCAGCTGTTAAGTAGAGTGAATGATAAAAATAAAGGGTGGGATTTTCAAAAGTCTTCAACCAGGGCCTAACCCTGCTTCAAAGCAAAGCAATTCAGGAAGTAGGAGTCCAAGCCGAGGTGAGTGATGCCCACTTCCTTGGATCTGTGTTCAAAGGGAGAATTCACGAACAGGCTTGGGCTCTAACAGTAATAGTACTTAAACATTGGAACAGTTTAAGAGTGATGGTGGAGGACCCACCACTGCTTGGAGTCTTTAGAACAAAATTAGATGTCTTTGTAATAGACACTCTTTACTCCAGCTTCTGGGAACAATTTGATGCCCTGTGTATAACAGAGGTTCAGACTAGATAGTCATTAGTAGTCCCTTCTGGCTTTGGAGTCTATGAATCTATGACTCTTAGTCTCATGATTTGCAATACTGTTGTTAAACCTAAAATTGATTCAGAGCAGAAATGGCTGAGGGTGTGTCAAGAAATATTCTAGGAGATGAGCCCTAGCTATTAGCTGCAGCAGCCCAGCACTTGATAGCCCAGGTGGATATACAAGTTGTCTAGATCAATTCAAAGTCCATAGTAGGTACAAAGACCAGGAGTAGACATGGTCTTGTTCCTGCTCTGATAAAGTTAATGAGCATTTCACCACCGTCCTCAAAGGGAGCAAGATTAAGCCCCTATGTGCTTTCTTGCCTTCCACATTCATAAGGCCAGCACAAGCAGCCTCCCAGAGCAAACCACAGCCATCGAGATGGGCTCCAGAAAATACAAAAGAGAGGTGTGGATGGTTCAGTGAAAATGGCCCGTTTTAAGGATGTGAGGCTGACATATGTCAAATCTAAGAGCTCTCAAGCATACTTCTTGTATGATTATTCATAATTATACAGACGTGCTCACGAGTTCCAACCAGGATTGGATACCCAACATGCTAGTCACTGTTACAGCACATAGTATGAAACAATCCCTGTCATGAGGAATTTACAGTCTTAAGCCCTGATCTTGCAAATGTGAATACACGCATAAATGTTTTCAGGACCAGGGTCTACACCAGGATAAGAAAAACAAGGGGGAATAATAGAGACATTAAGGTGGCAGGGGAGTGAGGATGATAACATTCATAGGAATGTCTGGTACATAGGCTTGCTGTATGTACAATGTGCAGGTTTTGAATCAAGTGTTTGGGTTGGGTATGTTAGAGGATATTAAAACAAAAGAATGAGTTTTAGTTTGTGTCCTGAACTTAGACTGATTTATAGATAGAACTAGATATGGATGGTTTATGCTTTACACATAACTAAATATCTTGTGGCCGTATTTCTCAATTGAAAGGGAAAATAATAGGTTAACATTTTCTTTCCATGCAGCTAATGAGGAGATGTAATTTCTCTTCACTATGTTTTAGCAGCATAATTAACATAAGTCCAAATGCTAATTGGTGCTGAGCACCTTGCGGCTTCCATTGAAGTTGTGGGTCCTTGACACCTCTGAGGATTTGTCCTGTGAACAAAACCGAACTTCTATTTTAGGCATTTGACAGTGAATAATAAGTACCCACCATATGGAAGCACCATCTTTAGGACTGAACTGTGAGTCATAATAAGTACTGGATGATATTCTAAGCACTCACTAGTCACCTGCAAAACATTTTTATAACACTCGTTGTACTGTGTAACAACCCATTTGTTGTTGAAATAGAACTTTAACTTTTTTAGCACAAGGGTTGAAATAATCCTCTATTTTATTTATATGAAACTGTTTGCACTTTTCCCCACCATACATACTTCCTTTCACCCTGTAATATCCGCATGCAAGATAATGAGGCAATATACAAAATGATCTCTCTTTCATTTATAATATGACAATGTCACATCTTACTAAGTGACACTGATGATGAGTGACTCGCTAAAGGTTTTGGAAGTTTGGTTAGATATGCACGTCAGAGTTTAGAGATATGCACGTCTATCTAAACCAAACCCTGACCTTTGGGGTATTGGAAATATAGCAGGAGGAGAACAGCCTGGTAATAGTATGGTACATTCACCTCTTGCTCAGCCAAATAAAAATTACACAGGTCTTAGGTTTAGGTCTGGTGTGGACAGCAGCCCTGTTTCTCCTGATAGTCCCATTGCGACTAAATGAAGTGAAAGTTGGCAGAACAAATGAGGAATAGGTTAGGCCTTGTTCTGTTCTCTCTCCCCCCTTGTGCTATTATAGAGTAAGTCCGCCAGGAAGCATAGAGATGCCACACTTCCTGTATACTCAACGTGCAGCCATTTTGTTTTCCTGTCATGCAAGTCAAGCTGGGTAAGAGAAAACAAAAGAGCCCAGGACAGGCTGTAGTCACAGGTTACAGCTAGAGAGTAGTAGGCAGTTTTGTTACCTTATTTTGGTGCATAGTTTCTGTTCTTAATAAAGGATTTACTTTGAAACTGGCCCTGCTCATTAGTAAGTTACTGCTTGATACTGGAAATGGAAGGCATGGAGTGCTGGAAGACCCAGGGAGAGAGGTAACATTGAAATGGCTGCTATGGACAGGGGCAGCTCCAGGCACCAGCGCACCAAGCGCTTGCCTGGGGCGGCAAGCCGCGGGGGGCGGCCTGCCGGCTGCTGTGAGGGCAGCAGTGAGGCAGCCTTTGGCGGCATGCCTGCAGGAGGTCCACCGGTCCCGCGGCTTCAGCGGCAATTCGGCAGTGGGTACGCCAAAGGCGCAGGACATGCGGACCTCCCGCAGGCATGCCGCCAAATCCACGTTACCAGCGGACCTCCCGCAGGCATGCCGCTGAAGGCTGCCTGACTGCCGTGCTTGGGGTGGCAAAATACATAGAGCCGCCCCTGGCTATGGAGCCTGTGTAACTGCAAGTAACCTCACCAACCCTGAGAATCAGGGAAAATGCTGAAAGTGCCTGGAAAAGGTTCAGACAGCCATTTGAGCTGTATATGAAAGCCACAGGGGCAAATAAATTGGACGATGAGAACAAGGTTGCTCTGCTCTGTACAGAGGCAGGCACAGAAGTCCTGGATGTATACAATGCATTTCATGACAACAGTGGTGGGAAGAGAGAAGAAAGCTTTGCGTAAATAAAGAAAATGTTTGAGAATCATTGTGTCCTCAGACAAAAAATGTTACTCATGAAGGACATATGTTCAGGATGAGAACACAGAAGGGAAGGGAAACAATAGAGAAGTTTGTCCCAGACTTAAAACTAAAAAGTCAGATTTCCTGTGAATATGGAATATTAAAAGACTCTCTCATTAAAGACCCCTGTCCTGGGATGGAATAATAAAAATGTCCATGAGCTGTTAGTAAGGGAGATGGATCTGACACTAGAAAGGGCAATATGTATTTGTCAAGCAGCAGAACAAACAGAAACACTAATAAAAGCCCTAGAAAAAGGAACAGAGCTTATGACTGTAGATACCATAGCTAAGCCAGCATGGGAAAAGGCCATAGAAATTAAATTGGCCAAGGAAAGAAACACAGAAAGCAGAAAGCAATGCCAGTGATGTGGCAACCAACATGAGTGTGAAATGCCCAGCATTCAGGCACATAGACAGAAAGTATAATAAACCCAACCACGATGTTAAAAGGTGCCGAGAAAACGTATGTGCAAAGTAAATGTAATAACAAAAACTAAAATAGAGAGGCATAAGGAGCATATAAAAAGTGGGATAGGCAAAAGGGGCTGTGAAATACTATAATGGAGGAATAATTCCAGTGTTGGGAGTGTTCACATTGATACTTAAATAGAAAGGGGAAATTATAAAAGAAGAGTTTGTGGTGGTGTAGAGGCAAGCAACCAGACTTGGCCCTACACCTGTGCGAGGTGCTTGCTCTCGTTAAGAGAGAGAGAAAAACAACCTAGAACAAGATATGAAAGTATTAATAGCATCATATGAAGATGTACTCGCAGGAAATAGATGCCTCCCAGTAAGATACAAGATATGGGTACGAGAAGATGCAGAAACAGTGGAGTGTTCTACATGAAAAGTAACCTTAAGAAAGAAGCTAGAAGCAGAGCTTCAAAACATGCCCTTAAATGGTATAATTAGGAGGATAAAAGAAACAGCAGATTGTGTTCACTCTTCTATAATTGTAGAGAAAAAAGGAGGGGGACCATTGCTGCGTATGGACTAGAAGGAGATGAACAAAAATGTAAAATGAGAACAGAGCCCCTTGGACACTCAGAGTTTTAAGGTCTACACTTTCAATACACCAGTTGGCAACACAGCGAAGTTTTGGATTATGGGCAGCTCCAGAAGATGTTAAATCCATAGAACCTGTGCTCTGTCCCAATCTGTAAGAAGGCCCTTTGAAGTGTGCCAGACCCCCAAGGGTCACAGTTTTCCTAAACAGTAGGCCTCAATGCATCCAAGACTGAACCTCCAGGCTCCAGCTCTCCTGCTTCAAACTGTGAGCTCTCCAGTGTATCCAGCTTAAATAGACTCCTGTCAGAGACTTTTACCCCTCCAGGGATCAAGATTTCAGCAAGTATCTGCAGTCACTCCATGCAGTCTTTTCAAAACAGAGTAGAATGTGTTGGTCAACTGGAATACAGCGCTGAGAAATCCTTGTTAGCACAGATGAGAAAAGTTTAATACAGCGTTCAGACTGGTCACCTCCAGGACTCCACCCAGCCAAGTTGCTGTTGAATCTATCTTGCTTCTCTCTCTCTCTCTCTGTCTGTCTTTGTCCCTTTGTCTTAGGCCTGGTCTACACTGGGGGAGGGGGGATCGATCTAAGTTACGCAACTTCAGCTACTTACCATGGTGTCTTCACTATGGTGAGTCAACTGCTGCCACTCCCTCGTCGACTCTGCCTGCACCTCTCGCCGAGCTAGAGTCCAGGAGTGGACGGAAGAGCGCTCAGGGGTTGATTGATCGTGTCTAAACTAGACGTGATAAATCGACCCCTGCTGGATCAATTGCTGCCCGCCGATCCGGCCGTTAGTGAAGACATACCCTTAGTTCCAGGTGACAGCTGGTGTGTCTGTGAGTCCACTTCTTATCACGGACACCTAACACCACTTTCCTTTGTTCTCCAGACGTAGCCAGACTATGTTCACATGTTCAGCTGCCTCTGCAGCTATGTGTTAATCTTTGGTCACTGGGATTTCCATTGTCTCCATAGGGTCTTCCACTGATATGGGATGGTTCCAGCTAGTCCTTAATGACCCATTCAGATCATCCCAGATCGTTCAATTAAACATACACCTCGTGTCTCCTGCTCTGCCCGAGGAGCAGCATTTCAACCCTTCTGCACCCATTAGATAGCAATACCAGGGTAATGGGTAGAGAATTCATAAAAATATTACAGAAAATTCCCACATTCATCCCACCAGTATTTCACTGTACAATCGGTTAGAAGGTCTAGCGGGCATGAAAGTGTATATGGAGGACATAATTTGTGGCAGCGTTGCCACTGAACATCAGAAATGACCGAGGAGCAGGAAGGCCTTGCGAGAGCCCTAGGCCTGGCTAAAAGTATGAATCAAAGCAGGCAGTGAGCGAAAGAAGGCCTAGGTAGAATAACAGCATTATGTATCAACTAACAAGTAAGCACATTCCTGAGAAGACGATACAGGAACACCCAGACTTCTCAAGTAACTCCATAAATACATTCCTGAGAGGATGGTACAGGAACACCCAGACCCCTCATAAGATAAGGTGGGAATGACAGGATTATGGATGAGGATGTTTTTGTTCAAACTATCAGTACAAGGTACAAGAATGGTAACTGGTAAAATCTGGAATGTAACTTGTTTATATCAATGTATAAAAGGAGAATGGAAAGAGGAGCATCTTTGTACTGGCCTAGGGGACAACATTATGTTGAGAGAACTGATACTTTGTCATGGGCATACATGTGTTAGTGTGCCTCTAACCAGTGAGCACTGATACCAAGCTTTGCTCACAATAAGCCTGGCCCACCTTTCGCCACCGAACTGAGCCTGTGGTCTTTCTTTATGATTAACATTGAGGTCTGCTGAGTCAGCAAGCTGTAAGCTACGCCCTAGCAGATAACACCAGAGCTCCAAGAACTGCATAGGAGCAACACAGAGATACAAGAACAACAGAGAATACTGGACAGTGTGAGAGCTAATAACTGTAAACTGACCAAGGCCAAATATCCTTACTTGGAGAGAGAGCGTGACCTCAAAAGAGACTCTTCCCCAATGAATCAAAGGTTCAGGCTATACTGAACGTGCCAAGACCTGAAGATTAAAAAACAATTCAAGGGTGCTAGCCATGTTGAATTATATCAGCAAGTTCATCCCTAAACTATGCAGTTTGCACAACTCACCTAAGGCATCTCCTGCACACAGTCACTGCATGGGCGTGGATGCCAGAGCATGAAAGAGAGTTCAATGATTTAAAGCACATTCTAACTTCAGCTCCACTGCTGCCATTTTTTGACTCATTGAAAGACATCAAACTATCCACAGATGCCTTGAATGGAGGGCTGGGAGCTGTGCTATTATGGTGTCATTGAATTGATTGGTTTCCAGTCTCATATGCATCTAGGCAGTGGTTCTCAAACTTTTGTGTTGGTGACTCCTTTCACGCAGAAAGCCTCTGAGTGTGACCCCCCCCATAAATGAAAAGCACTTTTTTTATATTTAACACTATTATAAATGCTGGAGGCGAAGCAGGGTTTGGGGGGAGGGACGCTGACAGCTTATGACCCTCTATGTAAAAACCTCACGACCCCCTAAGGGGTCACGACCTCCTGTTTGAGAAGCAAGGGTAATGACAGCTGCAGAGAAGATGTATGTGCAAATTGAAAAAGAGACACTAGGTCTGACATATGGATGTAATAGAATTTACAACTTCCTTGTAACTGATTACAGACCACCACTGACTGCAATATGCAAAAAAAGGACTTGGAAAAGCACCCCCAAGAACACAGTGACAATTTCTGAAAATACTGAAGTATGATGTGACCGGAGTCCCAACCCAGATGCGACTTAGTAAGGGCAGACACGCTATCAAGAGAATGTGCTGCATCTGTCAAAACACAGACTGATGATCTGGAACAAGCAGTAAACATATATGTGAAGATAAAAGTTTCATGTGCTATATCTCCAGGCATATGGGATAAACTGGAGACAGAAACATCTAAACATGAAATGCTGCCAGCAGTGATACAAGCAGTAAGTAAAGGAGGCAAAAATCTCAGGAGTGCTGTTGAAGGGTCAGAAATCATGGGTCCTACTGTGATGAGAAGGAAAACACTGAAACAAATACACCTTGGAATGACCAGCTCAAAAAGGAGAGACAGAGAGGTTTGTATTCTGGCCACAGATGAACAGACATTGAAGAAATGGTGAGCAGGCATTGGAGGTGTCAGAAGTACCAAGATTCTGAGCAGCAGGAACCACTGGTCCACATGAACAACTTGTGGTTCCATGGCACAGAGTTGGAATTGTCATGGTCAACCTGGGAAGATCTGATATCCTCATTACAATGGACTGCTTTACCAATTCCCCAGAAATAGTCATACTCAAACATAACACAGCTGCAACAATTGTCAGGCACATTAATTCTGTATTTGCATTTCATGGAACTCCAAGAACAGTAATAACGGACACTGGACCACAGTTCAAGAATAGGGAATTCCTGGACTTTGCTAAAATGTACAACTTTCATCATTGAAACATGTAGTGCTAGATATCCTCCAGGCATTGGACTAGCTGAATGCAGAGTGTGTATAGTGAAGAACTTGCTCATAAAAGCAATGGTTGCAAGCAAAGATCCATACTTATCACTATTCAATTTTAGAGTTACACCACTGCAATGTGGAAAGTCACCTGCTGAACTCCTCTGCATCAAACATATAAATACTTGATTACCAGATATGAGAGAAAAAACAACAGCTGACAATGGAGTCTGTGATAGTAAGGAAAAGGCTGGGAAAGTATATGCAGACAAAATGTAACAACAAAAGAGCAAGACCTCTTCCACAGTTAAAAATGAAAGACTTGTTGAGAGTTTGGCAAGATGGGCACTGGCCAATCAAAGCTATAGTGATAAAAGAAGAGTCATCTTGCACATTCTCAGTGACCACAGAGAAACGCCAATTCTTCTGAAGCTACCAAAAGATCTGCTGAAGATACCTGAGAACCTGGCATAGATGGTGAAGTGAGAGGAGAGAAACAGTTTGAAAATAGCTCACAAAGTGTTCCTTAACTATGAGATTGAATAGTCTATTACAGACAAGGACTTGCCTAAAGAGGGTTTTCAATATGGCAGATCATGAAGATTTTTGAAATGCCCTAAGAGACTGATCGACACAAGTTGAGGTTGTATTAGTGCAACCTGAAGGGCTAAGTCAGCTATTAGTATTTTTGTATAGTTTGCTAGTTTAATTCAAAAGTGTTTTTGGTTAGTCAGGGAATTTGGAAACGGTTCTAAAAAAGGGAAGATGTGCTATAGAGTAAGTCCTTCAGTCTGCAGCTTGAAGTCTTTAAATCATGATTTGAGGACTTCAATAACTCAGGGCTTGTCTACACTACCACTTACTTTGGTATAACTTACGTTACTGAGGGGTGTAAATAATCCACACCCCTAAGCGATGTAAGTTACACCAACCTAAGCACCAGTGTAGACAGCTCTATGTCGGTGGGAGAATGTCTTCACCAGATGTGCTACAGTGGTGCAGCTTCATCAGTGTAGACTAGCCCTCAGCCAGAGGTTATGGGTTCATTACAGAAGTGGGTGGGTGAGGTTCTGTGGCCTGCCATGTGCAGGAGGTCAGACGAGATGATCATGATGGTTCCTGCTTAAAGTCTATGAGTCTATGTAAACATAGTTGCACTAGCCCTCATCCAGCTAGCGTGGGGGGCTACTAGCAGTGTAGCTGAAGTAGCACAGGTTGCAGTCGCAAAGGCATGGCTGAGCTATACTGAGTACTAAAGGGTATGTGTACACCACCAGGGGAATCACATTCTAGCTCCAAGTGTAGAATAGCCTGAATCACAGGGCCTCCCAGGGCTACTCCTAGGTTGGAGCAAAAAAGAAAAAAAATCTAACCCTACGAAAACAGAACATTCTACCATACACGCTTCTCTCTTTGGGGAGAGGATGCGAGAGCAAACGTGATAGATGTTAGTCACATTGCTTAATGCACTGCTGGAAGGCACTCAGATTCAGTGATGATGAGGGCAGTATAAAAACCTAGATAGAATAGAATAGCAGCTTCTGCACTGCCTTGGGACACAATCTAGCCCTTGGTGATGGGCCAATTGCCTCATGCCACAAGGTTACCAGATCAGGTACCATTCAGATTTAAAATTCTCTTTAAATGCCAAGAACAAGTCAAATAACTCTACTGAAAAAAAAAATACCACCCTCAGATATTAAACATGTAGGACAGGACATGTAATGTATTTATTTGCACAGCATCTAGCACAGGACTTGATCCTGATTGCATCCTCTGAGTATTACTGTAATATATGTAAGAATAGTGATGATATTATTATCCATATTATTATCCATATTCTTCACTTATTAAGATAGCCCCATAACATTCAATGCAAGGTATTGACATATACTGGAAATATTTTTCATTGTGCTTACCTCTTTCCAAAAACTCCGGAGGAGACAGCACTACTGAATTGAAATTGCTTATAAAAATCTGAACGGGAACTGCATGGTTTGGTCCCATGTGGCATGTCAGGGAAATGAAGGCTCTTCTCAGTGTATTGAAAAGCATGCCAGGCTGGTTTGCCTAGAGGAAGAGATACCAAAGCTGGTAAAGTAGATTGGGATAAGACTTCAGCTTTTCTGAGTGACATGTTCCATGCAGCAATCCTAACTGCAAAACGATCGAATGCTTTTTGATATTGCTTAATACCAATTGATAACGCTATGCCATATACTGTCTGACTGTAGCACCACTCACAACATAGGATATGAGACATGATGTTCAGTAGTACACTGACTTAGTATCTCAATTTAAAAACACACCGTTCTCGCGGTGCAAACTTGGCCTGTGTCGGTACAGCGCCCGCTCCAGTGTGCTCGGCTCATAGTTGGGGCCTCTAGATGCTGCTCTAATAGAAAAAATAAGTAATAATAGCTTTCTCTCATGTGAAAATCATGCCTAACCCCAATGACATGAATAGTTACATCAGTATAAAACTGATGTGAAAATAGGGTGACCAGATGTACCGATTTTATAGGGACAGTCCCGATTTTTGGGTCTTTTTCTTATATAGGATCCTATTACACCCCATCCCCCGTCCTGATTTTTCACACTTGTTGTCTGGTCACCCTATGTGAAAAAGAATCAGTTAGGTTAAGTCACAATAATATTTATTCCATTGTAGACCTTGAAAGTAGGCGCTACCGAAGGCCAGGGCCGCCCAGAGGATTCAGGGGCCTTGGGTCTTCGGCGGCGGGTCCCGGGGTGGAAGGACCCCCCGCCGTGGGTCTTCGGGGCACTTCGGAGGTGGGTCCCAGGGTAGAAGGACCCCCCGCCGCCGAATTGCCGCCGAAGACCCGGAGCGGAAGAAGCTCCGGCGGCCCGGGCCCCGCGAGAGTTTTCCGGGGTCCCCAGAGTGACTGAAGAACCCTGCTTGAGGGTCCCCGAAAAACTCTTGTAGGGGCCCCTGTGGGGCCCAGGGCCTGGGGCAAATTGCCCCACTTGTCCCCCTCCCCCGGGCAGCCCTGCCGAAGGCAGTGCGTTTTAGGGGATAGAACAATAGCATGGAACTCAGGTGACCTGGGTTCTATTCACTGCCCTGATAGGTGATTTTGACCAAGCCATTTCACTGCTGTGTGCCTCAGTTTCTCCATCTCTAAAATATAGCTATGATGCTTACTCCTCTGTAAAGGGCTTTGTGAACTACTGATAGAAAGTGCTTTATAAGAGCTAGGTGGAATTATTATTATTTTATTACTTGCTTGGATTGGAAGGCAAAATTTAACTGTACATCAGTGCTTGTGTTTAATTCTAGTA
Source organism: Malaclemys terrapin pileata (assembly GCF_027887155.1). Lineage (NCBI taxonomy): Eukaryota > Metazoa > Chordata > Testudines > Emydidae > Malaclemys > Malaclemys terrapin. Next base: position 333,991,849 of record NC_071505.1, read on the forward strand.
CAACAGTGACCTATGCTTGGTTTTAGTTGTAGGAACTTGACAAGAACAGTTTCAAAATTGTAAGAGACTGTGCAAGCTGCCAATCAGATTCACAGCAATTGCCTGAAATTTTTTGGAGTTGATTATATAGGGTTGGACACTCTCTCTGGTGTTCACTTGAAGGCTTTCATAACAGTGCAGAACAGCCCACTGTTGACCACTGAGGGATACTGTAAGAACGCACAGCAAATGGGATTACTTTATATCCTTCTGTGTATTCCTTTGAACAACCATCCTAGCTGCTGTTTCGAAAATCCTGTATCCAGTCACAGATCTACTTCTGTGTCTCCACGCTTTGCTCAAACTCCCATGCTTGGTTTCCTGTGGATAACATGAAGGGCCGGTAAGACGTTATGGAAGCAAACCAAATCCATTGCACTTCAGAAAGATTTAAATTGAGCCTGCAATATTGTGGAAGGCATAGGCTGCCGATGTAAAGGATTTAAAATGAGCAGCACAACAGGTGTTTATATTGTTACGGCTTCCATTTAATTCAACCACAAGCGATGTCAAATAGCTAGGCTTAATCAACTTTATTAATCAAAGATGATTACTTAAAGAGTAAAACAGCACAATACAGAAAGACAAAACAATACACTACCATCGATCTGGGAGGGAGAGGTGCAGGTGGTCAGAGTTCTCAATATATGAGCTGCACTTTGCCTTTATATCCACTAGGGTTGAGGGTTTCACCAGTTCTTTGCATTACTTCTTATCTATTATCTTTGGTATGTTTTGAAGACTTTTGGCTAGGCTTGCACAGACCCTGAAGTTAACAGTAACTCTTTAAACGAGGAGGGATAGCTCAGTGGTTTGAGCATTGGCTTGCTAAACCCAGGGTTTTGAGTTCAATCCTTAAGGGGGCTATTTAGGAAACTGGGGTAAAAATCTGTCTGGGGTTTGGTCCTGCTTTGAGCAGGGGGTTAGACTAGATGAGGTCCCTTCCAACCTTGGTATTCTATACTTTTATTACCTTGTTTTGCCCATAGTATTCCAGAAGACAGCAAAACTTTAGAGACATTCTTCATCTGTTATAGCTTGGTAGAGAAGTCATGTTAACTAAGCATCAACAAAATTGTTTGTCTTGTTTATGTTCTCTGGAATGTCTCTACATCTATACCTAACACTGAGTTTACAATACTCCCGTTAGTTAAACAGCTTAACACAAGTAAAAAGCCTTTGGGGAAAAGCTGAACATGAATAAAATTAATTGTTAAACAAGAGCATAGCTGATATTATATGTAATATTGTATATAATATTGACTAACACTATAAATCTTACAGATGCTCTCTTATCTGGCTTCATATATATTTTGTAAGACACAGAGGGGTTTTAGTAGCTACCTAAAGCTTGGTGGGTTGAATGTATTTCTCAAGCCTCGCTGTAGTCTCCTGCTGTATACAGAGCAAGGGTCATACAAAGGTTTCAGCATTTAATTATAGTTTAGTTTTAGTGTTATATAATTCAGCACGACTATAAGGCATTCTAAACTATAGTGTACGATACTATTTACTATTAGCTACTTATTTTGGTTACATAACATTTTATTTTTATATTCATACTTATAGCTACTCCGCCACCTTCCATGCTTTGATGAATATATTTTGTGCATGAGCTGAACGTCTCTATTATCTGGTGCTTAGCAAAGCAATTTACCTTCCTGGGTAATAATTCTGTTTGGGAGTGCTGGGTTCCCAATAAAGTCTGTTTTACAAGAGTCAGCTTCCCAAACCTCGATAAAGTCCCTTCCTTATATGATAACTACCCCAGCAGCATTTTAACAAGGTAAAACTTTGCAAGCTTGGTTTTTCCATTTTGCCTTTGGCCTGGGTAGGAACACCATGGGGCCTTGACTTAGTTCAGTCAACAATATGATAACTCACTTTTATTCTTCAGGCATTTGTTATCGCAGGCTTCAAAGCAGTTTGCTTTTTTTGTTGGGTGAAGATAAAGGCAGAGGGAGATAATAGTTTGAGCAGAGGATTGGAAGTCAAGGCTCCTGGGATCTGTTCCCAGTTGTGCCACTGAGTCTCTGGGTGACTTTGGGAAATTCATTTAACTTTTCAGGGCCAAAAATTCTGCTCTCAGTTATAGTGGTGTAAATTCAGTTGCCTCCAGTCATACCTTCTTTTGGCTTTACCACATTTACACTGGTAAATGAGAGCAGATTTTAACTCATAGGGGCCTCCTTTTACTCACTACCATGGCTCTACACAAGCTCTCCAGAGCTGGCTAGCATCTCTGCACTGTGCTACACATCCCTGAATCCCAGCACACCATCTCTGCTGCAGAGCTGGCACATCAGTCCTGGAGACTGGAGTTACGGGCTGTGCTCCATACTTGAGTGATGGGCTGGAGTACTGGAGAATATAGTTGGATACTTTGAACTGCCAGTTCTCACAGCCTGCACCAGAACTGACCACAGTTGCCAACTTTCACGTGGTAAATTAGCACCCCGACTTTCACAATAAGCCAAAAATCAAGCTAATCCCATTTCAAAACAAGGCCAAAACAAGCCAATCCCTAAAAACCCCAACACTCTATGTGACTAGATCCCCCTGGTGTGCAGTCTGGAACTGTGGTGGGCCTGCTGTACACCCCTGACTCTCTCCCCACCCTTGCTCCTGATTGCCCCTCCTTGCCCCTGCTTGCTGGGAGCCGATTAAAAAAACAGAAGCAACAAGCTACAACAAGCAACAAGCTACTAGCCAAACAAGCAACAAGCTACAAGCCAAAAACTAGCCAACAAGCAACTCACAAGCCAATTAAGCCAAAAACAAGCCGGATTTCTGCGTTTTTTCCACAGGTTTGGCATGTCTGCAACTGACTGGTCTCATGCAAGCCAGACTCCACTGAACCCCGACCCAGGGCCCTAACAATAGTGGAGTGGTCCGCCACTGGGTCAGCGGAAAATCCCACCGAAACCTGCTGACCTCAGCTGGGTGGGAGATGCCACTCGCTCACCCTCCCTGGGTCCACTTCCTACTGCTCTTCCTGAAGCTATAGTCCATGGGGCATCAGGGTCTTCAGGATCCTCAGTGCGATTAATTTTTTGGGGCTCGGTTAGCCACAGATCTCCAGTCTTAATCTCAGGATCTCTGGCTCCCACAGGCAAAACTATGGCAGCTCCTTCAGTTGGAGCCTCTTCCAAAGATCCTTCCTCTCCAGAGGTCAGCCTAGAATGAGCTGGGCAGCATGTGGGACATCCGCTGCCCATAGCATGGGGTTAACCCTTTCCTGCCCAGTGCAGGGTATGCACACCCTGTCACATCCCTCTCCCTTAAGGTCTACTGGTCCTACCCGGCAAGACATCTCAAAGGGGCCTTGCCACTTGGCTAATAGTTTTGACTCAGTGGAGGGCAATAATAGTAGAACCCGGTCCCCGGGCTCAAAGCTGCATACCTTAGTCCCTCTGTTGTATTGTTGCTCCTGGGTTCGCTGGGCTCGTAACAGATTCTCTCAGCCGAAGGCGCCCAAGGCCTGGAGATGCTCAAGGAGCCATAACACATTCTCCACCATGTGTTGCGTGGTATGCACTCCCTGTCCTCCTTTGGGATGGGGCGGGTTGTGATACCACCACGTTTACAGACTGCCAGACTGTCCTTAGGCTGAAAGTGGCACTGCCCAGAGGCCAGAGTCAATATAACAACCCTTCAATTCAGGGCAGTATGGTCAAGCAGCCAGAGTCAATTACAGTGGCCCTAGCATTCAGGGTGGCGTGGCCTACCGGCCAGAGTCAAATACCCGAGAGGCCACCACAAGAGACTCCATTGGACCCCGACCCAGGGTCCTAACAGTGGCGGAATGGTCCGCCACTGGGTCAGCGGGGAATTCCACCGAAACACACTGACCTCACACGGGTGGGAGATACCACTCCCTCACTCTCCCTGGGTCACTTCCTACCGCTCTTCCTGAAGTCATAGACCATGGGGCATTGGAGTCTTCAGGCACCTCAGGGCAGATAATTCCCTGGGGATCCTTTGGCCACAGATCTCCAGTCCTAATCTCAGGATCTCCGGCTCCTGCAGTCAAGGGCTGTGGCAGCTCTTCAGCTGGAGCCACTTCCAAAGGTCCTTCCTCTCCAGCAGCCAACCTAGAATGAGCCGGGCTGCTCCCTTTTATACTGAGGCAGCAGTTGGAGCATGCCCAGCACAGTCTGAGGGGCGGGATTTCCGCCATCTATAGAGTGGTGTTAACTCTTTCCTGCCCAGTGCAGGGTATGCACACCCCGTCACAGGCCCTATGGGTCACATCTGATCTTTCAATCAGGATTGGGGTCCTGTTGTGCTGTGCACTGTATGAACACCACAAAGGAAGACCTGATCTCTGCACTGAGGAGCATACAAGAAAAAGCAGGTGATTATACAATCTGAGGGAATAGTCAAGGGAAGATGAAGGCAACAGTGATAGAAATACATGATTACATAGGTTCACCATGGGCTCCCCTAGATAGTTTTGAGTCATTAAGGTAAAGAATATTTTTTATATTTAATCCCTATAATTACTGTCCATCTACCTAGCTCTGTTCTCTTCTGTATATTTATGCATTATTTTCCTGCATTCATAAAAGACCTTTATATAGCTAGTTGAAATATTTTAAATATTTTTTTTCCATCAAAAATAGCATCTATTCAAAAGTAAAACTTTTTGGAGAAATGTTTTGGTTCAAACAAAAATTTTTCATCTGTAGGATAACTTCCATCAAAACTGTATTTGAAATTTTTATGGCTGTTTGATGGTTTACCAAAAAAAAAAAAATCACAATTTTATTTTATTTTTTAATTATTTTACTTTTCGGTTTGCTACAATGTAATATTGAATTGAGTACAAGTGTTGATGTGTGTTTCTGATGTAGTGGTTTGAGGAGGATACACATAAATATGATGTACTCCCTCCAGCTATGTCTCACACAGGGGTCTCTTTGTAGTTTGGAAAGATATTGGTTTTCCAAAACTAACAACATTCCCTTAAAAATGTTTAAATTTGGAAATCTTTGAAATGGAAATACTTTTTATATTTTTGAAATGTAAAAATCCAACTGTGTTGAACTGCTCTCGATCTCAAAGAGATGGTTCACACTCTAGCTCGATGCCTAGTCTTGCTGTTTTAAATTACTGTTCATTGGCTATTGCTTAGTCAGAAATGAAAACAGCTGAAGAAAAGGGCTCCTGCTGATGTGCACCAGCATGCACTTTGTTGCCTCGGGGAACTAATCACATCTCCTCCGTGGGAATTTATGGAACGTCTTATTCATTGAAGTAATGAATTTTCACAGCAGCAATCTACAGTAGCATGGGGAAGCTACATCAGATAGACTTCAACTATTCCTTTGTCATATTTCACCTCCTGGAAAAAAATCCCCTTGCCCCAAAGTGTGTGTGTCTGTGTATAATTCTGCTACAGGTTTCATTTAAAGTGTGTGTATTTAAAGAGAAACAGTAAATACAATAATTATATGTATTATGGTGACCTCTACACTGCATGCTTCTTTCAGCAGCCTGTACAGTCTGTACTGGGATAGCCCCCAAGCATGGCTTTAAGTAACAGTTTAGACAGTGAGGTCTTGCTAAGGTGAGTAGAGTATAGCCATGCCTGAAGAAGTGTGGATGTGCACCCGAGTACATACCCTATGTGACTCTCTGTTTGCCCAACCTGTGCCTTCCTGTCTACACTGCTATTCTTAGCTGTGTAGTGTCCCACTACTTCCCAGGGAAAGACTCCGGCAGTGGGGAAAGGCTCTGGCAGGGGGAGGCAATGGGGAAAGGCACAGCCTCACCCTGCTGCCTCTCCACCTGCCAGAGCCTTTCACTGACACAAGTAGCTACACCCCATAGTGTGGACGCAGCTTGCTTTGCACTACAACATGTAGCTACGCCTATCTTACATGCCACCAAAAGTGGTGTGTAACATAAATGTAGTCCTAGAGGCCGTAATTGCAGGCCCATTGTGTCAGGCAGCATACAAACATATAGTCAAAGATGGTCCCTTCAGCAAAGACTTTACAGTCTAGGAGAGACAACAGACAAGAAGAGCATAAATTATGATTATTAGTGCTATAGGCAGCATTCATAGTGCACTAGAGAAAAAAAAGTTGTTGTTAATGGCTGACTAATTGGTTCTGCTAAAGTAACAAGAAGTTCAAATAGCTTTGGTGCATAAGTTTCAAACTTAGTAACGTTCTTCCAAAACTGTAATAACTTGAGGCTTTAACCAAAGGCCATTGAAGTCAATTGAAGGGCTCTTGCTGACTTCAATGGGCTTTGGATTGGTCCTTGGGAAAACAGTATGAAGACCTATTTCTAATGACAAAGTAAAAATAGGAACCTCTTTAACAGACTGAACAGCTGGACATGGAGATGGATGTTATACGGAAGTCCTTATGTCCCTGGCTGACACCTACAATCCAAATAAAATAATCTCCATGTCCCCCACTTGCTTAGGGCACTAGCCTTTTTAGATGCCTTTTTATTGAGAAGCAAATAGGTTCACATGGCAAACTAAAAGGCCTATCTTAAAGTAAACACTGACCACGAGAATCAAAACAAAGAAGAAAGGTAGATCTTCAAGATGCAGTGGCCAGCTCCTCTGTGTACTCTAAACCCCAGCACAAAACACCATTCACCAATGTGGAGAGCATGTATGTGTCCCTGACAACCAGGAATGTGCTAATTTATAGGGATAGTCCGAATAATCAATGTTTTACCACCATTTTTGACAAGCCCTCAGACTGCCGAGTCAGTGGAGATGACAGTAGGCTGACTGAATGCCTCAAAATCTACCATTCCTACCCATTTCCTGTACCCATAAACCACCGCCACTCGGTCGCACACATGATGAAATGCTGCCCTCCCTCTGCCCCCAAGAGGCTTCCCACAGGTGTGCACCACGATGAGTTGCTAGGTGTCCTGAGTTCCCAATGAAGTTAATTAAACGTATGGATACTTAGTACCTTGCAGAATCAGGTGTAAGTCATATGAATAAAGTTGAGGGATGCTGGATCAGGCAGAAAACCCCACATGGGCTAAGACATGGAATCATCAGAGCCTGTGATTATAGGAGCAGCGGATTGTCTGTGGGCAATTTTATTTTTATATGTGTGCCCCACTTTAAATTATTTTTGACATCTTGGAGCTCCAGCTATGCTCCAGACAACAGTTTTTGCCAGTGGGCTGAAGTGCAGAGATTTGTCTGAGAACAAGAATACATGCCTCCATGCACCAGAAGCAAATGACTGAAGAACAGAAGTGACAAGGTTATTGAGGTAGCTGTAGCTGGGTTGCAGGTTGAGGTTCCATACGGTAGTTCTTTGTAATTGGATCTATGACATATGTGCCTGAATGGTACAGTCAGTACTATAGCATCATAGGCAGGCAGTTATCCTTGTGAAGTGCACAAAAGGGCATCTCAGTAAATGTAGCAAAATCCCTCCAGCTTGAATTCCCAAAGAGTAGTCGTGAAGCTGGTAGTTTTGCCTATTATTAAGGTTGCCTGACACTTCCAATTATAAGACCCTGGTTTTAGTTGCTTGTAAGTTTGCCAAACATTAGCCATTTAGGCTGAAATTGTCTGCGCCAGGTGTCTGCCTCAGCCTGAATTTATCTTGAAAGTTTCAGAAAAATGATTCAAAAAATACATTGTTTGCCTAGGTTAAAAAAATCCGTAGGTTATAGCTCACTATCTAATGAGGGGCTAGAGGGGGAAATGAATGCAATAGTTAGTAACTGGCATATGCTAATTCCCCAAAAAACATTTATCATGTTACTGAACTTTGCTGCTTGTTGCCTAGTGGATATTGCCCATTACCCCTCCACACTTCTAGTTCCCCACCTAATTTGGGGATAATTATATTTACTATAAAACTTTTAGATCTAAGGAGTGAAAGTGCTGCAGAAATACAAAATGTTATTTTTTTTTTAGTATTGTGTAGTGAGTGGGTAGTGAACAAAGAAGGGCTGCTTACTCAGTATTGCAGTATTCAAGGTATTTCACACATGAAGCATAGGAAGGTCAAAGTGAATTCTACAGATATAAAGATAAGTGTGTTTTAGGGTCACCACAGTATGCCAGTCATACAGTAGGTAGGCGTAAGCAGACTTTGCATGCCTACCCGTCAGTCACATGTGGTGCAAAGGCCATTGAGACTTACAAGCATGGACCTGATTCACCATTGACCTACTCCAGCTTTATGCCAGTTTAACTCTACTGAAACAGTGGAATTATACTGGAGTCATGCAGTGGCAGAAAGTCTGGGAGGAAGACGGTGCCCAGTTATCTCCTGGCATAACTCCATCACAACTCCACATTGTCACTAGTGCCCGGTAATGCCAATTTGCTTTTCCTCTCAGGCTTCCTTTATGGCTAATGTGCCCGTACAAAATAGGTAACTAGGCCAGATCCTCAGCTAGTGTAAATGGAGCTACACTGTTCTAAAGCAAATAAGGATCTGGCCCCATTGATGTCAGCCATTATGATCTCTTGACAGATTTTTCCTTTGGGGGTCCCTCTCTCAATCCATCCTCTCCCTGACCTATGACTCCTTCCCCATGTGGATGCAGTGTTAAAAAAATGAAAGTGGCATTTAAAAATACATAGGACTAAATCGGTATACAAGCTACAGAAGGAGAAACACTAGCTTTTAAAATTCCACAGCTTTAAAGCCATGGAGTGTCCACTGAACTGTCCATATAAAGGGGATAGGCATGGCCTCGGCATCTCTTGAGAGCCACAGGGCAATTAATGCATCTTGGGGCCTCCACATTCCTCTGCAAACAGACTCCTGCCATGGTGAGCTCCCAATCCATGTTTGGCATGGAGGAGATGAAATGGAGGGAAGGGGTTGATGGAGGGAAGTGGCAGATCAGCAGTCGCTCACGCAAAGCGATCCATGAAGAACAGCCAGGGAATGATGTGGCAGAGAGAAGCAATTCCCCAGTTCTACCCCATTCCCATCTTGCCCCATTTCCCCCACACCCATTGTAGATGACATGCCTCCAAATGCAGAGGAACTCAACAGCCTTGAACAGGTTTTTGGTCATAAACATTGTTTTCCATTCATTTCATCTCCTCCATACATCACTCCATGAGGTTTGTTCCAGCCTGCACTGGTGTACGAGAGCAAAATGCAGCCCAGTGTGGCTAGACAGACGCCCGGAAGCTGTGCACAAAAGGGAGAGGGGACAGGAAGTTGGTGATGGCTCTCTGATTCTCTGGCTGGCCGCCACCCTAACAAACTAAGGGCTGCTCAAAACTGAATCGGATGGTAAGAGTCCACAAACTCTGGCCATGCCCCTTCTAGTTCCCAGCACTGGGGTCACAATGATGGTGGCATACACTAATGCTACGCCCAGTGGGAGACTGACTCCCTCAAAACATAAAATAGTGACTGACAAAGATTGCAGAGGACACAAAAATGGGGGGACAGGTAAATAATGAAGAAGACGGGTCACTAATTCAGAGCAACTTGGATCACATCGTAAACTGGGCACAAGCAAACAATATGCATTTTAATATGGCTGTGGTGCTAGCAAACCAGGTGCCAGCTCATGCCAAAGCCCCAGGTCTCACTGGATGCTTACAAATGCATAGCCGGAAGGCAGGCCAATTCACTTGGTAGATTGGTCAATGTATAAGAGTGTATTTGGTGGTTAAATTTCATGAAAACTAATGGGCTGTTACTAGCATTATTTTCACTTATCTGTATCCCGTTATAATGTAGTAGCAAACATTTACATTGTGTATACCCCTGTAACAAAATAACCCATCAAATGAGAAAGAAGCTTTGTATAATGCAAATTAAGAACTTTAACAGAAAAGTGCTAATTTCAAAGCAAGTGGTTATTGTGTGTAATGACTCAAGGTCAAAGGAAGAGCCCACGTGGGTACTAACCTTATCAGCTTGTTTTCTGTGAGAAGAAGCAATAAGTATGTATTGAGAGAAAAAATATGCATCTCTGGACTGTTTGGGTTCTAACAGTTGTCTCTTCTGGCCTTAGAATCTATGAATCTATGCTGAGGGAACCCACGTAGGGAGATGCAGACAGGTTTTACTACATTTTGCACTACCTGAGTGGAATCTGCTCCGGAATTTAGATACACCAACTGAAACAGTGATATTTCTTTTTTATGTTGCAAAAGGTGCCCTCTGAATTTAGGGTCAGCTTCTGGATTTTGGCCGTGCAATTACATCCATGCTCAATGTGCCTCAGCAGAATTTTCCAAATCTATTTTCTCTTCTTTTAGCTTTTTGTTCATTCTTTTGTGTTGAAGGTACAGCCTGGAAGACTTTGTGGAATCACAGAGCAAGACTGTGAAAGATGTATGGAATGAAATATCCTTGCTCATCCTCTCACACAGAGAAGACAGGCTTCTGACTGCCGTGCTATTTGCTTTGTGCTACACAGATGCACAATATCCAATAAAGGCAGAAGTGCACCATAAAAAGCCCACCAAGACCAGAAGTAAGAAACCCCAGAGAAATAAACCATTTTTATTAAAGTGATTTTAAAGGGCTTTTTCCCCTGGTTTTCCTATTCGTTAGCTCACCTCCCTCTGCAGCCAGCTTTGTAGAGCCTTTTGGGAAAGGGAATCGTTCACATGCATCAAATTTCAAATACTTTCAAAGTAAAAAGTACTTTTAAACACAAAATTCTTTGAAGCAGGTTTTTTTTTCTTCCCCAGTGATTACAGCGAGTTTTAAAATGGGTTGAGTGTATTATTGTTTGTTTTTTGTGTATCTGCCTTCATGGCGTTAACCCTGCCTGTCTTCCAGGCATCAGCTAAAATGACCACTTGTGATGCTGTGAAACCGAAGAGCTCATATGGCTCCAGAGGGATGAGCTTCTGAAGAAAGTGAAATCCTTTAAGTTATACGTCTCTTGGGTTAGTTCCCTAAGGAAATCCACTCTCTCCATGTGGGAAGTTAGTGAAATACATTAGTAACAAGAAGGTTGGTGCCCCATGTTTAATGATCCTTAACCACAGAAGTCTCCTACTGCCAACGGGACATAAAGCTACTCTAAATTGAGAGATGAAGCCAGGCATTCTAGTTCACCTATTTTTGCTTCTAAGCTTCTTGCTTTTCTATATAGATACTTACATCTTATGTGCCTATTGTTAACTCCTTAGTCTGACATCTTGATTTCATGGACTGCCTCTGATCTTTACCTATCCCTGGTCCAGTTCAGCTGTGGTTTCTGACCCATCTTTTACTGGTTACTTTCCATGATAGACATCTCTAAGTGATGTCTATGTCCAACACTAATGCTCCTTTCCACTCACTGTCTTCCCTCCTAACCAAACAGTTTCCCAAAACTTTATTATTTCAACGTGCTCGCAGTTAATTTTCGTCCAACCCTCCTTTACAGGATGCTCTGGCCCCAGAATGTTCCTCAGTGCCTAGTAAATATAAACCCCTCGTATTCACGCCATGTTTTCATCCTTGTACTGAGACCCTCCAATTCTCCCCAATGTCCCCAATCTAGTTGTCTCTGCACATACGTGGAACTGGAAGCATTTCTGGAAGAGCTGCCTAAGCCACCTTCCTAGCAATCTAAAGTTAGCTTCCACAAGCTCTCTTACATCATTGGTACAAATATGTACAACTACGGACTGCTCCCCAGCACTCACTAAGAGAAAGTCTAGAGATCTCATGAGACCCATCACTTTTGAACCTGATAGGTAAGTTGCTGAATGTTACGGTCCACACATGGCCAGCTACCTGCATTTTTAATGATCTAATCAGTGCCACAAAAGCCTTCTCCATTCCTGCAGGCTCTGTCTCCACATCTACTAGCCTTTGCAAAGACAACTTACTTGCCTACAAATGGACAATAGAGGATCAGCAAATATGCCTCATTTCAGGAATGTAATTAGGGATGTGTCTAGCTTTAAATCTATGAGGCTTTGTCTACACTGCATTGTAAACCCAGGTGTGTGGGACCTGACATTTCCAAGCCCATGCTTGAGGTGAAATCATAGAATATCAGGGTTGGAAGGGACCTCAGGAGGTCATCTAGTCCAATCCCCTGCTCAGAGCAGGACCAATCCCCAGATAGATTTTTGCCCCTGATCCCTAAATGGCCCCCTCAAGGATTGAACTCATAACCCTGAGTTTAGCAGGCCAATGCTCAAACCACTGAGCTATCCCTCCCCCCAATGACTTGCCCTAGGTCACAGCTAGGCCTAGAACCCAGGCCTCAAAATTCCTAGTACAATGCACGACCTACTCATTCACACTTTCTCCCATCTTACAGCTCATTGCAAGTGGACATGAAGCATTCCTTAGGCCTGTATTTTCAAAAAGGCCTCAATCCTTGGGTGTGAGCATCCACACTTCATTGTAAACTTGGGTTAACAGTTGCTGGACCCGGGTCTCACAGCTGTGCTAATGTATCCATACTACACTACCCAGATCTTTTGACATGGATCTGTAGATTTGAGTTGTGTACACACTGCAAAATGACAGGGCTTGGACTCAAGTCATGGGGGGACTCAGGCTCTGAGACTGCCAGCAGGTTCCTGGGACCCAGGTCCTGATTGCTTGCTGATCCGAGTCAGACTGATTTGGGTGTGGATGGAAGGGGGACTTGGTCTCCAACCTGAGTCAGATCCTAGGCTTAGTGTGCGGTGTAGACATACACAGTGTCATTCCAATGGGTTAGGAACGGGCTTCAGTACCTGCTGAACTGGGACCTTAATTCCAGGGAAATGTAACCAAATACAGACACTCATACATCATTTAAAAGGTAATAGAGGACAAGGACTGTTCAGTAAATACAGATAGAGAATAAGAGACAAAAAACATCTCTGTGTGTCATTACTCAAAGATGTGCAAGAGAAACAGAGAAGAAATACCCATATTTCCATGCACAGAAGAATGACAATTTGGATAACTCCTTATCACACTGGTCTGTGTGAACAATCAAATAGTAACAAAAGGAAATCAGCAAAAAAAGCCCCTGACAAGTCTATGGATGATAAAATAGGAAACAATGACAACTCTTGCCTATGTAATTCTGAGAAAACCATTTGAAACATAAAGATTATATGGATTGATTAGCACGATTAGGAATCTAACAACTTCACAAAAAGAAATCGGAGCAGCACTAGCAGTCACTGGTAAAAAACAGTCCTCCCTTTTCACTAAGATGAGAGTGTTCATTTAGGAATATTTTTATATATTAATATTTGTGTTTCTAAAGCATCTTCTGCTTATGGATGTCAAAGTGTTTTGCATAAATCAATAAAACACCACAACAGCCCTTCTGCGGCGAGTATCTCCCCCCCCCCATACACACACACACATCTTAAAGATGGGGAAACTGAAGTAGAAAGAGATTAAAGCCCTGATTCAACACAAATTCAAGTGCTAGAAAACTCCCAATAGCCATAAAGCATCTCCTTGATTATTACATGACATGGAGCAGGCCCTAAAAGCAACATTTTCAAACTTAAAAAGAAGAACAGGAGTACTTGTGGCACCTTAGAGACTAACAAATTTATTAGAGCATAAGCTTTCGTGCACTACAGCCCACTTCTTCGGATGCATATAGAATGGAACATATATTGAGGAGATATATATACACACATACAGAGAGCATAAACTTGTTTGACTAAATTTAAGCACACATAGGGTGAGATTTTTAAACACACAATCTGTGTTAGTACTCAATTCTCACTGAAAGTCAATAGGAATTAAGCACCTACTTGACATTTTGTGTCTTTGAAAATCTCCTCAGTGGGCCCTTAGTCAGCAAAGAACCTTAAGGCACGTGCTTAAGTGCCATTGACATTCACAGGACTGAAGCACATGGTTAAATTTAAGCATATGCTTAAATACTTTGCTGAATAGGGATAAACCTAAGAACAAGCAAAAATGTTGATGAGCTGGGCTCGGTAATAGATAACCTAGTCTTCAGATGTACCAAACACATCCAGTTTCCATTGCTATCAATGGATGAAATTCACCTCCCTGCAGACAGCACACACAATAGCTACACAACATTTAAGCATATGCAAGGGGAGAAAATGTGTGCGTTTAAAGGCTGCATTTGTGTCATTTTGAGCATGGCTATAGGTAACTTTCAGGAGGTATATTTAGAATTCTTCTTCATGTGGAATGACTTGTCAACTCTTTCTCTGTTGAGCTGAGGAGAAATCTTTTACAAAACTTCGCTGCTAATGAGTTGGTAATACCTAAACAATAAACTACAACCTACATCCGCATAAGCTTATAAAAATACCTTTTGGAGATAAAATTGGCATTATTTATGTGTGTCACTTAATATGAATAATGTATCAGTTTAGCTTAAACTGAATAATTCAAATCAAATGTTGGTAAACTCTAAAAGCCTTTTTAAATGGAGATTGGGAAAGAATCATATCTCCTTTGAGATTTTCACCAAATGAGTTTTCTGTAGATCTTTTAACTTTTTTTTTTTAAGATCCTGGTTGAGATAATGTGCCTTTTCTTTTTCTAGTGGGAAAAAATAACTGTTGTTGCTGTACATTAGATGCCAAGCACAAAAGACATAATCTCAGATGTGTTTGAGGTAGATCACATTATTGTATATTTTACATGCAGATTCCACACAACATGCAATTTGCAGAAAAAGGGGGCGACTGGAAAAGGAGGGAAGATTTATTTGTTCATGTAAATAGCAGAACATGTAAGTTCTGGCACAGTTACTTTCCACTGGAGCAGCAGTGATAGACCATTGTACAGCGAGGTGAGAAAACAAAATCCCACTCTCTTTGTTAATGCTTTAAGGTCTGTTTTCAGCCACCTATCAAGGCAAGAGGACAGTAAGGATTAATTTATTATGATATAAAGGCAGAGCTAGATTTTTAACTTGGCATACATACCCACCAGTACACTGGTGAAGTGAAAAAAAAAATCAAGCCCAATAATAGAGCTAGTTGAATTTCCAATACTGAAATATTTTGGCCAAACCGCAACATATTTTGTTTTGGAAATGCCCTGGATATGTGGGGTGCAGGCCTCATGCTCCCTTTTGCCAGACTCCCTGGTCAGCCTACATCTCATGGTGCACCTGGTCTTCCCCCTTGGCAAGGGGAGGCAATTCCTCACAGCTATCGGCAACAGGGTGGCTTGCTTGTGGGCCAGAGAGCCCACGCTAGGGCTAAGTTAGCCCTAATTACAAGATGAGCCTCACTTGAGAGGAAGCAAGTGATTCCTGTATAAAAAGGCAGTGGGAAGCCACAACGGGGGTGAGGCTGAGGAAAGTAGCTGAGGACTGCTTAAGCCTGGCAATAAGTGGGGGGATGCTCAGGAAACAGATGCCTGAGAAGCTGTAACTGGCTGGAAGGCTGAAAAGAGCAAGGCTGGCTCTTGCAGAGACACTGAACTATGACCCAGCTCTGGAAAGGCGGGCTGGGAATCCTCCAGTTAAGCAGAGAAAGATGCTGAACTGCATTTGGGACCCAGAAGGCCAGTGTAGACTTTGAGGACTGAATCAATTGGACCCCAGGTGGGGAAACTTCTAATTTCCCCCATGGAGTTTGCTTGAGGAGGCCTATGAAGCAGAAAAGAGGGGTGGGGCACTGCAACGGCAACTGTGGCCATGGACTGGTGTTCAAGAAGCAGTGAGGGGACACTGTGCCAGTGTCCCTGGCTGTGGTACATGATGGAAAACATAGTCCAGCTGGGGAGCCTGGATAATGGAGGAGACTAGACATGAGATCACTGAACTACAACTCCCATGAGGCAGCATTTCCAAATTGAAATGTTTTGGTTTTCAGGCATTTGTCAACAAAATAATTGCAAGGAGACATTTGTCATGGGGGATAAAGGAGCGAAAAACCAAAATTTCCATTGAAACAGTTGACAAAAAATGTTGACCAACATTACCCCAAATTACACAGTGCAACGACAAAGTACATAACTCAAATAGAAAATAAAAGCAGAATTAACTTTCTGCCAAAGGATGCCACGTATGACTCTGGTATCTGTTGAGGAGAAAGCTTTCCAGATATTCAGACTTGACCTTTCCAGTTTATAGTTGGAGCTGGTTAGCAGTCTGAAGCCTGCAATCTCAGCTGCCATATTGGGACAGCTGACAAGAAATTAGACTTACATTATTGAAGGGTTTAAATGCCAATGTCAAAATCTGGTATTACATTTGTTGAGTCATGGCAGTCAATGCTGGTTGCGAAGTATCCTGACTGGACCAATAGGAAAAAAGCAACAGCAAAAGACACCATATTTTTCCCAAATTACCCACTTTGAGGAGATCAATACACAGAACGTTATCTACAGTAATGCTAAACAAAAGCAAGGTTTGCTTTACAACTTTCATGTTAATTATGCATCCTTTTATATGCATCAGTATCATCTTTCATATTTCTGTAGGATGAAAGCAGAAACATCCTGTCACACGTAAAACAACTAAAACCAGATTGTTTAGACTTGTTTTTGGGTTCAGCAAGGCATATATTGTTTTTTTAATTTCTAATTAATTTGACAGTTTCATATCACACTCTTCAAGGCACTGCCCCAGTGGGTTTCAGTTCCCCTAGGATCAGATAAATACAGAAAAAGTGGCAAATATTTAGGGTGACCATATTTCCCCATGCTGAATATGGGACACCTAGTAAAATTATTCATATTCAAGCGAGTTCAGTGACAATCAGTCTGAACTATGCAGTACAAATGTTCAAATTAACATCAAGTTGACTGAGCCCCTGTTCTAAAGAAATACTGCATAATTGGATTCTTTATATTTACCTTCTTATCTTTAAGACTTTAGGGTTCACACAGAAAGGGTGACACACACACCCCTACCCCCGCCTCCCTCCCCACACACACATGGGGAGAGGTGACACACACACACACACACTCCAATACACCTCTCTCACAGAGGCGGGGAGACCAACCAACCCAACCCTCCCAGCCCGGTGCTCTGAGCCCTTTATCCCTGGCTGGCCCTCCGGGACGGATCCCTCTCTCCTGGTACCAGGTGCTACATCTTCCTGATGCAACATGGGGGGGGGGGCACGCAGGGTCACATGCCCCCTCTCCCCAGATTTCTGTCAGGGTTCACACCAGAATGTGGCCAGAAGCAGCCTTTTGGCACTGTGAGGGAAGGAAGGGACAGGACTTGCTTCCAGCCTCAGAGGAGGAGAGGAGACAAGGGATGACCTAGCCCGTGTCTTTGCAGAGCTCATCTCTTCCCCTGTGGCTGGAAGCAGCTTGTCCCTTCCTGCCCGCACAGTGTCGAAAGGCAGCTAACACCTCCAGATAGCTGCTGGCCACCAGCATAACCCAGCCACCTCCTGTCCCCTGGCTACAACTCAGGCAGGAAGGGGTTAAGCCCTAAGGATGCATTGTGCACCAGGGCCCAGCAAACCCGCCCACAGAGGTGGCTCAGCAAGGGAGGATGGAGTAGTCCCATGCTCCCTGGGATCAGGACCCAAGTGTGGCATTATGCCCCATATCCTTCATAGTAATTGTATTATGATTATGGCATAACTATGATGTGTTTTATGCAGTATAGGTCATATAAGATATCATTGAAAAGGTTATGATTCACTGAATATGATTATCCTATTTGTATGCATGTATCATTTTGGTATCTAAAGTTAGGAATATTATCTATGCCTCTATTACAAATGTGTTTACACCCGGGGAATGCCAACTAGGCAGAATGCAATGAGTCTAGATGGCTGGTTTGGATGGGCCACTGTCGAAATTAAATCCCATTTTCCATCTAATTACTCTTCCTAGTACATAGAGGACTAGATGTCATACGTGCAGGTATGGGGTGTTGCATGTATAAGCATGAGATAGAAATGGGCGTATAGAAGTGCAGAGGACTGCAGTCCTGCACTAATGAAAGTGCTGCTTGCTGACTGCCAGTTTATTCCTATATAGGAAAAGGGATAAGGCCAAAGAGAGGCATGTGTAGTTAAGTTCTTTGTTAGTATAATGAGGATCATGCTCAAGCCCATGTCTTCTCAGACATGCTCATGCTCCACTTCCACCGTGTCCATTTTGCCCTGTGTGCTTGTGCGTGAGGTGTTGAGTGCATCCTGGGGGTATTGAGGACCCTCAGCTCCGACACAGGAGTGATTAGCGAGCAGCAGCTTGAAAAATCAGACCATATACATTTAGTGCCTATGGGAGATAAGTGCCCAATTCCCTTTGAAATTCAATAGGAGTTGGACAAAGCAACAGAGAGTCCTGTGGCACCTTCTAGACTAACAGACGTATTGGAGCATAAACTTTCGTGGGTGAATACCCACTTCGTCAGGCGCATGTAATGGAAATTTCCAGAGACAGGTATAAATATGCACCAAGGGAACACCACACACCTCAACTGCTAGAAGAGGGCCTCACCCTCCCTGATTGAACTGACCTCGTTATCTCTAGACTGATTCTTGCCTGCATATTTATACCTGCCTCTGGAAATTTCCATTACATGCGCCTGACGAAGTGGGTATTCATCCACGAAAGTTTATGCTCCAATACGTCTGTTAGTCTATAATCATAGAATCATAGAATATCAGGGTTGGAAGGGACCTCAGGAGGTCATCTAGTCCAACCCCCTGCTCAAAGCAGGACCAATTCCCAACTAAATCATCCCAGCCAGGGTTTTGTCACAGGACTCTTTGTCGCTTTTTACAGATCCAGACTAACACGGCTACCCCTCTGATAATAGGAGTTGGGTGCCTCACTTTCAAAAATCCCAAGCTCACAATGCATTTAGGTTATTGACGCTAAGCACCCAGGTTTCTTGACCATAGTGTGAGGGAGACTGTCTGCCTAAACAATAATAATAAAGGTGCTAGTCTAAGCCCTCTACCTGATCATTACAAAAGCTGAAAATAAAGGAAAATTTCCGCAGCTTTCTCTTTCTTCTAATAAACCTCCAAAACACGTTGGCAGATGTAAGGGGCATTGCAAGAGGATAATGAAGGTTTTAAGGTGAAGTTTGTACTCACATTGGGTGTTGGACTGACAACACTGATGTCTTCTGTGTGTCCAGAGAACAGGGAACAGTTGTACAGGTGCCTGCAGTAACCTGAAAATGTGCCTCAGCTGTGCCATGGAAGAGCTATCTCTGGAAGAGATTGCAGACAAGGGTACTGGTTTAAAGTAGTGTTGAGATATTGATACCTGTTCACTAGGAAGTGGGCTGAAAGCAGCAATGTATTTCCATGTAGGCCTCTGAACTGCCATTAAATGGTGACCACTGGAGCTGAGCAGAGATTTTTCATCAAAAGTGTTTCCATTTAAAAGCTTTTCATATTTTTCAACCTATTCTAATAACTTTCAGCCCTTTTCAACCTGTACTTGAACCAGAGCCCCGTAGCCCATTAATCTTCTGTGCTATATGGCCCTAGCTGTTGAGACTTTTAGGGCTGGTGGCTGAAATTTTCAGAGGGTACACAGCTCCTATTAAAAGGCAACAAAAGAGTTCACTGGAATTCATTGCTCACCCATTTCTCCATCTAACTGTATCTGTACAGAGTGCTGCTCTTCAAATTCTTCTGGTTACTCCAGTAGGGTTTTTTAAGCAAATCATATTTGTTTGCAGTCATTTTAGTGGCTTCTCTTTTTTAGCATTAGATTAATTACTAGATTGCTCATTTGATTTACGAGTTATTACATTTGCTCCCCCTCACCACTGAATTTGATTTCTCCATCTGGATTTATCGGCTCTTTCAAATCCAAGGCTGCTGGGTTTGTTTGGTCTTATTTATTTATTAATTAATTTTAACCACATGAAATAACTACTTGGAGACCTTTCCCTTTCTTCCCCGTTTTCATTATTTTTACAACACGATAGAACTCCTAGAGTTCAACAGCAAACCGTGTGCCTGCAACAGCATAATGAGTGGAATACATACAGCACTGTATATGATATCAGAATTGATCCCATGGTGATAAAACTAATATCACCAACCCTGGATTGTGGCACCTCAGAATGAATCATGAGGGAAGCGCACACTGAGAATGAAGTAGAAGGCTTTTATTTACACATTTATCTTGCTAATCAGGCGTGGTGGGAAAAGGAAATTCAGAAAAGAAAGTGCCTGACAGTTTAACAGGAGCTCTGATGAAATATTATATTGTTTAAAGTTTGCCAGAGTGTGGTTCTCTAAGGAACAGAATCGCTCTAGTGTTTTCTTCATCTCACAGTGTTTCCTAATGGAATCTGCCTTCTACAGAATGTTGCAGAGAGTAGCATCCAGACCATTACATCTCTCCATGTCTCTTTCACAAACAGAAGATGCTCCAATAAAAGATTTTATCTCACCCACCTTGTCTCTCATCTCTCCAGGTAAACAGACTAAAAAACTTTTTTATTTGTTAACCTTTTATTTGTATTACAGTAGTGCCTAGAGGCTGCCCTGAAGCCAAGACCCGGTACACATTGTGTACATACGCACTGTAAGAGTAAAGAATAAGGTGGCTTTGTAGAAGGGCATATGGGCAGCTTGGCCAAATTGGGTTTAAGACAGGATTAAAGGGGAAATAGGAAAATGTGGCTTTAAACTATATTTACATTAGCACTCAAATATGTAATTTTTTTATTTGTATATTCCTTTGCAAATAGTGAAGCAAAATGCATGAGGGATACTATTCCACTGAAGTTATTGAAGCAGCATTGAATTTGACTCATTAAGTTAATCCTCAGAATGACATCTCTGTGATGTAAGTAAGCAATTTTTAATTTCCCCTTCCGCAGAATGAAGATGATACAAAAAGGTCTGATGACTTGCCCAAGGTCGTAGAGGCAGCCAATGTCAGCGGTAGGGTGACCAGTCATCCTGATATTATTGGGACCGTCCCGATATTAGGGGCTTTGTCTTATATACACAACTACAGTAACTCGTTGCTTAACATTGTAGTTATGTTCCTGAAAAATGCAACTTTAAGCAAAACAATGTTAAGTGAATCCAATTTCCCCATAAGAATTAATGTAAATGGGGAGGGTTAGGTTCCAGGGAAATTTTTTTCGCCAGGCAAAAGACCATATTTTATTTAATACTGTGCACAGCAATGATGATTGTGAAGCTTGGTTGAGGTGGTAGAGTCAGAGGGTGGAAGAGGGTGGGATATTTCCCAGGGAATGCCTTCATGCTAAATGATGAACTAGCCATCGACTGAGCCCTCAAGGGTTAACACGTTGTTAATGTAGCCTCACACTCTACAAGACAGCAGGAATGGAGGGAGGAGACACAGCATGGCAGAGAGACACACACACACAGTGTGTGTGTGTGTGTGTGTGTGTGTATGAGAGAGAGAGAGAGAGAGAGAGAGAGAGAGACCATGTGTGTGTGTCTGAGAGAGAGAGAGGGAGAGACAGAGACACACACCATGTGTGTGAGAGAGACACACATTGCCCCTTTAAGTACGCCGACCCCACTCTAAGTACACTGCTTTTTAAAGTAGATCAGCAAATTGAGACAGCAGCTGCTGCCAGCAAGCTTCCTCACTCCTGATCCCTGTCGTGTCCTGTCCGTCCCCCCCCGCCACCCTATGAAGATGGGGTAAAGGAGTGGGGGAACAGGAGCAGTGGGGAGGGGATCACCCTGACAGTAGCACCCTTCTTGCCCCCGCTTCCCTGCATGGCAAGCAGGAGGCTCCCGGGAGCAGCTCCAAGGCAGAGGGCAGGAGCAGCACATGGCTGTGCGAGGAGGGACAGCTGAACTGCTGGCAATTGATAGCCTGCTAGGTGGCCGCCACACAGAGAACTTAGGGGAGCTGATAGGGGGCTGCCGGTCCACCCTGGTTCCAAGCCCCCACCAGCTAGCTCCAAAGGGCTGTTCTTCCTGCAAGCTGTGGACAAAGCAGGCGGCTGCCAAACTACGTTGTAAGGGAGCATTGCGCAACTTTAAACGAGCATGTTCTCTAATTGCTCAGCAACGTAACAACATTAACCAGGATGACGTTAAGTGAGGAATTACTGTATATACACACACACACACAAAAGTGCCTGGATTTTTCAAACTTGCTATCTGATCACCCTAGTCAGAGCAGAGACAAGAACCCAGGAATTCCTGTTGCCCAATCCTATGATCAGTCCAATGGAGTAGATACTTTTCCTCTTTGTAATTTTGGGCACATTCATAATTGTTTGCAGTATAGTTAGACTTTAATCTTTTTTATATTTGTCTGATTTATGTTTCAGAAGCATGTCATCAATTAGCATACATACTTTTGGATTTATAAGCAAGAATATGCAAGTTCAGCTGCAGCCCCAACTTTTTCCCTATAGACTCTTTTGTGTTGTATTTTTATTTTAAACATATGGCTGCATCAAATTCCATGATCATGATGGACAATTAACATGTGCAGTTGGTGAATCATGATGGAACATTCCTATAGATAAATGCAATATGAAATTACCTTTGGATATTTGAGAATCATGGAAACAATTTTCTTCCTCGTATTCCCTCATCTTATTCCAGCCATTTAAAATCTGTTCCACATTTCATATTAAGCCAAGTTAAAAAAAAAAACATAAAGAAACAAAAAACACTTCAGCTGTAGAAAAATGGAATCCAAGATTTTGAAAAATGGGCGTCTGCACATAGGTATAGGTTTCTTGATCAATACGTAGGCACCTAATAAGTGGCCTGATTTTCAAAAGACAATGGGAAGAAAATCAGGCCATTTTATTTAGGTATAAAATATAAACTAAGATGCCAAAAAGTAGACACTCTTTTAGAAAATCTTGACTCTGATATATATTAACAAAAAAAAACCCTACATTTTGGAACAGTAAAGTTCGCGGCAGAATACACCCCAGGCAGACAAAATCTTAAAAAGCATGAAAATAAGAAGTTAAGGTGATAGACTGAGCATTCCTTTTCACTTTCATATTGCCTGCAACCTACTCTGACACAGTCAGACATAGATATTTCAGATACCAAAAACAATGCATACCCCAGCTTTGTCCAAGTTGTACTCTAAGGCAAAACCTGAACAGTGACTTCATATGCTTTTATACCTGTTATTTCAACAGATCAGCCCATCTCAAAGTTCCACATTCCATGCAGTTGGGAAGTTATTTTGCCTTAAGATGGGTGAGGTCACTGGTAAGATTGTCCTTCATTGTCATACATTATCATCAAACCACCATAGACAATTCAAATACCACTCAAAGTTTATATTCTTTGTTATGTTTTTTGCCATTTCAAATAGATTTTTACAAAATAAAGATTTAAGTTTATGTTTAAACTGAACTTCAGAGTGCAAATTTAACTATGGTGCAGCTACTGCTTCATCATCAGGGCCGGCTCCAGCATTTCTGCCGCCCCAAGCAAATAAATAAATAAATAAATAAATAAAAGCCGCAATTGCAATCGGCGGCAGTTCAGCGGCAGGTCCTTTGCTCCTAGAGGGAGTGAGGGACCTGCCGCACCTGAATTGCTGCAGGTGCCGCCCCTCTCCCTTGGCCGCCCCAAGCACCTGCTTGTTAAGCTGGTGCCTGGAGTCGGCCCTGTTCATCATAATAAAAACGGATCCATTAAGTAAGGGCTGGCCATTTACAATGCATGATGAAGTAGACTGAAAAGTGACTGCTCCATATTTATTCACTTTCAATGAGTTTCTGATCAAATTTACTGAGATTATAAATCAAGATATTTACCAACATTTTCAAACTTTGGTGCATAATGATTCATAGATTCCAAAGCCAGAAGGGACCATCTAGCCTGATCTCCTGTATAACATGGGCCATAGTACTTCCCCAAATTAATTCCTAGGGTATATATTTTAGAAAAACATCCAATCTTGATTTAAAAATTGTCTTTGATGGAGAATCCACTACCACCACTGGTAATTATTCCAATAGTAATTACCCTCACTCAAAATATTATGCCTTATTTCCAGTCTGAATTTGTCTGTCTTCAGCTTCTAGAGATTGGTCCATGTTACTGCTAGACAGAAGAGCCCATTATTAAATATTTGTTCCCTGTATTATTTATAGACTGTAAGCAAATCACCATGAACTATCTCTTTGCTAAGTTTCCTTAAGTCTATCACTGTATGGCAGGTTTTCTAATCCTTTAATCATTTTCATGGTTCTTCTCTGAACCCTCTCCAATTTATCAATATCCTTTTTGAGTGGTGGGCGCCAGAACTGGACACGGTATTAGAGCAGAGGTTGCACCAGTGACAAATACAGAGGTAAAATAACTTTTTGCTCCTACTCCAGATTCCTCTGTTTATGCATCCCAGGATCACATTAGCTCTTTTGACCACAGCATCATACTGAGAGCTCATATTCAGCTGATTATCCACCGTGATTCCCAAATCATTTTTAGAATCACTGCTTCCCAGGATAGAGTCCCCCATCCAGTGGGTATGGCCTACATCGTTTGTTCCTAGATGTATACATTTACATTCTGCCATATTGTTTGCTTTCACCCGGTTTACCAAGCAATCCAGAGATCACTCTGAACAGTGACCTATCCTCTTTGCTATTTGCTACTTCCCCAATTCTTGTGTCATCTGCAAACTTTATCAGTGATGATCTTATGTTTTCTTAAGCATTATGCTCTTATGTTTTGTTCAGTCCTCAATCATTGTAGGCAACTAACGTTTTCATTTATGTGCTATTAAATGGAGTGAAGAGCCTAACATTGGACAATGTTGAAAATCTTGTCTGATTGCTTCAATTTTTTTTTGCTGTAAACTCATTCTGGCATCTGAAAATTTAGCTGAGATCTTTCTGCTTCTTACGCTATTCTAGTAATAACCACTGATTTTGTTGTTGGCTAGAATCCAATGTGCTTTTCCATTCCTGCATCAGCTTCACTGTGCTAATAGTAGGGCAGTAGATGTTTGTTTTGATCAGTACTGTATGCAGGTCTGATGAAGACACACACAAAGACTGAGGAGTCTTGGTAATTTGCACGACCTTCTCTCTTCCTTCTCTGAGGTCTCTAATGACACTTCTAAAGTTTCTATTCTGCTGTTACTTTCCTGTTGACTTTTCCTAGAGAAATTTAAGATCAATTTTAGGTCATACAGTAATTTCCGTGAAGAACAAGGTGTCAGTTATACCTGTGCTATTTCCCCCCTTTCCCTGAATTTCCTAGAGTTCCCTGCCATGAAAGAAATTATCTATGAGGAAACCAAAACATGGTAGTTCCTTAGAGACATTTGTTGAGGTAAAGAACTGCAGTTCCACTGCTTTGCATTACAGAATCTAAGCTTCAGTTGAGCATTATTGATTTCTTCAGCAGAACCTGCCACTCCATTCTATCTAAAGGATGTGTATACTCCTGTTCAATCACTTTGGCAATCCTATCTCACTGATCTAGTAAATCCACATACTTGAAGTACTGTATATTTATTTCTCTTATAGGTGGGATTTGTGTTTTATTCTTATTAGCACCGACTAATAAGGTAGATCAGGGCATATTGAAATTACGATATTAGCATCTCACTAATGTTAGAAAGGGCGAGAAATACAGAGTACAACAGGTCCAGAATATGGCATCTCAAGTGAAAAGGGTTGTTATTAGTTTAATCAATGTGCTTTTGCAAAATGTAAATACTCATATCATAATATGTAAAAATCAAGTTTGCTCATAAAGAAAGGGTCTATTCTGGCTCTGACGACAACTAGTAGATGACTATGACATTTAAACCCAATTTTTCAAATGGGTGCCTCAGTTTTTGATACCTTACTAAAGTTACCAAGGGGCTTGATTTTCAGAGCTTTCACAGCCATTGACAGTCTCACTGAAATTAGAGAAAGTGTAAACCAGAGGTGGGCAAACTACAGCCCATGGGCCACATCCGACCCGCGGGACCATCCTGCCCAACTCTTGAGCTCCCGGCGGGGAGGCTCACCCCTGGCCCCTCCCCTGCTGTTCCCCACAGCCTCAGCTTGCTGCCCCACCAGCGCTCTGGGCGGCGGGGCTACGAGCTCCTGCCGGGCAGCACAGCTGCGAGAGCCGCCGGCCTGCCCCAGTGCTCTAGATTGCGCGGCGGCATGGCTGGCTCTGGCCGGGCAGCACAGTTGCCAGTCCTGGTGCTCTGAGCAGCATGGTAAGAGGGCAGGGAGCGAGGGGATTGGATAAGGGGCTGGGAGTCCTGGGGGGCAGTCAGGGGACAGGGAGAAGAGGGTGGTTGGATAGCCGTGGGAGTCCTGGGGGGCCTGTCAGGGGGCGGGGATGTGGATAGGGGTCAGGGCAGTCAGGGGACAGGGAGCATGGTAAGGAGGTGGGGCCCCAGGGGGATGGTGGGAAGGTCCTGGGAGGGTGTGGTCAGGGGACAAGGAGCAGGGGGGATTGGATGGGTCGGGTTCTGAGGGGGGCAGTCAGAGGGCGAGAAGTGGGAGGGGATGGATAGCAGGCAGGGCCGGCTCTAGGATTTTTGCCGCCCCAAGCAAAAACAATTTTGGCCACCCCTCCCTCCCCCCGTTTTTTTTCTTATCCCACCCCTGGCCCCGCCTCAACTCCACCCCTCCCCAAATCCCCAGCCCTGCCTCCTCCCCCCAGGCTCTCAAGCCTAGGAGGGAGGGAGGGAGAGGGAGAAGCAGCGCGTGCGCCACAGCCGCTCGGGGTCTCCCCCTCCCTCCCAGGCTCTCAAACCTGGGCAGCAGCGGA
This sequence comes from Malaclemys terrapin pileata, assembly GCF_027887155.1. NCBI lineage: Eukaryota > Metazoa > Chordata > Testudines > Emydidae > Malaclemys > Malaclemys terrapin. The sequence goes on from NC_071505.1 coordinate 334,018,481, forward strand.
GGTGAGGTAGGGCGGCCAGGGCACATTTTTAGGGGCGGCATGGCCCGTGCCAGAATGCCGCCACTAAAAATGTGCCGCCCCAAGCACCAGCTTGTTTTGCTGGTGCCTAGAGCCGGCCCTGATAGCGGGAGAGGGCCAGGCTGTTTAGGGAGGCACAGCCTTCCCTACCCGGCCCTGCGTACAGTTTCAGAACCCCAATGTGGCCCTCAGGCCAAAAAGTTTGCCCACCCCGGTGTAAACACTTCACACTTTTGAAAATCAGGCCAAAAACTGATTCAAACAGAATTTTTGGCCACTTTGAAAATTTTCTGTATCTATTTTCATGGTTAACTATTTATAATAATACCATATCTAGCACAGAAAGCAGGTGATGTGCTTAATTAATTAATGGCTGTGATGTGCTTTGATATACAGGGAGGGTAATTTACCATTGGAACAGTTTACTGAGAGTTGTAGTGGAACATCATCGAGATTGGATGTTTTTTCTAAAAAATATGCTTCAGTTCCAACAGGAGTTAATTCAGGGAAAGTCTGTGCCATGTGTTATGCAGGAGGTCAGACTAGATGACTCATCTATTCCAAGGGACCATTGTGACCATCTAATCCAGGGGTCGGCAACCTTTCAGAAGTGGTGTGCCAAGTCTTCATTTATTCACTCTAATTTAAGGTTTCGCATGCCAGTAATACATTTTAACGTTTTTAGAAGGTCTCTTTCTATAAGTCTATAATATATAACTAAACTATTGTTGTATGTGAAGTAAATAAGGTTTTTAAAATGTTTAAAAAGCGTCATTTAAAATTAAATTAAAATGCAGAGCCCCCCGGACCGGTGGCCAGGACCCGGGCAGTGTGAGTGCCACTGAAAATCAGCTCGCATGCCGCCTTCAGCATGCGTGCCATAGGTTGCTTACCCCTGATCTAGTCTAACCTCCTTTATAACAGAGTGTCACAGTTCAGGACAACTGCACCAGTATTCCCCCTTTGTTGTCCACCAAGAGCAGCCATTTTTAGCCATCTGTATACTCAGCCTTCAACTGTCTTGTGTGGAGACCCACATCTCTCTTCCCCTAACTGGAGATTTTCCAGGACCCACAGTTCCCTACCTACACTGTGTTCTCCCCCAGCAATAAACTGGCTAAATAGGATTGTGTCTACACTTTTGCTTTCTGCTCAGAAGCTATGAACAGTTGTAATTTCCCACCGCTGTAAATTACCACACAGCTCTTTCTATACAACCACATTTATTCTTAAGGTGAAAGCATTACAGACAAAACATGTTAAAACAATAAAAGAACCTACACACATGCAAATAAGCTTACCAGAGATCACCTACCACCACCATGTTCAGCAGGGGACTCTGGCAGGAATAAGTCCTTCAAACCCCACCAAGGGAATTTGTCTGTGGTTACAAGTTCATAACAAGAACAGGAGTACTTTTGGCACCTTAAAGACTAACACATTTATTTGAGCATAAGCTTTCGTGGGCTTATGCTCAAATAAATTTGTTAGTCGCTAAGGTGCCACAAGTACTCCTGTTCTTTTTGCGGATACAGACTAACACGGCTGCTACTGTGAAAAAAGTTCATAACAACCTCATCTCAGAACAGGCACCCCCATGAATAAATCAGTCTTTCCTTTATACAGCCTGGGTCTTTGATCTTCAGATTCTGGGGATAAGTAATGGGCAGACAATTTAGTTAACCCTTTCTGTGTGCAGATATCAAACTGTAGCATAGATTTACAAAAGAAGCCAATTGTTTACTTTGCTGAAAAGCAAAAATTAGTCTGATAAAAGATGCTAATTTGAATACCTGTTATTCTTGTAACTGATTGACAGGTATAGTACAGTTGTGTAATGCTACATTGTTCTCAACAATGCTTACTGAGGCAGGGTGGAATAATGGCTAGGAAACTGGACTGGGACTCAGGAGATCTGGGTTTTGGTTTCTAGCTCTGCCACCACTTTGTTGGCTGACTTTAGGCAAATCACTTCCCCAGCTCAGGCCTCAGTTTACCCATCTGTAAAATGGGGATAATAATGGTGCCCTCCTTTGTAAAGTGCTTTGAGAGTATTGTGAAAAGTCCTATATCAGAGATAGGTATAAAGTATATGGAACACCATTGAGAGTGAAAGGGTTATTTACATATCCATGCCCCTTCAGTTTGTGGTATTTCCACTAATACACACAACTGGTCGTGATCACCAAGTGAGTTGTTTCTTGACGTGTGGCCATTCTGAACTGGATTCTATCCGTCCACAAAGGACATCAAACAGCTCTAAAATAGAAAGAAACCTTCAGTTACTACCAACCAGGGTGGATTGGAACCATTAAATTTAAATGTGAGGTGTTCCGCTTTCTAAGAGTTTCTGAGACATCCAGTCTCCTTCTACAAGTGAGAAAGGCTGTATGCATCAATGCATAGTACTGCTGTCTCTCCAAGTTGTGAGAGGGAGCTTATTCTTGCCTTCAATGGGACTATTTGGGCATGTAAAGTTATGTATGGATGTTGCTGAATTAGAATTTCAGACATGGGGCTACATCCTGAACCGCACCAGAACTCTAGCACAGCTGAGGAGTCGGGGGGCAAAAGTCGCTTTAAGACATCTTTTTGATCTCCAACTCTGCCATGGCCCATTCCAGCCTCTCACCTAATTTAGAGCAACCTCACATCTACTCTAAGGGCTGGTCTACACTTAGTCCAGACTTCGGACTAAGGTACGCAAATTCAGCTACGTTAATAACGTAGCTGAATTCGAAGTACCTTACTCCGGACTTACCGCGGTCCAGACGCGGCCGGAAGTCTCCCCCCGTCGACGCCGCGTACTCCTCTCGGCGAGCTGGAGTACCGGCGTCGATTGTGAGCACTTCCGGGATCGATCCGGGATCGATTTATCGCATCTTAACCAGACGCGATAAATCGATCCCAGAACATCGATGGCGTGCCTCCGGACCAGCCGGTAAGTGAAGACTAGGCCTTAATTACACTCCACTGCAAAGGCACAAAAAACTGGGGTTACGCAGCCAGGAATTGCCAGAATATAATGCTATCTGGCCATGTCTCTTCCCTCCCCAGCATGACCCTCCACTGGCGATGCAGGGAGAGTGCAGCATACAGAGAACTATATCAGCTGTGTGCTATGCGGGAGTCCCTTTGTGCCAGGAGAATCCCCATCTGGGGAGCTTTACATAAGGATTGTGCTGCTGGAGCCAGGCAGGGTCTGGCTTAGTACAGGCAACGTCTTGTAAATGTCGATATCATTTGGATAGTTGGCCTCTGTTGTCATACAGACAGGCTCAAGACAAATCTGGATCAAGTGTTTTACTTGATAAATGGGTCATGGCAGCACATATATATAAATTATATGTGTTACCTGCCAAAAGAGGGTGAAAAGAAATTGGAGCCTTATCCGGTGCCAAAGATATTACACACTGGCATTGAGCTGTGATCTAGGGAGCAATAAATTGGCCTCCTCAAACAAAACTGAAACAGCTGTTGTCTTTAAAAACTGTCAGACACCAACTGTGTTTTCAAAGTTTGGTTTCCCCCTGGGCAGTTTAAATATTTCATTAGAAAATCTTTAAAGTTAAAAACTCGAATGAATTGAAAATTAGCAAGCACAGAGCATACATGCAGCCATTCACCACAACATCTGGTTCCCTGAATAAATTTACCCTCTAATAATATCTAGGTCTTATATAGGGCTTTTCATCAGTAGCTCTCTAACACTTTGCAAAGGAGATCTGTATAATTAGCCCTATTTTTAGATAAGGAATCTGAGGCACAGCGGTGACAAAATTTGCCCCAATTCACTTAGTAGGCCAATATGAGAGCCAGGACTAGAACCCAAATCTTCTGAAACTTAGTCTAGTGCTCAATCCATTAGGCTAAGCAACAGCAACAACAGCCTTGGATAGAATTGCTAAAGGAACATCCTGCATGAGGCACTATGACCAGCCATGGCTTGAGCAGGAGCTGAGGCAGGAACAGGCACAGGCTAGAGCAGTCTGGCATAACTGCCAGGGAGCATCCCCAACAGTATGGTAGAAACATTAAGCAGACTGGAGTGGCTGCTTTCATTAGGAGCCTTTACACTGGCATGGCCTCCTGTGGCTCTTCTTATTTTTCCTCTGCAGCAGAATAGCTTGATATTGAGCTTCTAGAATTACATCTTTTAGGAATTGCCAGCCCCCTTCAATTGCTTTTCTTCATAATTGGTCTTTCCATGGGATCTTGTCTATTATTTCTCTGAGTTGGTTGAAATCCACCTTTCTGAAGTCCAGTGTCCTTGTTTTGCTGTTCTCGTGTCCTCCTGTACTTAGGATCTTGAATTCTATCAGATCGTGATCACTTCCTCTCAATTTCCCAACCACCTTCTCGTTCGCAACTAATTCTTTCCTGTTGGTCAAAACCAGATCCAAAATTGATGATCCCGTAGTTGTTTCCTCAAATTTCTGAATCAGAAAGTTGTCCCCTACACATACTAAGAACTTTCAGGACATGTTATGTTTTGCTGTAATAATCTTCCAATAAAAAGCAACAGAGGGTCCTGTGGCACCTTTGAGACTAACAGAAGTATTGGGAGCATAAGCTCTTAGTCTCAAAGGTGCCACAGGACCCTCTATTGCTTTTTACAGATTCAGACTAACATGGCTACCCCTCTGTTACAATCTTCCAATATATATCAGGGAAGTTAAAATCTGCCATTAATACTAGTGCATGTGTGTTAGCTAATCTTGTTACCTGTTTATAGAATGACTCATCCACTTCCTCTTCCTGATTTGGTAGCCTATAATAGAACCCCACCATAGCATCACTGCTATTCTTTTATCTTTTTATCCTCACCCAGAGACTCTCAGTAGGTCTTTCGCCGACTTCCTTTTGGACTTTGGAGCAAGTGTACACATTCTTGATGTACAGTGCAATACTTCCTCCTTTTTTTCTTGAGCAGTTGGAGTTTGAAGGCCACAAAAGTTGATCTTCTGAATGACCTGGAATGGGCCAAGGTATCTATAATCCCCCTTTTGTGAAGATCGGGTAGCGCCAACGTGTTGTGTGAAGAGCTATTCATGATGTGAGGCATTCCTTGCTGGCGGAGGTTGGCATAGCATTTGTGATCCCTTTTGGCCTTTTCTAGGTGAGATTTCAATGTCTCCTGAACATGGTGCAGGTCCTCAATTAGGTTAGAGGCTGCAGGGATGTAGGAAACTTGTAGCATGGATGGATGGAAGTGGGAGGGTGGAAGCTGTAGTTAGCAGAAAAAGGACTCCAGTGGGTCGATCTGTGGTCAGAGTTGGTGTATGTGAATTTGGCAAAAGGGAGGACTGAAACCCATTCTGATGGTAATTGATAAAGCAATGGAGATATTACTCAAGAATCTGGTTCACTCATGCCATCCGTCCATCAGCTGGGGTTGATAAGCCCAGGAGACACATAGATCCACATCTTTCTGAACAACTTTCACCAGAAATGTGAAATGAATTGGGATCCGCAAACTGATGTAACATTAGATGTTAATGTGACATCACCCAAGGTACAGTCTGGACCATTGAACAGCTGTGTCCCCTTAATTCTCTAGCCTAGGATGCCTTTTTCACTGCTTATTATTGGGAAGAAAACACCTGACTTCACCTCTCCTCACCCCCATCTCTTTGCTCATGACATCAACAACTCTCAAAGAACATAATTTTGTTGCTTCTTTGTAAAAGGAAGTAACACACTTGGTTAAAATGCCATCAGGTCTAAAGTTTTTTCTCCAAGTGAGCAAATGTAATGCTTAGAACAAAAAAATTTCATGGTTTGTGTAAATTTAGAGTTTTAATGGTGTAAGCAGCAAAACAGGAGGGTTCTGCACCCCCCACCCCCATCTTTATCCGTCCTGGGCATACAGCCAAGAAGTGATGAGAGCTAGTTTGTTCCTAAACATCTTACAAATGTATAACAGCAGTTTTAAGTTTTGTTTTAGCTACATATGAAGTAAGTTATAAATACTAAGCTTTGTTAACATCTAAAACATTTTTGTAATATCTAATCAAATAAGATTCGTAAATTCCAATTTTCGGATAAGAAAGTTGCCAACCTTAAAATATAATCAAGTACATTTTTCTTGTCCTTTTCTCCCAATGCTTAAACTAAAATAAGGTTTTACTTGACATGCGTCTTCAGAAGTGGGTATTCACCCACGAAAGCTCATGCTCCTATACGTCTGTTAGTCTATAAGGTGCCACAGGACTCTTTGAAGGTTTTACTTTGTGATTTTTATGAACAAATGTCTGATTCTTGGTGAAATGATTCGTTGGAGAGAAGGATTATGTTGTGATAATCAGGTTTATACATTAATCCTAATTGTGAGCTCAACTATAAAAAGTATGCAAATGTTTGTAAGATGTCACAATAACTTATAATAACAAATGTTGATGGGAAAAGATATGTAAGAGAGAAAGAAAAACGGAATTAGTCCATACAAAAAGGCCTACTCATAAATCTCAAGGACTGTGTTAAGATAAATTCTTGGTAAACAAGAAAAGTGTAGAACCAGAAATCAGGGAACCGTATTGGTATGTCGGAAACTAGGCGTAATTGGTGAGCAAAATAATGAGAGGATAGGCTATTCTACCCATCACTTACTTTGTGGGTCTTTAAAGAAAGAGACTTTGGGAAGAAAAATTATCTACTGGAGCAAGTTTCAACATGATCGCTTCCACTCCCACTGTCTCCTGGGACTCCAGGCCTTCATCATCCTGATCCTGAGAGATGTCCTGACCAGAGCGGGCCATAGAGAGGACCATAGATGACATTGCCAACTCTACTAGCCCCAGCTGAATCCTAAGCACCATTTGGGATGAAACAGGATCAGACTTTAACAATCGCGGCATGAAGAGCTCCAGCCCATTTCACGTCTTCTCTTTTATCCAACAGGACTGATATGGCCATCTTTGATATCATCTAAGAGACCATCAGACAAGGGTTTTTTCTTTCTAAAAACTCTCTCCAGCTAAAGGGAACAAAGGAGGTTGTTAAAATGAAAGCCTTACTCAATATGTTACATTTCAAATACTTTAACTTGCTTTCCTTCTTTATCTTTAATAAAAGGTTTAAAGGATTTTTAATTATGTGTTTGCCATGGTACTAAGCTGGCTAAGGTCCCTGGATACCAAACCGTGAACCTTGTTTAACACTATTTAATATTAGGCAGTGACTAGGTTATGCTAACACTTTTGGCCCATTTATTCCATTTAAATTAATACTACAGAACCCTGGAAGATTTAGTAGATCTGGGCTGCCTTGTTCCATGTGTATTGATGACCAGGTGCTAAAAGTGGGTAGCATATGCCATGATGGGCCAACAGCCTTGTGTGAAAAACTACAAGGCGGCTTCAGCAGTACGAGTGCAAGTTGGATGTTGAATATGACTGAAAAGGCATAGATGAATTCATTGAAATTAGTAAGGATTAGCCTCATCTGTTCTAGAAGTAGCAAGGCACCTTCTAGGGCTTCCCAGGTCAATAAATTGATGATAAGCCCCATCTAGGTCTGCTTATCCGGATACACCATGGGACACATTAAGAATAGAAGGTTTAGAAACCACACAACTTCTGGTGGTCCCCATCAATTCTTCCCAGAAGTGGAACCTTCAGGCCACATTCCAGAGAAACTGTGAGCTGGTGGGACTGGCAGCACTAGAGCTGCTGGTATTTGTGAGTGGAGGGAGGCATTCTCCCTTGCAGGTGGACAACCTGACCCTAAAGATTGTGGACCAGCTCTATGATCTCAGTGACAGACATGCCACGGGTTTCAATCTTGGCCAAGCCCATATGGAGGAGTCTGCTCAAGCTTCCAGAACAGAGAGGCAACTGTCTGTGGCCTGAGCAGGAGCAGACAGGCCAGAGCAGGAGTGGTCTGTCAGGACTATGAGTTAGCGTAGATTATCCCCAACATAGTAGCAATGTTGAGTGGGCTAGAGGGGCTGCTTTCCTTAGGAGTCTAAATAGCTGCTGTGGGGTCACTTGGTTAGCCCCTTGCTTGTGGATTGGCTGGGCCCTTAGAACACACAGGGAATTATCTAAAATGACTTATCAGGCTCTGAGAACTCAGAATACTCAGATTCAGGGATGACTTATCAGGCTCAGAACACCCATCACATCCAGTCTTACCCTAATATTATCCTTTGCAAAAAGGACGATCCATGTGCTTGCCAAAATATTGCAGATGTCTTTACCCTGCAGGATTACCGCATATTATCTCTAGAAAAATATCTAAAATACACTACTATAATCATGGAAATATGCCTGGCTACTAAAGCATTGGAAAAGGAAATGAAGAAAGATGAGTGCTGTTTTTAAAATATGGGTTGATTTTTTATTGTCATGGGAATTTAAATGAATTACATGGGAAACGTTCTTCCTTTTGGCTAGCTAACTAGACTGGGGCTTCCATCTCTCAATTACAAGATAAAGTTGGGTTTCCTTTTACAATCTATTCCACTGCATCTCCACCTATGAAAAGAACAGAAAATACCTTAATATAATTTAGCACTGCTACTTAGTGACAAACATATTCATTACTCAGACCATTTCTTTATATTTTGTTCTGTTTATTCATGATATTATGAGCACAATATTTTCCATATATTTTCTTCTGCATTGTTTAACCTTTTTTTTTTTTTTTTGAAGTTTAGAGATGCATTTTGTTTATCCTAGCAATAAAGGAACTGCAATACTACAGCAAATAATTGATGTCTGGAATTGTCTGGAATTGTCTACACTGTGCAAAATAAGTAAATTCCATTTATTATTCTCTTGAGAAACCAAACTATATTAATGCACACTAGAGAACTTTTAGAGCATGTCAGCATGGTATACACAGGCCAGCAAACATACAACACGTGGTGCACTTTAGAATACTCACCCCTCTAGCATTCATCGCTACACTGTGTAGAAAAGATAGAAACTTACCAGGAAAAAGATCATGACCAGCCACATTCGGTATGATTGTTTGGACAGTATTTGTCTGTAAAATAACTTGAACTGGATTTTTGATGCTGAGCAATTTTATTAAGGAAGAGAAAATCAGTGTGATATTAATAATCCATATGCTGATTTTTCATTTCAGATCCTGACTTAGCCAGATAGGCTATATAATGATTACCGTACAGTAGATATTTTTGATTGAACTGCCTAGAGAAATTTAATAAGCGCAGTAAAATGTCATAGTATTGGCCCACAAAATTACGGAAACATCCCCCAACACCTTCATAATCAAAACAGCAGAGATATATGGTAATTGCTCAATAACCAAAGTGAAATATTAGTTATCTGAGTGAAAGGAGGCAACCTTAAGATGCCCTGGCAGGAGAACGCTGCAATTGCTATGTCCCCATCCTATAGTTATAAAACATTTAGGGCCAGTTTTTTTCTTTTTCTTTTTAACAAAAACTCTAATTTTCAAAAAGGTGGGTGAGGTTAGTTGCATTTAGACATTTAGGTGGCTGATGGTTGCAGACACAGTCTGGTGGCTGGATGAATAAATGCCATTTATAGCACCCACTATGAATTGTTCCCCCATTATTAAGCCTACAAACTTAGAGATGGGATTGAAACCCCTTTCAAAGTTAGCCCCTTAATGAACTAATCAGAGAAGTAAGGAATATAAAGAGAGGTTGGGGGATGATAGTGTCTGTTGGATATTAAATCACTGTGCTATAAGCTGTAGAAAACTCATTCCCTTCACATTTTACTACAACAAAATGCAATTACACATTACAGCTGTAAGAGCAACATTCATGGACCTCGCATTGATTTCAATGGGAGATTTCCATGTGGAGGAACCACGGGTTGGGCTTTATTTTGCATCATGTCATTCATATGAATTATAGAACATAGGAACATAGCGATTGCCAAACTGTTTGAGATCCCTGGTGCAGTACAACAAGTTCAGTATTCTGCCGCCAGCAGCGCCCAACACATGCTGCTTCCAAAGAGATCGGTCTCCTGCCCACATTCCTTTAATCGTGATGTAGCCTTGTGCTGTGATGTGCAAGGATTTAGAGAGCGGAAATGCAGTGATCAGCTTTTTGTCCTGACACATAATTCAGTTGCCTTAATCTTATTACAGAGTGAAACAGCACAGTGCAGAAGGCGATAGATGGTATAAATGTCATGGAGCAGTAATGTAAAGATATTGGGCTAAATTCCACACTGATTTGCTCCAAGTGTGGCCTCATTAACATCAGGGTCATTGCACAGGATTTTTTCAGATGCCACGCAAAAAGAAAGGCACGAGAGGTGTCCCTTTCACTGTTACCATCTTCCTCCTTTGCTGGTCCTCTCCAATCATCTGCTACACCTCTTGTCTTAATTTAGATTTTAAGCTTTTCCTTACAGGTCCTTTAGTTTGTGTAGGTACAATGGTTAGTACAACGGGGACCCAATCTTGGCTGGGAACTTTAAGTGCTATTGTAATACAAATACTTAACATTGAGTATATTCTCAGGTTGTAAAGATCTAGAATCGTGTACAAGAGGTTGATTCATTTTTTAAAGTAATGAAAGAAAAATAGGAAATAACTCAAATCTGCCTGCTCCAGAATATAGGCTCCTTACCTTTGAGCTAAAGCATCATAGTCCCTATACTGCTCAGCAGTTCTCATTTTATACACCAGAGGCTAATGATATAAAGATGATATACCCTCCCCAATGGCTCACTTATTATTCTAGTTAGTTAGACCAAAATAAATCATAAAAATCATAGAATATCAGGGTTGGAAGGGACCTCAAGAGATCATCTAGTCCAACCCCCTGCTCAAAGCAGGACCAATTCCCAACTAAATCATCCCGGCCAGGGCTTTGTTAATCCTGACCTTAGAAACCTCCAAGGAAGGAGATTCCACCACCTCCCTAGGTAACGCATTCCAGTGCTTCACCACCCTCCTAGTGAAATAGTGTTTCCTAATATCCAACATGGACCTCCCCCACTTCAACTTGAGACCATTGTTCCTTGTTCTGTCATCTGCCACCACTGAGAACAGCCGAGCTCCATCCTCTTTGGAACCCCCCCCTTCAGGTAGTTGAAGGCTTCTATCAAATCCCCCCTCATTCTTCTCTTCTGCAGACTAAACAATCCCAGTTCCCTCAGCCTCTCCTCATAAGTCATGTGCTCCAGACCCCTAATCATTTTTGTTGCCCTCCGCTGGACTCTTTCCAATTTTTCCACATCCTTCTTGTAGTGTGGGGCCCAAAACTGGACACAGTATTCCAGATGAGGCCTCACCAATGTTGAATAAAGGGGAACGATCACGTTCCTCGATCTGCTGGCAATGCCCCTACTTATACAGCCCAAAATGCCGTTAGCCTTCTTGGCAACAAGAGCACACTGTTGACTCATATCCAGCTTCTCGTCCACTGTGACCCCTACGTCCTTTTCTGCAGAACTGCTACCTAGCCATTTGGTCCCTAGTCTGTAGCAGTGCATGGGATTCTTCCGTTCTAAGTGCAGGACTCTGCACTTGTCCTTGTCAAATCCTTGAGCTTCTGAGTCTTCCAAGACTTCAAATCCTGCTCTGAGACAAGACTAACAAACCAATGGGCAGCTCATGCATCACACAAGATCTTCTACCACCTTCTAATGTCTGGAAGAGTCATTATAAATTCAACCTCCACGTAAACTGGTTGAAGAACTTGAGAGGTACAAACATTGTACAAGTATCAGAGGGGTAGCCGTGTTAGTCTGAATCTGTAAAAAGCAACAGAGGGTCCTGTGGCACCTTTGAGACTAACAGAAGTACTGGGAGCATAAGCTTTCGTGGGTCAGATCCTCACTTCTTCAGATGCAAGTAATGGAAATCTCCAGAGGCAGGTATATATCAGTGTGGAGATAACGAGGTTAGTTCAATCAGGGAGGGTGAGGTGCTCTGCTAGCAGTTGAGGTGTGAACACCAAGGGAGGAGAAACTGTTTCTGTAGTTGGATAGCCATTCACAGTCTTTGTTTAATCCTGATCTGATGGTGTCAAATTTGCAGATGAACTGAAGCTCAGCAGTTTCTCTTTGGAGTCTGGTCCTGAAGTTTTTTTGCTGTAAGATGGCTACCTTAACATCTGCTATTGTGTGGCCAGGGAGGTTGAAGTGTTCTCCTACAGGTTTTTGTATATTGCCATTTCTGATATCTGACTTGTGTCCATTTATCCTCTTGCGTAGTGACTGTCCAGTTTGGCCAATGTACATAGCAGAGGGGCATTGCTGGCATATGATGGCATATATAACATTGGTGGACGTGCAGGTGAATGAGCCGGTGATGTTGTAGCTGATCTGGTTAGGTCCAGTGATGGTGTTGCTGGTGTAGATATGTGGGCAGAGTTGGCATCGAGGTTTGTTGCATGGGTTGGTTCCTGAGTTAGAGTTGTTATGGTGCGATGCGTGGTTGCTGGTGAGAATATGCTTAAGGTTGGCAGGTTGTCTGTGGGCGAGGACTGGCCTGCCTCCCAAGGTCTGTGAAAGTGAGGGATCATTGTCCAGGATGGGTTGTAGATCACTGATGATGCGTTGGAGAGGTTTAAGCTGAGGACTGTAGGTGATGGCCAGTGGAGTTCTGTTGGTTTCTCTTCTGGGCCTGTCTTGTAGCAGGAGTCTTCTGGGTACACGTCTGGCTCTGTTGATTTGTTTCTTTATTTCCTTGTGTGGGTATCGTAGTTTTGAGAATGCTTGGTGAAGATCTTGTAGGTGTTGGTCTCTGTCTGAGGGGTTGGAGCAGATGCGATTGTACCTCAGTGCTTGGCTGTAGACGATGGATCGTGTGGTGTGACCGGGGTGGAAGCTGGAGGCATGAAGGTAGGCGTAGCGGTCGGTGGGTTTTCGGTATAGGGTGGTGTTAATGTGGCCATCGCTTATTTGTACGGTGGTGTCCAGGAAGTGGACTTCCCGTGTAGATTGGTCCAGGCTGAGGTTGATGGTGGGGTGGAAGCTGTTGAAAGCATGGTGGAATTCTTCCAGGGCCTCCTTCCCATGGGTCCAGATGATGAAGATGTCATCAATATAGCGTAGGTAGAGAAGGGGCATGAGTGGACGAGAGCTGAGGAAGCGTTGTTCCAGGTCAGCCATAAAAATGTTGGCATATTGTGGGGCCATGCGGGTGCCCATAGCGGTGCCACTGGTCTGGAGGTATATATTGTCACCAAATTTGAAATAATAATTGTGCGTGAGGATAAAGTCACAGATCTCAGCAATAAGTTGTGCTGTGTCATCATCAGGGATACTGTTCCTGACAGCTTGTATTCCATCTGTATGTGGGATGTTTGTGTAGAGAGCCTCTACATCCATGGTGGCTAGGATGGTGTTTTCTGGGAGGTCACCAATGCATTGTAGTTTTCTCAGGAAATCTGTGGTGTCACGGAGATAGCTGGGAGTGCTGGTGGCGTAGGGTCTGAATAGGGAGCCAGACCTTGGGAGGCAGGCCAGTCCTCGCCCACAGACAACCTGCCAACCTTAAGCATATTCTCACCAGCAACCACGCATCGCACCATAACAACTCTAACTCAGGAACCAACCCATGCAACAAACCTCGATGCCAACTCTGCCCACATATCTACACCAGCAACACCATCACTGGACCTAACCAGATCAGCTACAACATCACCGGCTCATTCACCTGCACATCCACCAATGTTATATATGCCATCATATGCCAGCAATGCCCCTCTGCTATGTACATTGGCCAAACTGGACAGTCACTACGCAAGAGGATAAATGGACACAAGTCAGATATCAGAAATGGCAATATACAAAAACCTGTAGGAGAACACTTCAACCTCCCTGGCCACACAATAGCAGATGTTAAGGTAGCCATCTTACAGCAAAAAAACTTCAGGACCAGACTCCAAAGAGAAACTGCTGAGCTTCAGTTCATCTGCAAATTTGACACCATCAGATCAGGATTAAACAAAGACTGTGAATGGCTATCCAACTACAGAAACAGTTTCTCCTCCCTTGGTGTTCACACCTCAACTGCTAGCAGAGCACCTCACCCTCCCTGATTGAACTAACCTCGTTATCTCCACACTGATATATACCTGCCTCTGGAGATTTCCATTACTTGCATCTGAAGAAGTGAGGTTCTGACCCACGAAAACATTGTACAGTGACCTCTATTAGTTCACCCAAAATCCTTAGGGATGTGTTGTGTCCACATAATTAGTTGATTGTGCCATTCATGCATTTTTTCCTCCTGAATTATCCAAAGAGAGGCATTTTTCCACTCCATTTTTTTGCTATTTTTTGCCTTTAATCTTGAATAATGCATAGAGTAACTCATCATTTTTACATGCCTAGCAGAGTGGAGATGAGACGGGAAGGGGTCGACCTTTTCTCATCTCTCTTGCCATACTGACGTCAAGCTCGTTGCTGAAGAGCGGAGACTAGCGATTACTCCTTAATTTCTTACTATGCTGGCCAGTCTTCTTGACTTTCCAGCCCTTGCAGCACTTGTGTGAACCCATTCCCCCTCCAGGCAGGGATTGTTCCTCCTTCTCACTGCTTTTGTTCTTGAGATCACAGATCCTTCAAAATAGCCAGAACTCCCCCCCCCCCCACTTAAATTATTGACAATGAAGAAGAGTGTAAAAATGTAGGTTAGGGAAGGGTAATTGGAAGTGAGTCCAAGCTAGAAAGGAGAGCTTTCTGGCTTGTTTCTGTCTCTCTATTCTGACTGATCTGGGTATATCCTTCCAATTTCACATTGGGTTTGTCAGGCGGCGAGTGATTTGCATGGACTCCTGATGGGTTACATATTCCAGGGATTATCTAAGAATACCCTGTGGTGCTTTGCAATCAAAAAAGTTGCTTCCAGCTAGAATAGATTTTTTTCTGCTGCTGACTCTTGTAGTGAAGATTCACTGTGATTAAAATTTATGTCGGGCACTTACCTACAAAATTTGGGAAATAGAACCACCATTGTTCTTAACTTACGGGCACTTCCTATGGAAGGTATTACCATGGCACTTGCCCTGCTCTTTCTATGGACATCACCAGGGTTGGGCCCATGAAGAACACTTTCAAGATAAGGCCGTGAAACCTGCTTATATTGGGCCGTAGCTGCAGTGGCACTCAATTTCCAGGGAAGTAAATGGAAAGTCACTGCATACCAATGGAGACTGATTGTTCAGCTATGGGGAACCTCCACGCAGAGTGAAAAAATGGCCTCAGTAGGGCAAGATTCTGGGACTACATGTGGAGTAAGTTTCTACTTATGCAATGTGAGCAAGGGTGGTCAGAAGCTGGCTCTGACAGAGGGCTCCACTGAACTTAGATGTTGTTTTCCCCATGAGCCTCAGTCCTCATTCCAGGGTCACCAGGAAGGCAAAAAAAAAAAAAAAAAACACTGAATAGATTTAAAATCCCTTTTCTGAGTCTTCCCTGGATTTCAGCTGTGGGTGCACACAGAGTGAGTGGAGCAGAGCATGTTCTCCCCCAAGCTCCCAACTCAACGCAGAAGATCTGAAGAGGTGGCAGACTCCCTGTGTCCTGCCACCTACCACTGCACACTTATGCTAGGGCCAATCTGGCTGATTTTTAAACCTGAGGTATTAGCATTCGCACTCTAATTTGTCACATGTCATGTCACCACCGATCATCTTAAAGCCTATTTTAAATAGAAGCAGGCTGTTATGACATATGCTTAAAATAACTGCTCGTATTGTACTCTTCAAAGTCAGCAAAGTTATTTAAATCTGAAATACCAGGAGTCTGATTTGTGTGAAGCTGCGGCAAGCTAGAGAAGTACGTTTAATTGTTTTAAACAAAAATCAGAGTTGGGGGCCACACTTTCTGTCCATGTAAATTGGCCCTCACTCGATTGAAGTCAATGAAGCTGCACCGATTTATACCAGTAGATAAATTGGCCCCTAGAATCCAGAAGGACAGATGATATATCTAAAAAAAGAAAACCTTGGAAAGCTCTAATAATTTTTGTCCTGGAGCTCTCAAGAAGGATTAAGCCATAAATTCAATTTATTTTTAATTGCATGAAGTCCCTAAGGACCAAGCCCATAACAAATGGACTCCCAGAGGTGAACGTACTGAATCAGTCCTGGCATGCGCTTAAATTAAATAGACACAAAACCCACTAATTAGCAGAGACAGAAACTAAAATTATTTAGGATTTTTATTTAATCAGAGGCAAATAGCTTTGAATATAGCAATTATCTAATTATACTGTCTTAATACTGCAGAGGTTTTTATGCTTGTATATGAAGTGGAGCTGAATGCTTCGAAGAAGGAGTAAATTCTTTACTTCCACTAGAGCAAATATATTATCATCTGCTTGACCTGAGACACAACAATTAAGGATGCAGAGCTCAGTTGTCTAGAGAGATTATACTGAATTCAGTCAGTCAGTCGGAAACGTTTAATTAACACGCAAATCATAAGGAGACTATACATTGTTCTGCTTTGTGGCATCCAATAGGGTTTTAATGGAACATAAAGATACTCATTCAAAATGATAAAATAATAAAAGTTAGTTGAAGGTGTTAATGCTGCAAGTTCTTGCATTGTGGATTGAGGATGGTGCCCTCTGTTTGCTAGAAGCTGGGAATGGGTGAAGGGGCTGGATCACTTGATGGTTGCCTGTTCTGTTCATTTCCTCTGAAGCACTTGGCATCGGCCATTGTTGGAAGACAGGATACTGGGCTAGATGGACTTTTGGTCTGACCCAGTATGGCCATTCTTATGTTCTTATGTGTGCAGCAGGGCATTCAGGTTTGTTGTACATGTGTGGGTGGAGCCTATATGTGGGCATAAATCAGGTTAAATAGTAGGCATAACTCTCATTCAGTTGATATACACCTGTTCCCTTAATCTCAGTAAGTTGATATAAGAATGGGGTGGAATTTAAGAAGTGGATGAGTGACTGGAAGAAGTGGGATTAAGTTTGATCATGCTAAGGGATTTAGCTATCACTTTAACCTGGCTGCAAGACAGGGGTAAATTGATGGCTGCCTACAGCACTAACATTCATTCAGGAGCAGGTTCCCTGTCCTGCCCATCATTCGTTATCTTTGTCCAGCACTCCACAACTTTATTGCTCATTTCATATGCAGTGATGCTTGGCCACATCACCCGTTTATGTATGTTCAACATAAAACCCTATTTTTGAAATTTTGCCCCTAAACATTTGTTATTTGTACAAGGAAGATTTTTTTTTTTTAATGACTGCAGAATTTTTGTTGAGAAATACAGAATGTGAAAGCTTGAGCTCTTGGAGTCATGTGAATGCATGAAAATTTCCTCACTGATTATGAAAAAAAAGAAAAGCTTGAAAATGTGATCCAAGTGCACCTTACAGGCTTGAAAACCAAAAGCTAAATAAAAATAACTGTGCGCGTGCGCGCACACACACACACACACACGCACTATTTCATGATTTTTGAGCCAATCCCATACTTTTGGGGGCCTGACTCGTGTATTTTGCATGGTTGGGGTTGGCAATACTGGTTATGGTATGTGAGTGGGTTAAATTTTGAACACATTACTGTATTTTTACACAGAGTTTTAAGCCACTGGGTGGTTCCTTGTGTAAGGATTGATTAAAAAGATTGTGGCTCTCAGGACTTGGCTCATTATATATAAATGTTATTTGCCATAAAAATTATCCAGCCCTTTTAAAAGTCCAGCTACAGTATTTGTCTTGAAGACCGGAAGAGAACGTTGCAGTGATGTATCTGAGAGATCATTAGGGTCTGAGAGCTTTAACAGCAGAAATGTATGGATTTTTGAGAAGATGCAGGGACAGAAAGCACAAGGATTTAGTGACAGCATCAGTATAAGGAGAGAAGGGGAGAGAAAGGAATCAAAGCATGACACTAGGACTGCACAGTTGAGATCTGGGGTGGATAGGTGTATAGCTGACTCACCAGTGTAGAAATGGTTATTGACGCTGTATGACCAGACAAGGCTGCTCTGGGATAGTGTTTAGATGGCAAGAAGAAGTAAGTCAGGGCCTGAACCCAGAGTGACAATGAGAGATTCCAAAAGGTTGGAGGAATACATTCTGCAAGAGTGGACATACAGGTAGGCTCAGAGGCAGATCAATCAGAGAGGAAAGATAATCCAGTGGTTAGAACCAATGGATAGTCCAGTGGTTGAAACTATGGAACGTTGGCAGGGTACTTAGGTGCCTAAAGATGCCACTAGGCACACCTACTGTGATTTCCTAAAGTGCCTAGCCTTCTAACTCCCACTCCTGCCTAGGTGATTTTGAAAACACTAGGACCCAAATCCTTAAAGGTATTTAGGCACACAAATACCTTTAAGAATGCCTAGATACTTATCAGCATCTTTAGGCTTTAAAAATCTAGCCCTTAGTCTCTCGCTGAGCTCCAGTTCCTCATCTGTAAAGGGGGCAGAACAGAGCTTCCCTATCTCTCGGGGGTGTTGTAAGGACAAATACATTAAAGATTGTGAGGTGCTCAGATGCTATGGTAACGGGGTGTGTATATATATATATTTGTGCATGCAGCTGCTGGAAGTGATTGGAGGCACATACATATATATACATACCACAGAACCAGTCATGGAAATCAAGTGGCAGCTTCCAGGAGGGGAGAGCGTAAACAGCTTTGTCAATAGGATAAATTGAGGTGGATGAGAAGGGGAAGAGAGATCTTGAGATCTGGCCATGTAGAGACACTCAGTGAGTTGGGTAACACCACTTTCAAGAGATAGGAAAAGACAGAAGCCAGATTGCAGAGAACTGAAAAGAGATTTAATGGTAAAGGAGCCAAAGTAGTGGGAACAGGTAGCACAATCAAGCAGCATGAAGCACTGGGGAGACAGGTGTTCACTGAAAGCATTGAAATTCGGCTCTCTTTTGACTACAGTGATGTTGCATGGCTGTACCTCAGGGCAAAATTTGTCCCACTGTCAGTTTTAAGAGAACGTTCCCTAATTAGAGCGCATGCTATTTTCCCGTGTATCTTTCCTGTGCTTCACAGTTACCTGTCGCTGTGGAAGGGACACATTTCCCCTCCTCCTGTTGGAAAGCATAAGTGAAGATGGCATGCCTGCAACACCTACTTAGTCACATGAGTGACTGACTTGCTTCAGTAGCATGGGTTTGTTTTCATCTCTGTTAAGTAATTATTTGCCAATAAAGCCGTTCTTTCATGACTTTTGCAGTCTTTCTGTTGTCTTCTGAGCATCACCTACCTCTCAGGCATATGGCCTATTTTTCTGCAGATGCCCCAGCTTCATCCCTAATTATTACTTTTGGAGACATTGGTTCTTATTCAAGAGAATGCTGTGTAAGGCCATGTGGGTTTTTACTTCCGTCAATCACTTCCAACAGCTGCATGTGCAAACATAAATTAAACTATTACAAATCTAAGAAGATTATAATGACTGCAATTAACTTCCAATTTATTTAATAAAATGGGTGTTTTCAAAGAAGAGATTTATAAAAGGGATCGATTGCATGCAGTTAAAGAAATGTAATTTGCTATTCATACCAAAAGGGCTCTAAATGAAAAAAATTGCTTTGATGTGGTCCCAAAGAGACCACAGGGAAAAGCAGAGAAATGTTTGTCTCATCACTGGCTGTGTTTTCACTTTGTGCAGGAGCCGTGTTAAATAATCTTTTAGAGTTGGTACAAAGGCATCCTTGAAAGTCTGAGGCTGGTGCCATGCAATAAATAATCAGGAGGAATATTCTTTGATATCAGTAGCATGCTAGATTTTTATTGTTGTTGTTTTTAAAAAGCTTTCCACACTCCATTATCACTACCAAGTTCGCTCTCTTTCTTTACAAACATACCTTATCTTAAGCTTCTAAAGAAAGGATTTCATATCTACCTTTCTTTAATGGTGTTTCAAGTCATCTGCTATGAATATAGGTAATTTCAGTTTTCATACACCATGCTCAAATATGTATATAAATCCACACCTTTATTGGGTAATTGTCTGGTGAAGTCTGTTTAAATACTGAATTACTTAATCTCGCACCATTGATTCCATTACATTTGTGGAAATGTTGAGCATTAAATACTGTACCTGTCACAGTTTAGGAGCCAGATAATTAAGGCTTTGAGAAACTGGCAAAGGTTTCAGGAGAGCAAGATCAGTATTTTTAAGACTACAGTCCTAAACAATCCTATCTAGAGTCAATGAAAGGTCAGATACTCTGTTGGTGTAATTTGGTGCTGGTCCAGGGAGCTCAATGGAAATTCCCCAGTTTATACCAGGAGACCACCTGTCCTGTAATATTTAGGGCATCAATGAAAACTGAGGGGAGAAAAGAGAGTAAGAGTCAGAAATGTTTTATACACCAAATCTTAAAGGAGCAAGAGACACCCAGTGCTATTTTATGAGTATGGATTCAGATGCTAGATTATGTGAGAAATTAGAAATTTAATTAACACTTAGCAGTAAAAATACTTACAGAGGGCTTTTCATTTGCAGTTCTCAAAGTGACTGATAGAAATGGATATCCCTGTTCCCAGTATACAGTGGTTAAACCCATGTTTTCAAAGGCATCCATTACATTTTGACGTTTTAATTTTGGGCACTCAATTTAAGACAAATAGGGCCTGATCTTTTCAGAGGTGCTGAGTACCTAGCCCATCAACGAAATTAAAAACTAATGTTAATGTGAGTAAAAACAAAAGCAAATAGTAATTATTCATTCAGAAATTATTGAAGAGCTGGCCTGGCTGTACTTCAACTTTCTGATGATCAGGATAGTCACATAGTTTAAGAATTGTTCTTCTGACTTTGTATCTTCTGCCTGTGGAAAAAAAGGACATTTGTCTCTCTGTCATCACGAGCCTTGTGGGCATCTGTGGAGTACTGCTTATTGATAAGAATTTATTATTTTTGCTCTCTTGCAAATGTGGTATCTGATTTTACAGAGCACAGTCGCTGTTACAGAGGGTGTTACAGAGGCATGAGTCACCCAAAATCTTCCTAATGTTCTCTGAGTACGGTGAGCATGGAAATCTTCGTGGGAATATCTGTCCTCCTTCATCAGGAAACTTCCGCAGCAGGTTCTGACTTCAGTATGTAAAGAAAAAAAGGGAACGCATTTATTCTAGTCACCTTTTCCAGGTTAGAATTCCTTTGGATTCAAATGGTATCTTGGAGAGCAAATGTGCAGAACTAGTCCAGTGCTACTAGCCCAGGTACAGCTGCTCCTTTGTAACACATTCTGGGCCAGCTCTTGTTTATCCTTCCAAGGATTATTTTAGCCCTTTTTGCCACAGTATCACCGTAGACGTTCATGTCCAGTTGGTTGTCTTCCATTACCCACGTGTCCTTTCCATAGTCTCTGCTTTCCAGGATACAGTCATTCATTCAATAAGGGTGGCCTATGTTCTTTGTTTCTAGGTGCATGACTTTGAATTTAGCACTCTATTAAAATGCCCATTGTTTGATTGCACCCAGTTTACCAAGCAATCCAAATTGCTCCGTATCACTGTCCTGCATTTACCACCTTGCCAATCTTTGTGTCATCCACAAACTTTATCAGCAGTAATCTTCTACTTTTTGCAGGTCACTGAGTAGCTTTGGGATGCAGGGCCGCCCAGAGGATTCAGGGGGCCTGGGACAAAGCAATTTTGGGGGGCCCTTCCATAAAAAAAGTTGCAATACTGTAGAATACTATATTCTTGTGGGGGCCCCTGTGGGGCCCGGGGCCTGGGGCAAATTGCCCCACTTGCCCGCCCCCCTTTGGGCGGCCCTGTTGGGCTGAGAACTGATTCCTTGAGACCCCCACTAATGATTTCTTATTAACATTTAAAAATTGAAATTGTAGCTCCCTCAAGCTTTCTATACCTCACTCAGGCTTTCCCTAATCACTTACAACACTCCATTCACTGTTCCTGTAGGTTAGCCACACAACCCACTGGCCTCCAAAAGACACTTTCTTCTCTTCAGAAATCTCCTCTTGGTCACCTGATATTGTTCCTCCACAGCAGGACCTGCTGTCCCCTTCTGACTACTCTCTTATTCATTCCAAATACTCTTGAAACTTTTGTAATGTTTACAGTCACTCAGGAACCAGGATGGTAGGTGAGAGGCTTCGGCACTCTTCGTTACGTTCATGAGTCTCTGATTCACTCTGATTCTGACTGCTCAGACTTCTGGAAACTTTTGTTCACACTGCACGTGCTCAGAGGCTTAAAACTGTCGTTAGTATAGGTCCCATACTGGTAACTTGATTTCTATTCTCCTACCTTCAGTTTCATGCATGTTAACAAAAGTGGTGGCAACTAGGACTCTATCTAAGTATACTTGGTTTCACACTTTGGGTGATTCCCAGCTCATGTAGACATACTTGCCCTAGTGCTCATCAAGCTTGTACTCTAAATACAATCATGCAGTCGTGGTAGCGTGGGCAGTGGCAGCACAAGTTGGCTACCCCCAGTACAAAGCTGCGTGGATCTGTGGGTACATACTTGGGCGACTAGCTTGTGCCACTGCTGCCTGTGATACCACAGCTACACTACTCTTGTTTGTGCACTAGCTCAATGAAAGCTAGTGCCAATATGTCTATGAGAGCTGGGAATCACACCCAAGCTCCAAATATAGCTGTATCTTTAATTTTTCCTTAGTTCCCAACTCACTGTTGTGTGTATTTTTAGGCTAATATCTCCAGGCCTAAATAATGAAACATGAAATATACAAATAGCTGTAAAATGTAAGAGACACAGGAGAAATCCATGAAGCTAATTAGCTTTCTTATTAGCTTTCGCTAATGAGTGTGTGTGTCACAGTTTCTCAGTTTGTCTTGAGACTCTTAAAAAAAATCAGCAGTATCCCATTTATGTTTCCTAAACCTTTTAAACCTTCAAACGAGAGATAGATAAGATATCGCCTTTTTGGATTGTTGTTATTAATTGCATTGCTGTAATGCCTAGAGGCCCTAATCAAGACTAGGGCTGGTATCCCAGGCCAGCAGCAGGCTGAGCGGGGCCAGTGGCCAGGATCCCGGCTGGCAGCGGGCTGAGCGGGGCAAGCAGCCAGGACCCCAGCTGGCAAGGGGCCGGCGGCTGAAACCCCAGACCATCAGCGGGCTCAGTGGGGCCAGTGGCCGGGACCCCGGCTGGGGGTCGCAACCCCAGACCGGCAGTGGGTTGCGCAGGACCAGTGTCCAGGGCCCCGGCTGGCAGGGGGCTGGTGGCCAGAACCCCAGACTGGCTGCTGGCTGAACAGGTCGGTGGTTGGTATCCCAGGCCGGCAGTGGGCTGAGCGGGGCTGGCAGCCGGGACCCCGGCTGGCAAGGGGCCGGCAGCTGGAACTCCAGACCTTCAGCGGTCTGAGCGGGGCCAGCGGAAGGAACCACAGACTGGCACTGGGCTGAGCGGCCGAGGGTTCCATTCATCCAGGCTGGCAGCGGGCTGAGCGGGGCCGGCAGCTGGCACTCCAGCTGTCAGCAGAGTGCCGCTAAAAATTGGCTCGCGTGCCACCTTTGGCATGTGTGCTGCAGGTTGCCAACCCCTGGGTTATATAAACATATACTTAGAGACATTCCCTGCCTCAAAGAGTTTACAATCTAAATAGATAAGTCCAACAAAGTGCGAAAAGAGAAATGAAGTGACTTGCTCAAGATCACACAGAAGATCAGATTCAGGATTACAACCAAGGCTTCATAATTCCTAGCCCAGTACCTGCTCCACTAGACAAAGCTCACTTTTCAAGTCCTAGGAAAGGCTTTTCCGTCTCTATTTTTGTATAGAAGGAAAGGGCTGGTGCATGAAAGAAAAGGAACTGATTCTTTTCACTATATCATTGGTGGTATTAACGTATAGCATATTTCACTATACATGAGCTCGCAATGAAATAGAGATACACACGGCTGAATGGCAATGTATCTTCATAGAAGCTCTTTGTGCATTCATGTAATCCAGCCCACTCTAAAGGTCAGCAGTGCAATCTTGAACACAGTCAGGGATGTAACTGCATCTGAAGAGCAAGTGGGGGTTGAGGACAAGCATCTGTCACATTGTAAAGGAAATTTGACAAAACCATTGAAAGCTCAAACTCAGTAACACAAAGCTTATTCTAAGAGAAGCTTATTCTAACTCTTCAACCTGATGAATCACATTGACATTGCACTTAAAAAAAAGTTACCTTTATTTGAATGCCTAAGAAAGAAACTAATGCAGAGAGCTAGTCTTCTTTCGGCTTCATAAATTGCAGTTAGTGCTCATCCCTGTCCTTGGGTGTGACAGGAACAGCACTGTGTCTCTTGTACAAGCAACTGTTGCACCCGTGTATCCATAGGGTGTGTATAATTTGTATAGACCACAGGATTTTTCAAGTGATGCACATTGCCAGTACAATACAGCCTCCTTCTGCAAAGTGGCTTCTCAT
This sequence comes from Malaclemys terrapin pileata, assembly GCF_027887155.1. Taxonomy (NCBI): domain Eukaryota; kingdom Metazoa; phylum Chordata; order Testudines; family Emydidae; genus Malaclemys; species Malaclemys terrapin. The sequence continues at coordinate 334,042,834 of NC_071505.1, forward strand.
ACAACCTCTGTCCCCAGATGCTTTACCCAATTGAGCAAGACAGACAGAAATATGAGAAAGAGTGCTGTGTAAACATACTGCACCCTAAATTAATCATTGTTATAAGATTAATAATAGAGAGAAATTAAGAGGCATAGGTAAGGGAGAAAACATATGGTTTCGGATGACATTTTGAAGAGAGATAGGGTAGAAAGGGGAAAAGTAAAAAGCCGTTTTATTATTTTAGCATTTGTATTACCATAGTGCTTATGGGCCTCAACCAGGATTGGAGCCCCATTGCGTGCAGGCACATGGTACGAAAAGCCCTTGCCCCAAAGAGCATACCATCAAAACGGACAAGAGAGGAAAGAAAGAAGTGAAGTGACTTGTTCCAGAAGACAGGCAGAGGTCACCTCATTTCCCAAAAGCAACCCCCCCAGACTGTAAATACGTTTTGATGAAATAGGTGATCTAGGGTGTCCAGACAGCAAGTGTGAAAAATCAGCTCAGGGGGTGGGGGATAATAGAAGCCTATATAAGAAAAAGACCCCAAAATCGAGACTGTCCCTATAAAATCGGGACATCTGGTCACCCTAAGGTGATCAGAACACAGAGCATTTCTGGGGGCAAATCTGGCTTTGGGCTGTACATGCACATAAGTCTAATGACCATGGCTGAAGGCAGGGGAATATCCAAGCAAGATGTCACACCCAGTCTTGTCTTTTTCCTAGTCTGTTGTGTTGATTCTTTACAAGCCCTCCCCTAATGCACACATATGCTCAGTTCATGAAGCCATATCAGATTGTTCTGGAAGAGGTGTATGTGTGGAGAAGGAACAGTCTATCATTTTGAATTTCAATTTGCGTATTGTATATTTTGTATTGATGCAGACTTCACATGCACCCAGCACTTTGCCTGGATGCATTATAGTCACGTTGAAATAAATACAGAAATTAAATATTTTGGACTACCTGTGTCTACCGACAGATGATATGTATCAATCCCCACTTGGTTTATTCATGTTCCTAGCACAATTAATCTGCACGGTGGGAGGGAGGGAGCATATGTGCGGGTAAGGATGGGGAAGCTAAAGCAGAGGCAAAAATGTAATAAAAATTAATGCTTCATGTGAGTGGCAAAGTGAGGACAAGCAAAATTGGGTCTTTAATGATCCAGTAACAACTTGCAGACAACATTGATAAATGTCCTATTTAGAAACAATTTATGGAATATTATTATTTATTTATATTATATTACTTGAGTATATCTCACCAGCAACCACACATCACTGAACAAAACCACTGACCCAGGAACCTATCCTTGTAACAAAGCCCGATGCCAACTCTGTCCACATATCTATTCAAGTGACATCATCATAGGACCTAATCACATCAGCCATACCATCAGGGGCTCGTTCACCTGCACATCTACCAATGTGATATATGCCATCATGTGCCAGCAATGCCCCTCTGCCATGTACATTGGCCAAACCGGACAGTCTCTACGCAAAAGAATTAATGGACACAAATCTGACATCAGGAATCATAATACTCAAAAACCAGTGGGAGAACCCTTTAACCTGTCTGGCCATTCAATGTCAGACCTGTGGGTGGCTATCTTACAACAGAAAAACTTCAAAAACAGACTCCAATGAGAGACTGCTGAGCTGGAATTGATATGCGAACTAGACACAATCAACTCAGGACTAAATAAGGACTGGGAATGGCTGAGCCATTACAAACATTGAATCTATCTCCCCTTGTAAGTATTCTCACACTTCTTATCAAACTGTCTGTACTGGGCTATCTTGATTATCACTTCAAAAGTTTTTTTTCTCTTACTTAATTGGCCTCTTAGAGTTGGTAAGACAACTCCCACCTGTTCATGCTCTCTGTATGTGTGTATATATATCTCCTCAATATTTATTCCACTCTATATGCATCCAAAGAAGTGGGCTGTAGTCCACGAAAGCTTATGCTCTAATAAATTTGTTAGTCTCTAAGGTGCCACAAGTACTCCTGTTCTTTTTGCGGATACAGACTAACACGGCTGCTACTCTGAAACTTAACATTGCATGTTTGCATACACTGTACAGCAGTGCTGAAATCTCACTGAATATGTTGCAAGATGTTCTAGCTGGATTTAAAAGGCTTGCTGCAATACACCCATTGTAGAAACAAAGCATTTCAACCAGCGGTAGTATCTGAGAGCTTTTTTGCAATGCGCATTCAATAATGACATTCACTATAGTAAAAACTCCCTCAGAACAATGAGTCCTCTGACTCACATCACAGCTGAAAGGCCAAGGATGGGATCCACAAAAGTATTTAGGTGCCTGAGTCCGTTTTTAGGTACAACTGCAATCTACAAAATGCCCACTTGGCTGCCACCTAACCCTGTAGGCACCTAATCTTGTTTGGTACCTAAGTAGTGAAATTTCCCTGGATGCCTATGCCCCTGCCTGTGAGCACACACTCTCCTGCCCCACTCCAGGTGCCTACCTCTTGCTTAAGCCCCAGAGCAATCCGTGAGCCAAGGGAAAGATAGGTGCTCCACTGCCTAAGTCATGCTACACATCACTCAGGCTACGGGGGACTCCATAGTCAAGTCCTTCTCCTCTGCCTGATGAGGAGAAGGAATTTGAAGAGGTTTCTTCTATCTCTCAGGTGAAAATCCTAACCACTGGCCTACAAGAGCTTTTGGTGTGAGGCTCCTCCAATCTCTCCTATGGAAGCTGTTCCACTTTAATTAAATATTCATGAGGTCAGAAAAATAGTTTAACTGGCTCTGTAGCTGGTGGTTAGGGAACTCCTCTGAAGAGATGACTCTACTTACAGTGGTATGTACAGTACAGACACTACGCGCCCAGCTAGCATGGGTATGAAGAGCAGTGTAGACATTGAGGCACAGTGGCTAAGATGGGCAGAGTAGAGTGCTCTATACACCTTACCCACAGGGTGTATACCCTACCTGGGCTCTCTACATGCCCAAGCAGGGCCTCCCACATCTACACTGCTATTTTTAGTTGTGCCGTGATCCACTTCCTCCTCTCCTTCCCCCAACAGTGAAAGACTCTGGCAGGGAGGATCCAGCAGGGAAAGGCTTTTTTTCACTCTGCCTCAGCCTTTCCCTGAGCGATAGAGCTAAACACTGCAGTGACAAGTGTGGCCGCAGCCTGCCTTTCGCCGCAGCATGCAGTGCCTGCACTTTACATGCCTCCATTAGTGTAGACATCTCTTGAGAGGTGGCAGGTCCCTCTTTAAATCCCTTTGCCTCATCAGGCAGAAGGAGGAATTGAAGCAGGGGTGTCCCACAACCTGGGTGAGTACTGTAACTACTGGGATAAAGGAGGGCTGCCTTCCATCCCTGCCCTTCCCCGGCTGTTTCCTAAGGAGATAGGCAGCCTCTGAACACGCCTACTGGATCAGGCCTTGTACATGAGTTAGGCGGAGGAGAGTCCGTGGATCTCAAACAGAGATAGGCATCTCCCTGCAGCCCGGATGTAGGCACTGAGTGTCTTCAGGGGAAGAGGGTTTAGCACGCACCCCTATCACTGGCATCACCCACTGGCTAGATTGGCCAACTCCCCACCTAGAGAGCTGGTTTTGTGGATCACATTCTAAGGTGCCTCTCTCTACCCAATGTATTGGGTGCTTAGGCGCTTAACTACGGCTTTGTGGATTGTGGTGGTGGTCCTGCGCTTTTCTGGGCAATGCCTAAGTCCCTCTTGCAGAGCTGGGCCCAGAAGGCTACAATGGGTTTTTGGTGGCACTTGTTCTCCAACCAGGTGACCATTGCCCCTTTGCATCCCCCAAAGCAGGCAGGGAGCTCAGGAATGCTGCCAGCTAGTAACAATGATGACAAGCCACCATTCCCAAACAGTGGCACGGCACAATGCAAAGTCCAATGATGATACAAGGGGTCTAGTTGTGGGTAGGAAACAAACAAACAAAAAAGGTTGCACTGCAGTTGTAGTGTGGGAGATATGGGTTGTAGATTCATGGAAACTGTGAAGAGAAGAAGGCCAAAACAAACCAGGAATCTACTGTACATATGAAAAGGACTTTAATTTTAAGTTAAGATCTAACAAAAAGCCACAATGTGTACTTTAAAGTGCCAACAACAACAACAACTCTTCCCATGGTCTACTCTTAAGAGTAAGAAGGCATCTAGCTAAAACCTTTGAGCTAAATCTTCATCAACCATAAATCCTGACCTGAACGAGGGTCCTAGACTCAATGACCAACTTTATAATCCCTTTACTCTATCCCTTACTGTTTTTTGCCAATCATCCCTCCACCCAACCCAGTTAATTTTTCCCTTTTGTGCCTCCGTGTCTGTGTGTACTATTCTCTCCATCAAAACCGTCAATACCGCATTGAGTAACTGAGACCGCGACCAGGGAAATAACTCACTTCCTTCCCTGACGGACCAAGGGACGCACCCCACCCATGTACTTATCTGCTACTCCTTATTCATTCCATGGGTGGCGTACCCGAGCCCACATATCCACTGACACTTTAAAAACCCTTGCACCCCAATCTGGGTCTATACAGGTTATGTGATATGTATGTATCTTCTCATCCTTGCAAACGATACCTGTAACCTCCCATAACCCAAGCCTGACCCCAGATGTACAGTACCTTGCCTCTTAACTCGTGTATATTTCATTTTAAACATTAACTTTAATAAAAATTTTAATTCTCTCCATCAAAAAAATCCTACCTCTGGCAAGGAGGAAGCATGGGCCACCACCACCAAAACCACATAACAAAGAAAAAATTAAAACAGAGAAGCCAGAGTAGGCACTCACAGCTCTTCAGTTGGAAAGCTACAGTGCTACCTTTCTTTGCAGTACTGCATTCCTAACATCAGATGGCGCTGTGTGAAGGTATAAATTGCAGAACTGGAAGTCCCTCTCACATGACCTAAAATGGAGCTGAACAGGGACTAGTAAGTATCATGGCTTTTGCTTGTTCCAAAGAAAACTCTGCTGAATTTATTGTATATGGTAAGAATGGCCTAGTCTCTATGGTTTGAAAAAAGCATTATTGTAAGAAGGAAAGAAGATGCAATCTCTGCATATTTACTCTGCAATTGTGTTCTCCAATCCTATATCAGGCTATACCTATAGTTAGTAAATAATTAAGAAATATATTAGAATCAATCCTTGTAGAGCTACCTTTGAGCATGCAGGGCTGGGGAATGGAGTGTTATGTACTGAATCACACAGACGTTTTCTCTACTTAGCTTTTCAAAGAACAGAGAGGAGGAAGATGTTAATGATTTGCTTTACATCTGTGGGGTTTGCCTTCTGTAGCTCAGGTGTGAACTGATGAACTTCATGTCTTGATATGGGATTGAAGAGAGGTGTGAACCTTATTTACCTCTCACATCAGTGTAAACCAAGAGCAACTGCATTAAATAAATTGAGATACACCAGCAAAAGAAGGGTTTATACAAGAGAGGTATCAGATCAAAAGACATTTTTCTCATTTTGTCACATTCACAATGGACACTTTACATTCGGAGGCATATATTGCTAGTGGGGACATCTTTGGAAAAGTGTTGAGCTTTAATACTGGGCATTGCATTTTGTTAATCTCAGTAGAGTTCTGTGCCACACAAGAAAAGGTGCAACTTTCCAAAGAATTACTGAAAGCATGCCTAAACTTGCACATTAGTTAGAAATATTAGACCATGATTAGACAATAACAAACCATGCTTAGACAGACAATAACGAACTAGAGAAACTACAATTGCTACTCTATTGCTGGAGAGAGAGAAAAAGACACAATATGAAAATCAGAAGCCGTGTTAGAACACAATCAAGGAGAAAATACTACCAGATGTAATAAAGGCATGATCCAAACCTCAGTGAACACAGTAGGAGTCTTTCCACTTACTTCAATGGAACTTGGATCAGGTCCCTAGTATGGGAATTTACTGAATGGGAAAGTAAGAGAAAAAAATTAAACCAATTTTTAAAAAGATTCTTGTTGAGGCAATATTTTATTTTATTTGGATTGTAAAGGCAAAGAAATACTTCACTCATCAGATTTCATTCATGGAAGACATGTAGTGTAGTAGTGGGAGCCCATGACTGAGTGCCACGACTCTTCTGGGTTCTATTTCTGACTCTGCTACTAATTCACTGTGTGATCTTGGGCAAGCAAAATAGGGAGGGACGGTGGACAATTATCTTCAAGCTTCACCAATTTTCATGAGGCAGAATTAATTATGCCCAGTGTAATAAAAGAGACTTTCACTTGACTTCTAAGTGTTTTGGATCCTGCCCTGAATTACATTTTTCTAGCTGAAGAGCACATATCACAAAGGGTACGTCTTCACTTACCGGAGTGTCCGGCGGCAGGCAATCGATGTTCTGGGATCGATCCCGGAAGTGCTCGCCGTCGACGCCGGTACTCCAGCTCGGCGAGAGGAGTACGCGGCATCGACGGGGGAGCCTCCCTGCCGCGTCTGGACCCGCGGTAAGTTCGGACTAAGGTACTTCGAATTCAGCTACGTTATTAACATAGCTGAATTTGCGTACCTTAGTCCGAAGTGGGGACTTAGTGGGGACCAGGCCTTAGATACGCCCATATCCACAGTCTAGTACTTCCTTTTAGGCGTCATCCCATCCCATCCGTACTGGCTCTTACCCTCGCTCACCATGTTGCATATAATATTTAAATTGTCAGCTCTCTCTGTCTTCTATCAAGCTTCTAGAACAATTTTTGAATGATAAAAATAATAAATGTCTGGTATAGTGCAGTTTCAGGAATGAAGTGTATCCGTAATATATCCGTGATAACTGAGGTGATACTTGTTAAGATTTCCATCCTAACTGTGAGATGCTAAGTTACTGACTGCCACAGAAGTATGTTGTATATCACATATAGGCCCGGTGCTGGTTGGGAAATGTGGGATGCATCGAGTGATATCTAGCTAAGCTTTTTCCTTTCTTTCAGATGCTTATACAAGCCTAGCCAAACTTCAGACAATTTCAGGTATACCCATCATTACCAGCAATACAGTCTTTTGTTTTCATGTTTCTTATTAGAGCTTGCAGAGAACAGAAATTCCATTTTGTGAAGGTTTTTTGAGATTTCTTAATTTGCCTTTATTCCAAATTGCAATGAAAACTGAGAAATCTGAAATTCTCCATAAAGGAAATTTAAGAAAAAACTAGTTTAGGGTCAATCAATGGAATACGGTTCTATTGAAGTTTCTCTGATTAAATCTATTTCTTTCTCTATTTCTAGTATTGTGCTGATGATAATATCATAAAAAATCTACACCCAATCGTTATATCTTCATTTTTACAAGTTTGAGTCTTTAAATACATGTCAAGTAGTTATAGTTTCATCTGTCAATTGAAACATCTGCAATTAAACTGGGGGGTGGGACCCACATGACCTGTTGACTCATATAAAGTCGGAGTTCTCAATTGCTGGTATTTATTGAGTTTGAAAGAATTCTCATCACCTCCAGGTCTAGTGTTGATGGTCTAGAACATCAATCTGTCAAATGCTGGCAAGGACTGGAAACACAATCTTGTTGTTTCCTGACTCCTTTTCTCCTTGTTGTATTTCTTAGGCATTTGGGTCAGGTTAATATTGCTTAGTTATCTAAAGAAGGCAAGTTAGACCTGTGAGTATACGGTAGTATGTTCAGTTTAGTAGCTTAGTAATTAAGTGGGCACTATAATACAAGTCAATAATCACAGCAAGCTTCAGAGCAGTGACTTATTACAGTAGATATTGTAAGTACGCTGTGGTGGAAGTAGCAGATTAGTGGTATTGGTAGCAGTGAACGGACACTCAGTGGCTGAGGTTAGGGAACATCATTCATTAGAGTAATGATAGTGCTGCTAGCTCCCTGTGGTAACTAATTATAAGTATCAGACAATGCTGCTGCATTTAACAGTCGATCAGTGTTTTCCATGACAACCCCATATTTCCAGGAGTTTATAGCTCTTCTGTGTTTTAAAAAAAAACCCACTTTGGTCTCAGTGAAGACCAGATGTGCATTTTCCAGATGCAAACTTTAACGACAAAGTATTAAACAATACAGGCACACAAACAGCTCTTAGATTTTTACGCCAGAACTGACCATTATGATCATTACATCTGACCTGTATAACACAGGCCTTAGAACTCCATCCAGGAATTTCTGCATCAAGCCAACAGCTTCTGTTTGCACTAGGAAACCATCCAGTCTTGACTTAAAGACTTCAAGTGATGGAGATTCCACAGAGTTCCTAGGTAAATAGTTCCAGGGGTTAATTACCCTTAATGTTAAAAATTTGCATTTTATTTCTAGTCTGAATTTATCTAGCTTCACCTTCCAACCATAGAATTTCATGCCTTTTTCTGCTAGGTTAATTAAAGAACCACCTACTATCAGAAATCTCTTCCCCAGGTAGGTATTTGTAGCTCTTGAATAAGTTGCTTCTTGGATAAACTAAATAGATTGAACTTCTTTAGCTGAGTGCTGTAGGGCAGGTTTTCCTGACCTCACATCATCCTTGTAGCTCTTTTCTGAATGCTTTCCAATTTCTCAGCATTCTCTTAGTAGAGAAGACACTAGAGCTGGATGTAGTATTCCAGTACTGGCCTCACTAGTGCTGTATACAGAGGTAATACCACTTCCCTGCTCCTTTGGAGGTGATGTTTGTCTGATTTCCAGTTAAGAGGTTAGTAAAATATTAGCACTTCTAACAAACATAATATGTACACGCTCAACATCAAAGAGCTTGAATATGTTAGGTAAGAACACCCTGACTCATGTGAGTAACCCTGCTAACTACAGTGGGAGACATTGTTGTTCACCAACTGACAGTCAGCCTTCTCATTCAGTGGGTATTGTATTGCGTTGGGATTCAGGCGACTGTTTTTTTGCTTGGACCTACTGTGTGACCTGGGGCAAGTCACTGCCTCTCTTTTTCTCCTCCCACCCTTTATCTCTCTTGTCTATTTAGATTGTAAGGGCAAGGGCTGTCTCTCATTATGCATGTGTACAGTGCCTAGTACAATCGGGCCACAGTTATGGTCAGGGCATCTAGGAGCTAGCATAATGCTAATAATTAGTCTTAGTATTAACTTATTTAGGTGCTTAATGCTGGAATTCTATTAGATTCTTACCTTTAGACATTCCATCCTGAACCTTTGGTGCCTTGCATACACTCACCTAGCTGCTAGCCTGCAATCATGTTGTCCTCGGAGTCTTGGTTATCCTGAGTGCTTCAATGATGTGCAGCTTTGTAGACTGAGGCATGTGACAGGATCCCAGGTTCTGGACAGCCATGGCAGTGAAGGCCTTTTGGGCATTATGGACATCCAGCATGGTATAAAGTAATTTGTTTCCCTATGTTTTGAAGACCACATTCTGCAGCCTGGGTGCCCCTCATGAGAATGTGATTGTTGTCCAGCAGGCCCAGAAGAGATGGGCACTATGGCACAGCACAGACTCCTGCATGGCTTGCTGCTGTAGGCTTAGCGTTGCTGCTTGATCCTAGAAACTCACTTGCACATAAATGTCTTATGCCCTGAAATAAGCCTCTGTTTAAGGGACTTGTGGGTGCAAATTTTGGACGATTCAGCCTGAAGTGATTAATCAAAGGCCACAGTTTAAGGCTATGTCTACACTAGCACTTTTGTGAAAACAACCCCTGACCAATCTAAGTCACCAACATGTTAGTTTGTTAGCTGATCGCTGAAGTGACTACCTACAGATTATTGGAATAAATACTTTGAACTCTGACCTCAGTTTTACTAATCAAGAAGTGATCTCTGAGTATTTCTTTGAGGGCTTTTTTTTTTTGCTTGAACTGGATTGTTTCAGGCTATTCCTTTATAGCATGCACAGAAGAAATAAATGAAAACTGATTATGTTATTTGGTTAAAAAATAAAATTAATGGAGATAACTATCTCCTAGAACCAGAAGGGACCTTGAAAGGTCATCAAGTCCAGCCCCCTGTCTTTACTAGCAGGACCAAGTACTGATTTTGCCCCAGACCCCTAGGTAGCCACCTCAAGGATTGAACTCACAACCCTGGGTTTAAGCAGGCCAATGCTCAAACCACTGAGCTATCCCTCCCCCTGAATGTTGCTAGGTGCATCCAGCAGTGGCTGCATGTGCATAGCAACATTTTTTTTAACCAACAATTTCCTAGGAAATAATAGTACACAGATTTTGTGTGTGTGAGAGAGAGAGAGAGAGAGCGGCAGATAGCTTAACACTACAGACAGTAACGGTTTTACTGAAGCCCTTGCTGTCTATTTAGTCAATCATGTGTTTGGTGAACAGTTCCTAAGTACTCATTGACATGATGGATCTTAGCAGCTTCAAAAGATTTGCCAGAGTCTATTTGGTCAACAATCCATGTTACTGGAGATTTGCATGATAAAGCATAAGAGCTCTGTGGGAGACTCTACAGTCTATTAGGTCAACTGTCATCCAGCCCAGCCATGTGAGATATATTTCACTTTAAACCTTCCTCAATTTCTCTTTGAATCTGTGGAGGTGCTAGCATGAAAAGATGAGAGGATGTTAAAACAGCAGAAAATGTGAAATTAATTATCATCCTTTTCTGTCATAACAATCTGCAGAAATCGCAGGTGTTTTGCAAACATGTGAGGGTTCAGATTAATGTCTTTGTGAGATAAGAAGAACAAATAAATCTGAAAAGCTGGTGGCAAAAGACTTTAAAATTTGTGGATGGCACAAAAAATGGTGGGAGTAAATGAGAAAGGGCACGTTAAAGTCTTGCTCTTTATGACAGGATGTACTGTGGCCAAGTGGTGGGAGAAAGAAGGGAGAGAGGTCCATGTGACCACTCATCAGCAGGCATTGGGAGGTAGGTGAAGGAATCCAAACCCTGTGTGCAGCAGGGTGGTGGGGTAGTCATGGTCTGGTCACCCAGCTGGAGTGCAGCTGTAGTAGCATGGGGAAATGAAGATTAAGGGAAGCAAGAAACTGCTGCAGGGGAGGGGAGTGATGCCACATGTGCAGTGGGAGGGCGAGAAATTTCCTGAGCTTCTGAGCATGCAACATGCCTATGCAAATGAGAGTGGAGTAAGAATAGGCCCACTTCTCCCCACCGGCGACTTTTACAGGCAGCACCCTGCCACACATAGGCCAGTCCCAGTGTCTCTTGTAGGTGTCAGGAGCTTTAGCTAAAGGTATTTCCTGCCTAAGGCATATAACGGCCAGTTTTTCATAGATTGAAAGATTATAACGTCAGAGGGATCATATGATCATCTAGTCTGACCTAGTCAGACCATAGAACTTCCCTGAAGAAATTCCTTTTTGAACTAGAGCATATTGATTAAAAAACATCCAATCTTGATTTTAAAATTTCCAGGGATGGAGAATCCACCACAAGCCTAGTTAAATTGTTCCAATGGTAAATCACCTTCACTCTTCAAAATGTATATCTTATTTCCAGTGGGAATTTGTTTAGCTTCATCTTCCAGCCATTGGATCTTGTTATACCTTTGTTTGCTAGACTGAAGAGCCCATTATCACGTTTGTTCCTCTTGCAGGTATTTGTGGACTATGATCAAGTTACCCATAACCTTCTCTTTGCTAAATAGAGTGAGTTCCTTGAGTCTGTCATTAGTTAGGAAAACCAGACCAGGTTTCAGGGATAAAGCCAGGACTTCCTGGGAGAGGAAGGATGGTCCAGTAGTTAGAGCATTAGCATGGGATTCTGCAGATCCAGGTCCCAGTTCCTTTATGTTCTTGGGAAAATCACTTAGTTTCTCTGTGCCTCAGTTCCCCATCTGTAAAATGGGAATAATAACACTGCCCTACATCTTGGGGGTTGTGAGGATAAATACATTAAAAATTGTGAAGTATCAGAGGGCTAGCCATGTTACTCTGGATCTGTAAAAAGCAACAGAGTCCTGTGGCACCTTATAGACTAACAGACATATTGGAGCATAAGCTTTCATGGGTGAATACCCACTTCGTCAGATGCACGTGGTGGAAATTTCCAGAGGCATAAATATGCAAGCCAGAATCAGTCTAGAGATAAGGAGGTTAGTTCAATCAGGGAAGATGAGGCCCTCTTCTAGCAGTTGGGGTGTGAACACCAAGGGAGGAGAAACTGGTTTTGTAGTTGGCTAGCCATTCACAGTCTTTGTTTAATCCTGAGCTGATGGTGTCAAATTTGCAAATGAACTGAAGTTCAGCAGTTTCTCTTTGGAGTCTGGTCCTGAAGTTTTGTTTGCTGCAGGATGGCTACCTTTAAATCTGCTATTGTGTGTCCAGGGAGGTTGAAGTGTTCTCCTAAAAATTGTGAGATGCTCAAGTACTACGGCCATGGGGGTCATAAAGAAACCATAGATGTGTAGACAGATAGTGCTGATGATGAAGTACAGAACATATAATCTGAATTAGCAAAGAGTGAATAGCCAATTTTTCTGTGTACCAAGAGGCAAATGCAACATGGGAATTTAATAAAATCATCCTGGACTCCACTATAGTCTCAAAAGAATTAGAGCAAATGCTGGAAACAGAAAAGATATTTCCTTTAAACAAGTTAGGCAACTAAGAAATGGGAAAGGCTTGATTGTGACAGGCCCTGTGTGGGTGCACAAGGAGGGGGCTGAAGAGGTGGCAGTGAGCCTTCTCTGCTGAGCCCCATTCCCACAGGAGCCTCAACTCCTCACAAGTGTTCTCAGGTTGGCTGGGCAGAGGTAAGTAGGTGTCTAAAGAGCCTCAGGTAGTTTTTAAAAAGAACTCAAAATACAGCTTCTGCTGTTGGGAGGGGGAGGCGGGGGGAAATGGGACTTCTGCAGCAAAAGTAAAATGTCCTAATGTCATAGGAAAAATCATCACCCTTCCTCCACAATGAGGACCCAGTCTTGTGCAATATTGAGCAGTCTCATCACCCAGGATTGGACCCAGAGTTAGCCAATATCTTTTGCACATTGTCAAATACAGCTGAACTCTGCTCACCAATTAACACAGCTAATAGAATCCTCCAGCATTTGCTCAGGTGATTAGAACTGAAATTGTATATACACTTCCTTGCTTCCTGTCATACTTTGGGGGTGGGGTCATTCAAGGGGTACAGGATGAATTGCTACTATCTGCTTATAGTGTGAGGGAGCTTTGTCTGTGCCCACTGGGGGGTGGAGGGGAACTCACCCAAAACTACTAGCTGCAGGCAACACACGTGCTCCACTCTGGCTCCGCAAGCCCTGCTCTTACCCTCTTCCATCTTGCTATTTGCCCTTAGGCTCCCTAAGTGAGTATTTGGAGCGGAGCAGAAAAAAACAACCACCTATGGCTGAATCTATGGAGACAGTTGACCCCCAGAGTTCTGCTCTGCCTCTGGGGCACAGGTCCCTCCAACCTGTCTATTCACCCCACTTCATTACAGTCGAGCACCCAGTTCCTCGACTTGGAACCCCACAGCATCCCCCATTCACTTGCTTTACCTCGGTTCAATACTCTCCTTAGCACACAGCACTTAATCATGTCTACAGTAAAGCCAAATAGGAGTTTATTTGACAAAATTTAAAATAAAGCTTCAATTAGAAGCAAGTGTAAGGATTGGAAATATATAGTTACAGGTAAAAGGAAAACATAAAATGCATTCTAGAGGCTTTACTGATTAACAAAGTTCCTTTCCTGCCTAAAAGGGTATTTCTCAACCAATGTTCAGTCTGTGGCGCTTGTCCAATTGAGAAGGCTGGGATCCAATTTTTATGAGAAACTCACACTGGCAGAATATCCCTTCCACAATGGGTGCCATCTTGTGCCCTTCTTTCTCCTTTTATACAGTCCCAGACCTTTTGTCTCTTTTCATGACCAAGGTGTTTCATTAACTTCAGTTCACCCCTTATGATACCCCTAATAAAACTCTTTTTCTTGGGCTATTTTGTGCTTTGTAAAGGTCCAAGCCAGCACTTTGTCTAGACTGTAAATACTTGGCTGTCAATTGTTCTCGCTCTTGATTGAGTTAGTTCTGAGAACCACCCCGCCCCAAAGTACCAATTTCACCTCCAGCTGCTTTGGGACACAATGGTCTACATGTTACATAACTCTTAAAATATTTTCCATACATACATCTGGCAATAAACAGCCAGTTCTTAACTTTCAGCAGAGAAAACACATGGCCTCCTTCAGCAAATATCATGAAGATGGCCATCACAGGGTAAACACGCCCATCTTGGCATGCTTAGGTAAGTCCTGGGTATAGACTCATAACTGTGTACCCCCTAACTGCTGACAACATGGGGCCCCTGGGTCACAGTTCCCTCCCTTCGTAACTTTAATGATCAGCAGGTGGCAGAGAAGGACAGGACAGTGGAGAAATATGCGCCGAGGAAAAGGGATTTGCCAAAAAATGGTTGAAATGAAATGGAAGCAAACATTGTTCGTATTTTATTTAGCTGTTGAGTTATTCAGGGACATAGCTTTAGTGACTGTACCATCATCTGATTCTGTATAAAGATCCCCAGAGTGATTGACAGAACGGGTCAAGAATGACCTATCTCAATTCCTTTTTATTGTTTTTCATTGTAATCTTATTATCCTGTGTCAAAGTGACATTGTTTGACAACCGCATCAGATTCACTGAGGTGCAAATGAAGAAATATGTGTTCACTCATTCCTTCTGCCCCCTCTCACACCACCCCGGGATTGTTTACACCAGCTGAGTCTCAGGAGGGATTTTTTTTTTCTTTGCACTGGTCTGGAGACTAACTGATAATAACTAATAGCTTTAACAGCTCTAATTAAATACTGCATTGTGGCACATATCACTTGACAATTAACTGGTACAGTCATAGCCTGAAAGCAAGAACTAACAGAGCCAGGCTTAGTGAAAAATCTTACCTTCAATTTTATGTTTAACAACTTGAATGCCAAGAGATGTGATGTATACTGTAGGACCGTGTACAAACACTGCTAAACGGTTGGAAACAGCAGGAACAACTTTCAAACAAGTGACTTTAAAATGTTGATATATATCTTTTTGTTGTTGTTGTAGCTAAATAATATACTTATGAAATATCTTTGCATGATATGACTTTCTTTAAGCTTCCTTTTTTATTATTAACACAGTTCAAATGAGATGGCTGTTTCCTTACAATGCAACACCAGAGGCCAGAATGATTTTAGCATCTTGTCTCCCTTGTTTTGAAAGACTAAGGTCTGTAGTTTTTTTTATGCAAGGACTGTCCAAACATTATGGGAATTTATGAAAAACAAATAGTTGAGATTAGTTTGGATGTGATTGGAGTTGGGAGGACAGATCTAGCTGATAAACTAGCACACCCCAAGTGTTTCAGAACTAGAGAGTCCGAAGATCCATTATTTAATATGAATAATTTTCCTGCAGCCAGATAATCAAATTTATGCGCTAAGAGATACATAGGGAACACGTAGGGACTGAGAGAAGTGCTGTTGACAGTTCATTTGGTGTTGTCCGTCTCTCAAAATATGTCCCAGTATGGTGTGAAGGGCTAACATGCTTATGGAGGTGATGTCTTTCAGATGAGATGTAAAATGAAGTCCTGACTCCATGTAGTCACTAATGATCCCATAGCATTCTCTGTGAGAGCATGGAAAAATTCCAACTTGGATCATTACGTTCTGCCAATGTAAATTGCCCCTTGAGTTTCAGATAGATATGATATTCTTCACTTACTGTACTAAACTGTGTGCCATTTTGTTGGCGTTCTCTGCCTTTCTGTGGGGAGTGAAGCGATTTCAGTATAGGATATGTATCTGTTTTAATTCTGTAAGATGCTGCTTTAGGATGGAAGTCACTACGAACACTGAACCAAACTCCACTGGTTACTCTTAGAAATATGAGCATGGCCATGCTGATCGAAAAATGGGTGAAGGGCCATCAACAAAGGGTAATGACGCCAGGGAAATGCCTAGTGGGTTGCAATTGTCACAAGGACCCACTATAAATAGTATACTTATTCAAATACTTTCATTAAAGAATTAGAAGAGGGGATTAGCAGATTCTACCGAACAATGACACACCAGTGGAGACCGGCCCTACATCAATACCAGAAAGACTTAATCAAGTTAGAAAGAATTCATGGGAAAAGGACCAAAGATGACTAAGAGGCTGGAGAGACCTATTAATGAGGAATAATTAAAAGGCTAAATTATAATTCTACTATGATGAAGGAAAATGGAAGTTTTGCCATTCACTGCAAAGGAAGTGAAATCAGCCCCCTGGAGGGGGACGTAACTGCCTATAAATATTTGAAGAGTGTAAAAATTTAAAAAGAAGGGAATTTTTGTGTGAGGGAATTAGCTATAACTAGGAGAGAAGAGACAGGCCTTTGTTTAATAGGAGAAAGTGCCTAATGCTGAGTATAGACTGTGGAATATGTTTTCAAGGGAAGTGCTGGAAACCCTATTGCAGGGGTCACAAACTCAATTTACCTTAGGGCCAGTGCCAGTCCTCAAATCTTCCCAGTGGGCCAATAATGTCACTGAATAGGGTGTTCAGAAAAGACAATGTTTATATTGTATTTTTTATTTTGAATTTCTTAGAAATAATAAAACTGTCACACAACTTGATACAATTCTTTGCCTGCCAGAGAAGTTTATAATTCATAGATTCATAGATTCTAGGACTGGAAGGGACCTCGAGAGGTCATCGAGTCCAGTCCCCTGCCCGCATGGCAGGACCAAATACTGCCTAGACCATCCCTAGTAGACATTTATCTAACCTACCCTTAAATATCTCCAGAGACGGAGATTCCACAACCTCCCTAGGCAATTTGTTCCAGTGTTTAACCACCCTGACAGTTAGGAACTTTTTCCTAATGTCCAATCTAGACCTCCCTTGCTGCAGTTTAAACCCATTGTTTCTGGTTCTATCCTTAGAGGCTAAGGTGAACAAGTTCTCTCCCTCCTCCTTATGACACCCTTTTATATACCTGAAAACTGCTATCATGTCCCCTCTCAGTCTTCTCTTTTCCAAACTAAACAAACCCAATTCTTTCAGCCTTCCTTCATAGGTCATGTTCTCAAGACCTTTAATCATTCTTGTTGCTCTTCTTTGGACCCTTTCCAGTTTCTCCACATCTTTTTTAAAATGCGGCGCCCAGAACTGGACACAATACTCCAGCTGAGGCCTAACCAGAGCAGAGTAGAGCGGAAGAATGACTTCTCGTGTCTTGCTCACAACACACCTGTTAATGCATCCCAGAATCATGTTTGCTTTGTTTGCAACAGCATCACACTGTTGACTCATATTTAGCTTGTGGTCCACTATAACCCCTAGATCCCTTTCTGCCGTACTCCTTCCTAGACAGTCTTTTCCCATTCTGTATGTGTGAAATTGATTTTTCCTTCCTAAGTGGAGCACTTTGCATTTGTCTTTGTTAAACTTCATCCTGTTTAACTCAGACCATTTCTCCAATTTGTCCAGATCATTTTGAATTATGACCCTGTCCTCCAAAGTAGTTGCAATCCCTCCCAGTTTGGTATCATCCGCAAACTTAATAAGCGTACTTTCTATGCCAATATCTAAGTCGTTGATGAAGATATTGAACAGAGCCGGTCCCAAAACAGACCCCTGCGGTACCCCACTCGTTACGCCTTTCCAGCAGGATTGGGAACCATTAATAACAACTCTCTGAGTACGATTATCCAGCCAGTTATGCACCCACCTTATAGTAGCCCCATCTAATTTGTATTTGCCTAGTTTATCGATAAGAATATCATGCGAGACCGTATCAAATGCCTTACTAAAGTCTAGGTATACCACATCCACCGCTTCACCCTTATCCACAAGGCTCGTTATCCTATCAAAGAAAGCTATCAGATTGGTTTGACATGATTTGTTCTTCACAAATCCATGCTGGCTATTCCCTATCACCTTACCACCTTCCAAGTGTTGGCAGATGATTTCCTTAATTACTTGCTCCATTATCTTCCCTGGCACAGAAGTTAAACTAACTGGTCTGTAGTTACCTGGGTTGTTTTTAGTTCCCTTTTTATAGATGGGCACTATATTTGCCCTTTTCCAGTCTTCTGGAATCTCTCCCGTCTCCCATGACTTTCCAAAGATAATAGCTAGAGGCTCAGATACCTCCTCTATTAGCTCCTTGAGTATTCTAGGATGCATTTCATCAGGCCCGGGTGACTTGCAGGCATCTAACTTTTCTAAGTGATTTTTAACTTGTTCTTTTTTTATTTTATCCGCTAAACCTACCCCCTTCCCATTAGCATTCACTATGTTAGGCATTCCTTCAGACTTCTCGGTGAAGACCGAAACAAAGAAGTCATTAAGCATCTCTGCCATTTCCAAGTTTCCTGTTACTGTTTCTCCCTCTTCACTAAGCAGTGGGCCTACCCTGTCTTTGGTCTTCCTCTTGCTTCTAATGTATTGATAAAAAGTCTTCTTGTTTCCTTTTATTCCCGTAGCTAGTTTGAGCTCATTTTGTGCCTTTGCCTTTCTAATCTTGCCCCTGCATTCCTGTGTTGTTTGCCTATATTCAT
This sequence comes from Malaclemys terrapin pileata, assembly GCF_027887155.1. Classification (NCBI taxonomy): domain Eukaryota; kingdom Metazoa; phylum Chordata; order Testudines; family Emydidae; genus Malaclemys; species Malaclemys terrapin. Next base: position 334,061,309 of record NC_071505.1, read on the forward strand.
CCTTTGTAATCTGTCCTAGTTTCCATTTTTTATATGACTCCTTTTTATTTTTTAGATCGTGCAAGATCTCGTGGTTAAGCCAAGGTGGTCTTTTGCCACATTTTCTATCTTTCCTAACCAGCGGAATAGCTTGCTTTTGGGCCCTTAATAGTGTCCCTTTGAAAAACTGCCAACTCTCCTCAGTTGTTTTTCCCCTCAGTCTTGATTCCCATGGGACCTTACCTATCAGCTCTCTGAGCTTCCCAAAATCTGCCTTCCTGAAATCCATTGTCTCTATTTTGCTGTTCTCCCTTCTACCCTTCCTTAGAATTGCAAAGTCTATGATTTCATGATCACTTTCACCCAGGCTGCCTTCTACTTTCACATTCTCAACGAGTTCCTCCCTATTTGTTAAAATCAAGTCTAGAACAGCTTCCCCCCTAGTAGCTTTTTCAACCTTCTGAAATAAAAAGTTGTCTCCAATGCAGTCCAAGAATTTGTTGGATAGTCTGTTCCCCGCTGTGTTATTTTCCCAACATATATCCGGATAGTTGAAGTCCCCCATCACCACCAAGTCTTGGGCTTTGGATGATTTTGTTAGTTGCTTGAAAAAAGCCTCATCCACCTCTTCCACCTGGTTAGGTGGCCTGTAGTAGACGCCTAGCATGACATCTCCCTTGTTTTTTGCCCCTTTAAGCCTAACCCAGAGACTCTCAACACTTCCGTCTCCTATGTCCATCTCTACCTCTGTCCAAGTGTGTACATTTTTAATATATAAGGCAACACCTCCTCCCTTTTTCCCCTGTCTATCCTTCCTGAGCAAGCTGTACCCATCCACACCAACATTCCAATCATGTGTATTATCCCACCAAGTTTCAGTGATGCCAACAATGTCATAGTTGTATTTATTTATTAGCACTTCCAGTTCTTCCTGCTTATTCCCCATACTTCTCGCATTTGTATATAGGCATCTAAAATACTGGTTTGATCTTTCCTCCCAGTTTTTTCCTGACTCTCCTTTCTCTCTGCCAATATAGCCCACACTCCCTCTTGTTTCCGACTCATTTCCCCGGTCTCCATGTTCCCCACTTACCTGTGGGCTTTGCTCACCTGTCCCCGTCGAACCTAGTTTAAAGCCCTCCTCACTAGGTTAGCCAGTCTGTGTCCGAATAGGGTCTTCCCTCTCCTCGAAAGGTGAACGCCATCTCTGCCTAGCAGTCCTTCCTCGAATAGCATCCCGTGGTCTAGGAAGCCAAAGCCCTCCTGGTGACACCATCTTCGCAGTCAGGCATTCACCTCCATGATGCATCTGTCTCTGCCCGGGCCCCTACCTTTAACAGGAAGAATTGAAGAGAATACCACCTGTGCTCCAAACTCCTTCACCCGTGCTCCCAGAGCCCTGTAGTCACTCTTGATCCGCTCAGTGTCACACCGCGCAGTATCATTTGTGCCCACATGGATGAGTAGCATGGGGTAGTAGTCAGAGGGCCGGATAATCCTCGACAATGCCTCCGTAACGTCTCGGATACGGGCCCCCGGCAGGCAGCATACCTCTCGAGATGAAATGTCAGGGCGACAGATGGGCGCCTCCGTCCCCCTCAGCAGAGAGTCTCCGACCACCACTACCCTACGTTTCCTATTCGCAGTGGTGGCAGCAGACTCTCCAGCCTTAGGGGTACGAGGCTTCTCCTCCTTTACTGTAGGGAGTGATTCCTTCTTTCCTGTATCAAGAAGAGCATAACGGTTACCTATAACCACGGCAGGAGGGTTCGGAGCAAGGGTGGAGCACTGCCTGCTGCCAGAAGTAACCAGCTGCCAGCGTCCACCCTGAGCCATCTCCTCCTCCACCAGTGGTGTATCAGCAGTCCTGTGTACTGGGACAGCTACCTCAGCTGTCTCCACATGGACACTGTCGAGGAATTGCTCGTGGATACGGATGCTCCTCAACCTAGCCGCCTCCTCCTGTAGCTCTCTCACCTGCTGCCTGAGAGATTCCACCAGCAGGCACCTTTCACATTGGATGGTCCCCCCAGCCTGGATATCCGTAAGTGGAAATTGCAAGTTACAGTCTTTGCAAAACCACACCAGGATCTGGGTAGAGGCATCCATGCTTAGGCACTCTGTCTGGCTACAGGCACAGGTGGAGGAGACAGTAGCAGTGCTGGCACAGGTGTTGCGGGTCTTCCTAACCATCGTAAGCCTCCCTCTGTCAAACTCCCGTCTGCAGCCCCCTGTCAGCTGAAAGGGTTGTTTAAGCAAACAGTTAGAATGTAGTTGCTTTATAGGTATTAAGGGGAATCAAGAGAAAACAGATGGAACCGGCAAGGGACCCTCGCCCCCTTCCTGCTCCCCTTCCAAACTCCCTTGCGAAACTCCCTGTTAGCAGCCCCTGGTCGCAAAGCTCCCTGGTCGCTTGTGCGCTGCTTTATAAAGCCCTGGCCTGTATGAATGCCCCGCCCACTGATTAAGGCTCAGCCACTTACCAGAGGCTTCTAGCTTTCAAACCTTCCTTTGAAGCTCACAGCTTCCAACTGCCAGCCACAGCACACGGTCCTTCAAACAACCAAAACAAACAAACAGACTGACAAACACAAGCTCAGCACACAGCAAGTAACCCTCAAACACAAACAAACACACACTACAGACAGTCACTTACCCCAAAAGGTTGCTGTATTGCTCCTCCTTCACCTGGAGAACTCCCTTGCGAAACTCCCTGTTAGCAGCCCCTGGTCGCAAAAGCTCATAATGTTTGCCAGACACCTGGCAACGCTTCAGTGCTGTCAGTTTGTTGATGTTTGGCCTCAGTGACTGAGCAGTTGAAACCTTCAGGATTGCAGCAAGGTGTGCGTCAGATAGTTGTGTTCGGTATTTTGACTTGTTTTTAGTCATTGTGGAAAAAAGTGACGCTGCCTCCATGGCTGACTCTACCTGGTGACTAGTGATGGTATCTCTGTCCCTCTCCCCCAGCCAATGGAAGCTGCGGGGGGGCGGCGCCTGCAGTGGAGATTGCCGGCAGCGTGTCTGCCTATGTCTCTCCTCCACAGGCTGCAGTGGGGAGGTTCTCGGGCCACAGATGGCCGACAGGCCGGGACTTTGAGACCCCTGCCCTATTGGGTAAGATATGGAAAAAACTTGACTGGACAAAGCATAGTATAGTATAGTATAGTATAGTAAGGCATAAACGTGCATTGGCAAGAGGATTATATGGGCCTCCATGTCCAATTTCATCTCCGCATACAAGTAGAAAGGCTGGCAGTGCTCCTTGGCTACCCTGAGCACCAGGAGTAAGTAACATTAGCACCATTGCCCTCACTAACCTCTCCAAAGCAGGCAAAGAAGGGTGGTGTTCTGACATTACCAGGCCCCGTACATCAACCAGCAGAGGGGTGAGGAAAGGAGGTTTTTTAAGGGTTGTACAATGGCTGTGTTCACTGGACCTTTGAAAGGCATTATCCCTGCTTTAGACACAATTGCTTCCAGAGCCCACACTGGGGCAGGGTGCCTCAACACTCCCCTAATTCAGGGTTGTGCTGTAAAGACCAGCTCTGAGATTCTGCTTCCATGAGCTAAGTTTTATAGAATGCAAAAATTGAACAGTGAAAATAGAATAGCTCCAGATTTCATCATCTATGGTAGCTTTAGCAAGGAACTTTCTTTGAAAAAAGATGTTTATACACCTAGAACAAATCACAGTTTAAATTTTAATATTTTTAATGTATGACTCTTTTTTTATGTCTAAAAATGTTAGCTCAACTTATAGCAGTAAGTGTGGTTAGTGGAATAGGAAAATTGTCTGCAATAAATATAGCATATAACATAGTTTGTTTGCAATATGGCCTACATTTAGCAATGCTAAATGCTCCCAGTTTTATCCAGAAGAAAAACCCTGCTTTTATATTGGGACAAATAAGAGTAACTCCCTTGAAGAGCAGTATTTCACCCTGTGTTTGTGTCTAAGATCTCTGGGTCTCTCATCATCCCAGTACATTTCCTTATAAAACAATCCTTCCAGCTCCTTAATATTCATGTGCTGAAGTGTTTTGCTGGATTGAGGCCTTGGTGTGGTGAGTAGTTTCACAAATTATCAAGTTGATTTGTTGACAAAATTAGAAAAGGATAATTAGCAGGTTGGAAAGGGGAAATGGCTTCGAATTTCACTGAAGGGAGGAGGTGTATGTCAGAGTGATAAAGCAGGCTTGGAGCCAAGTCCTAGTTCAAAACTTTGTTAAACAAATGTGCTTCTGTTCAGCAGACCCTGAACTAATCTCTGGGTGTTTCATAGAATTTGTCTGTTTAAATGCACTACAAATCATCCATTACTGAAAAGCAGGCATTTAGTTGGGGAAAAGAGAGAAAATAAATCACATGAGGGATTCTCAATTTTATCAAGAGGAAAAAACAACCGAGCTACTTTTTTTTTTTTTTTTTGAGATAAGAACTACAAACATTCATTTCACTTTCCAGCTCTCTCACACACAATCTGACTACTGAAACTTTGATATGACATGCAAACATTTTGCTTTTGGTTGTTGGAAATTCTTTGAAATATATTCCATTAAAATTAAAAAAAAAACCTATTATCACAGAAAAATTGCTTTCTGGGAATGGGACAGCACTGATGGATAACACACAGTTTTGTCATTTAGTTCTGATTAGGAAGCACCCTTGTTTTGCCTATGTAACGATAAACAGAAAAGGAAAATCAATGAAAATTTATATATTTAGCTGCTGAAAAATATGGATAGAATACATCGTGACATAGGACATAATGAGCAAGATAACTGATTAAAGGCCTGATCCCATTAACTTCAATGAGCTCTGGCTCTTAAAGCCAGGAGCTCAGTCTTGGGGAGCTGTGTAGGTACTATACAGCCATCTCAGAGTGAGATTTCCCTCTCCGCATGAGAGTAAGTATGGGTGTGGAGTCCAGGGTTTCCATTGTGGTGTTGAGTGTTCTCTGGCAAGGACTGAGGTAGGATTTGGTCCTAAGAAAACAAGTCAAGATGAGCAGAATCCCTGTTTGTTAGTTGGTCCTCTAAGATATTTCGCATTACACTCTGGCATTACACAGTTCACCCCAACGCTTGCTGAAGAAAGAAATTAGGCACTGAACTAGGATTCGCGACAGCTGGTTCTGTTCCCAGATGTGCTGCAAGCTTCCTGTGGGACCTTGAGCAAGACACACAATCTCTCTGTGCACTAGTAACCTGGAGATAATAAGGCTTTTTTTGCCCCATCCTTTGTCTCTTGTCTCTTTAGATGGTAAGCCCTTCAGGATAATGGAATGCCTCTTACTATGGGCTAGCCTTTCACAACCTTCACTCAACTGCACAACCCTCACACGACTGTGTTATAGTATCACCTAGGCTACGTCTACAGTACCGCGGTAAGTCGACCTACGCTACGCAACTCCAGCTTCACGTAGCTGGAGTCAACGTACCTTAGGTCGAGTTACCTTTCTCTTCTCGTCGGGGTAGAGTACAGGGGTCAACTGGAGAGCGATCTGCTGTCGATTTGGCGGGTCTTTACTAGACCCTCTAAATCGATCACCGCTGGCTCGATCTCAGAGTGTCGATCCCAGCTGTAGTGTAGACCTGCCCTTAGAGTCCCCTGACAGGAATCAGGGATCTGTTCTGCTAGGTGCTGTATATCCATGTAACAAAAAGACTGCCTCAGCCCCAAAGAGCTCTCACTCTAAATAAGCATCATAATAACAGAGTGACTCAACTTCTGAAATACAGTCATAGAATCATAGAATATCAGAGTTGGAAGGGACCTCAAGAGGTCATCTAGTCCAACCCCCTGCTCAAAGCAGGACCAATTCCCAGCTAAATCATCCCAGCCAGGGCTTTGTCAAGCCGGGCCTTAAAAACCTCCAAGGAAGGAGACTCAACCACCTCCCTAGGTAACGCATTCCAGTGTTTCACCACCCTCCTAGTGAAATAGTTTTTCCTGATATCCAACCTGGACCTCCCCCACTACAGTAGCATCCTCAGTGTTCTTAACTGAAAATTCCCATGTGATTAAAAGAATACATCATGGCAGGTAAAGTAGCTAGGGCTCTGTGTACCTAATGCACCCTCCATTTTGGTCAATTTCATGGCTATAGCATTTTAAAATTAATCAAATTCATGATTTCCGATGTTTACATCTGAAATTTCACGGTGTTCTAACTGGGGGAGGGAGTCCTGACCCTAAAACGGGTTATGGGGTGGTTGCCAAGATGCTGTGGGGGGCTTGCGGGATTGCCATGGCTGCTGCCTTCAGAGGCCACCCTCACTTCAGAGGCCACCCTTACAGGTCTGATCTTCCCCCCAAGAGCGGCCATGCAGGGGAAGAGGAAGTCCTGTCCCTCTCCAGCCCTCCTGGGTCTAGCAACTGGAGTCCAATGCACAGACGGAGCCCCCAGCTGGATTGCCCCTAGCCCTGCCCCTCCCTGTCCCCTACAATAGCTAGATTTCATGGGGGAAGATCTGATTTCATGGTCCATGATGCATTTTTCATTACCGTGAATTTGGTAGGGCCCTAGTTATGTGAGTTTTATCATCCATGCAGTTATCAAATAAAACTGATTACAGCTGAGTATTCATCATATTATTATGGAAGAATGTAGATTCTCTCCTTTATGCCCAAGTATTTATACTTCCTTTATTTTTTCCTAAGTCTGTGTGAACTCATATTATGCTAATCAGAGTAATGATTTCAAAAAGACACTTTCCTAATCCTTTAAATGCTTATCCATATTAATTGAGCTTAGATGAGCACATTATTATTTGTTACTGGAGTTGGAAGGCATACTTGCTGTTATTCCTCACTTAATTCAAATTATTAAGGAGTCTGTTATATAAATTCAGCCCAAAAGTTGTGAAAAGCCAGGACAGTAATTACTGCACTTATATATCTACATAAATACTTTCTCCTCTCCAAGTGACTAGAAGATTTCAATGATAATAAAGAAATGCAAATGTCTTTTACTGACTTATATAAAACGTTGATAGTAATCCAAAAGAGAACATAGCTCCAAAAAAGGTGTCAGTTGTAGTTCATCTAATGCTTTCTTCTTTTTCCTAGACAAGAATTGATAATCATCATTGCATCTCTTTTTATGTTACTGTTGAGTATATATTGTTATCTACAGAATGGCTTAAATCAGCCAAAGGGCCTGATCCAAAGCCCACTGCAGTCAACTGCAGACTTACTGTTGATTTTGGCAGCTTTGATTTAAGGCCATAGCCTGGCCAGAGATCTGGCCTCTGTGATTTCAGCTTGTTATAGGAAGAGGAGGAAATGACTTCGTTTCGGCCCTACAAATCTGTAAGTCACGCCAATAGTCCTTATCTGTGTGAGTGGCTGTGTGAAAAAGCAATGGAACTACTGGTGTAACGCACTGTTCAGTCTGCGTCACATAGAGCTGAAAGCCAGAAGGGTCCATTTGGTGAACTAGTCTGGTCTCTTGTATATCACAGACCATAGAATGTCTTCCATTTGCTCCCATATTGTGCCCAATAACTTGTGTGACTGATGCATATATTGAAAACGCCCCCTTCTTTGTGATATGACTCTTCTCATACCGAGGGGAGGCTAATCCTTTTGGTCAACCTGTAGAGGCACATGCTTTAAGCCTCGGAGGTCTGCTTTCAAGTCCCAGTGATGACAAATCAGTGATTATCTTTAGTCTGAAGAGCTATTTGGACTGTGTAAAGCATCATGGCAAATTTACATGTGTAGTAGGAGACATGAAGCCTTGTATAAGGGGCCTGGTGTAAGACCTACACAAAAGACACACACTGCTGAAATAAAGCAAAATTAGCAAGAATCAGGCTATGAGCAAAAGTAATCCTGTTACAAAATATGCCAGCTTACAGGTTTCCTATCCAATACATGAACTTGGGAGAACATGGCTGGTTTTGCAAACAACAGAAACACTCCTAAGAAGTGCTAAGCACTGGATACTTGCATAAATACATTCCAGAAGGAGCTTGCCAGAACACCCAGATACCAAATTATAGTATGAACACACTCCCCGAAGATGACACAAGGACACACTGACCCAGGGCCGGCTCAGGCTTTTTTGCCGCCCCAAGTGGCGAAGAAGAAGAAAAAAAAAAGCCGTGATTGGCGGCACTTCAGCGGCAGCTCAAACGCGCTGCTTCATTCCTCAGCGACAATTCGGCGGATCAGAGAGGGAATGAAGGACCCGCCGCTGAATTGCCGCTGAAGACCCGGATGTACCGCCCCTTCCCATTGGCTACCCCAAGCACCTGCTTCATTCACTGGTGCCTGGAGCCGGCCCTGCACTGACCCCTCCTAAAGATAAGGTCAGGATGGCAGGATGATGGATAGAGATGTTTTGATTGAACCAACAAGTACAAGGTAAAGGGTGGTAATTAACTACATCAGAAGGGTAATACATAACTTGTTTTCAGTGTATAAAAGAGGGGTCACAGAGGGGTTGTCTTTCTGGCCAAGGGGAAAGCAGAAAGTTCACGGAGCTGGTCTATTGGCATGGGCATACATGTATTGGTGTACCTGTAAACATCAAGCAGGGGCACTAGTACCGTGCTTTATCGGCAATAAACCTGGCCAAGCGCCTTTGCCACTGAACCAAGTTTGGGGTCTTCTTGGGCAGTTTGATTGATATCTGCTGGCTGTCTCCGCCAGCGGCAATGCAGCACGCAAAGAGAACATGCACTCGGTCAAGAACTGGCAACATTGGGTGATCCTCCCCATAAAAAGACAAAAAGGGGAATGTAGTAGAAAGAGAGAGACTGAGACATGAAGCCTGGCGTAAGGCCCAAGGCCCCTTATACCAACAGAGAACAACATGAATTTTCCATATGATGTTGAAATGGCCCAAAAAGATTAATTAAAATGCATAGGCTGATGGGCAGAGTGATCTGTGTTATACTCATCCATGCACCATAACCAGATTTTTTCCCCTGTGTGGTCATTAATTACATAACCAAATAAACATGCAAATCTGCTCTTCATTATTCTGACATCTAAACCTTTATACAGCCTTTCTCCCTTAAAAATTCATTAATTACCACCAAGACCAAACATACATTTGTATAATTATTGGCCCTGTTATAAAGTCTCATTGAAATTAATTGGACTGCATTTTTATGGTCCTATATAACTAGTTAATAAGGAATGTGCCAATGAAATTGCATGATTACAGAAACGCAGTCCCATCATTCCAGTTGAGTGGATTGATAGGTTAATAGACTCGTGTGCCAAGGGAGCCATTAGCTATTTCACATTACATTACTATATCTTCACATTATAATAGGCCTTGTTATGTGGAGAGTCGGTAGGTTGAACGGTAGGATCAGAGAAATAGGCCATAATTGTTATGGAAGGAAAATAAAGAAAGAGGTGAGAGACTCGTAATGTGGACCATGTTTACCTTTGGGTCCAAGAACGAGCTATATTAGGTTGTAGAATGCACAGAGTTGCGATGCCACTGAATGATCCCCATTTTCAATATCTGCGGTATAAAGGACAGAAGTCCTCAAGCTATTAAAAATGATTGTGAATATGTGAGATACTATGAGTTTCTTTTACAGCCATGTGATTCCAAACTATTTTAGGCTGCACTCCAGTGAACATTTGGGTTTATTTAACTTTACTCATGGGCCCACTGCATGTAGTCATGTGAGTAAACATAAGCATATGCATAAGTGTTTTCAGGAGTGGGGCTTTAGTGTGAAAGTTAAAGTAATACTAATGGGCCAAAGGATAGCATGGAGTTTGCCCTTCCAGATTGGACCAGTGGTCTGTCTATTTTAGGGTTTTACACTTTACACCCATCACCGTAGTATCTGAGCAACTCCCACATAACTCGATAGCAATAGCAAAATCCCTAGTAGACTTAATGGAATCTCTATCACTCATCCCTTTTTGACTTGAAAAATTTGTGTGGGATAGAGGTTTTGATTTTGATTTCTTTGGATTTTATTTATTTTTTCCCTCCCCCCCCCCCGCCATCTTGTATCTTGCCTCTACCAGTGACCAGTATTGTACCGTGCGTCTTTTGGAAGCACGGTTTTCTCATTAGCACATATGGCAATTCTGCTTTGCAGTATATGGTGCTGGGAAGGAGGGAATGCTTACCCAACCTCAGTGGTGATCATCTCATGACCTGAAGCATGCAATTTTTATTACCCTTATTATTAGCATGTGTAACTACAAGTGTTATTTATATGGTCATAAAATTATTGTGCAACAACCCATGTAAATCACAATGGTTGCATCATGAAAGCCAAATGTGAACACATAATAAATGTTGTTTTTTCCTGGAAAATTATTGCTGTCATAAATTTCAATTTTTTAAATTTACAGCAGAGCTTCTTCGTTTTGATATTTTTATTGCATCCACTAAAAGTTGGTTTGCAGCTGCTAACACTGGAGGGACATAAATTCGATATTTCCGCAATGTGATGACTACACCCAGAATTGTTTCAATATTGTGAAAGCCATAATTAATCTTGATGCCTTGGGTGTTGATTCTGTAAATACTTATGGATGTGCTTAACTCTGAATAGTCCCATTGATTCAAATACTGGCCAGAAATTGACTCCAATGGGACACCTCAGCACATATCTAAGTATTTGCAGAACCAGGACCTAATGACTCTAAAAGACGTTTTTCATACAGATTTAATACAGAGTTGCCAGATTTTCAAAAGAGCTCAGCTCTCATTTAGCCACTTAAGTGTGAAATGGTCAGATTCTCAAAAGTGGTCAGGAACCAACATTTCCTATTGTTCTCCGTGGCATCAGTTCATCAGTCCACCCCTACTCAGCAAAGCACTAAGAGTGAGGAAAGCATTGTTCTCCAGGACAGTACTTAGAAATGTGCCTAAATCCCACCAAAGCTAATAAGACTTGAACACATGCATCTTTCCTGTCCTGGATGAGGATGGATTTAAGCACATGCTTTTACTTTCCTGAATTGGGACATACACATGTGCTTCAGATCTTTCTTAAGTTGGGACCAATATGAGCTGCCTAGGGCTAAGCACTCATGAAAATCTGGGCGTTAAAAGTTGAGCTACAAAATACATACTATGGCCTGTGAATGCAAACCAACTCAGCCTTAAAAATTGTACTCATCTGTTAATAACAGGTGGTAATAGTCCCAATATGCAAATCCCCCCGTATTCCTCAACCCACCTGCAAACAAAGGCTGGTGAGAACAGAATGGGCTTTGAAGTGTGTTCCAATGGTCAACAAAACAACATGGCTCTCTTGAACAGGACTTTCACTGTAAGCATCTCTTTCCACACGCTCATAACTTTCTGAAACATTAACCTTTGGCGCTGTCACTGCTCAGACTTAGGGCTTGTCCACATTACCCACTGGATCAATGGGTAGCGATTGATCCAGCAGGGGTCGATTTATCGTGTCTAGTCTGGACACAATAAATCAACTGCCGAGTGCTCTCCCATCGACTCACCAGGGCGAGACACGCAGGCGGAGTTGACAGGAGAGTGTCAGCCATTGACTTACTGCAGTGAAGACACAGCAGTAAGTAGATCTAAGTACATCGACTTCAGCTACATTATTCACATAGGTGAAGTTGCATAACTTAGATCGATTCCCTCCGCCCCCCAGTGTAGACCAGGCCTAAGTCTCAACCTATAAGTGAATTTGTTTGGAAAGTTTGAAGAAAATCCCTCCAGTTTCTTTTAAGACTCTTTTTTTGGATCACCAGTGACTCCAACAGGGCTTGGTGGGGCTTCTAATTTTGGGGCTCAGATTGCCTCCTGCCACGGGAAGATAGAGGTGAGGGAGCCACCAACACAGGAAAATTCTACAGGGAAACATCTCTTCTGATGAGAGAACTTGCAAGCTACAGAACTGAAAGGCCACACCCATACCACTTGAAGATTGAAGATCTGCTGGGAATGGACCCACCTTCAGTGCAGAGCTAGGAGCTTTTTTGCTGAAATTGATGTTACTCCAGTAGCTGTCTCTGGTGGAAAACCAATATGCATTAACAAATAAAACAATAGTTAATAATACAGCCAAAAGACCAACATGGGTGGAAAGTTTACGATTCATTTGCTTTCACAGATTCACTGCGATATTTTCTGGCTAAATAATTCATATTAAAATATCAAGGGGAGGGAAGGGGAAAGAGGAAAAAAAACCAAATAACCCATTAACGTCTCATGAAGAAACAAATACAACAATCACAGCGCTAATTATCCATACGATCACTGCAATTCTCAACGGGCTGATTTGGTTTGAGTGGAGCAGAAATAGATGAGTTCTCAAATTGCATTTGATTTGCTTTGCTTCTTGTAAATGTCACCAATCAATCAGAATAATAAAATGCATGTATCTCTATGTATAATTAAAAAAAATAGAAAACTATTAAAAAGATGTTAAGGTTGCAAAGCCAAGCACTCAAAAGCTGGGAAATGCAAAGTGAAGTTTGGCTGTGCAACTTTAAATCAGCCCCTTTATGCATATGCATGACGACACAATCTTCCAGGAAAGCTCACCATCTGCCCAGGGGGAAAAAAATCCTATATCTCTATTTGGCTAGAAGAGACATAGATGCACCCATGCTCCAGTGATCACATAGATAATGAGGAGTGTCGCACAGATCTTGATGTTGAATTGCCAACAAGCCAGCTTTACCCATGTTTAAATTACTGCTTAACTGAACTTCACACAGAAAAGAATCATTGATGGAATTAGCTCTGAAAATTCCACTGACATGGTGCAAGTTAAATTATCCTTTCAACCTCCACTGCCTTTGACTTTGTGTCATCATTTGTATCTGTACTAAGCAGGTTCAGAATATTTCCATTTTACATGTACTTTCACAAACGGGAATGACTGTACAACAGGGCTTAAAGAAGTGGTGAATCACCCCCGTGAAAGGCAGAAGAGATTATTGTTCTGAATTCCAAAACGCAAATGTTGGCTAATGTTGTATTCTATTAAATACCTTTTATTAAACATGCTTTGAGTTCTTAAAAAAAGTGACAAACACCTGAAAGCCAGGAAATGCTATTTTAAGTAGCTCAGTGTAACTGTACTGAATTCTTTAAGGACTACTTATGTTGTTCTTGAAATGGATAACTGAAGACATCCATCAATGTGATACTTTCTCTGGTCGAGTCCTTGCCATGGGGAAAAATACTGTGAGGAGCACACAAGTCAGTATGTTTTCGTTGAAGTTGGTCACACGACTCCCAGGGCTTGATTTTCAAAATTGTTTGCATGCAGCTTCCTGTCTGCAAAGCAGTTGCTTGCCTACATTGTGTACACAGTGATATGCAAACTGAGTATTTGTGCAGAAAAAGGGACAGCTATGCATCTAACTGGTAATCTCTATACACAGATATCCAATTTGCTTATGCAGTTGAGCAATCACAGCCACTGTGTGTGCAAATTAGACATTTCTGAAAATCAGGCCTCTATTGACTTTACCGGGAGCATGAGCAGGCCTTTACTGAAATGTCTGCAGTGACCCTTGTAGGATGAATATTAACATTGTGAGGAATGTACTGTAGATCACAACTTTGTTTTTTTTACCCTTTAAATGAGTTAAATCAAGAAATAACCCTTTTCCTCATATATCATGGGAAATGGTTTGCTACAACTGCCTGTAAGCAGAGAGCTAAAAAGTGGTGAACAAAAAAAGAAAGTAGCATGTTCCATGTTTGGTGAAGATTCATAGATTATAGGACTGGAAGGGACCTCGAGAGGTCATCGAGTCCAGTCCCCTGCCCGCATGGCAGGACCAAATACTGTCTAGACCATCCCTGATAGACATTTATCTAACCTACTCTTAAATATCTCCAGAGACGGAGATTCCACAACCTCCCTAGGCAATTTGTTCCAGTGTTTAACCACCCTGACAGTTAGGAACTTTTTCCTAATGTCCAACCTAGACCTCCCTTGCTGCAGTTTAAACCCATTGTTTCTGGTTCTATCCTTAGAGGCTAAGGTGAACAAGTTCTCTCCCTCCTCCTTATGACACCCTTTTAGATACCTGAAAACTGCTATCATGTCCCCTCTCAGTCTTCTCTTTTCCAAACTAAACAAACCCAGTTCTTTCAGCCTTCCTTCATAGGTCATGTTCTCAAGACCTTTAATCATTCTTGTTGCTCTTCTTTGGACCCTTTCCAATTTCTCCACATCTTTTTTAAAATGCGGTGCCCAGAACTGGACACAATACTCCAGCTGAGGCCTAACCAGAGCAGAGTAGAGCGGAAGAATGACTTCTCGTGTCTTGCTCACAACACACCTGTTAATGCATCCCAGAATCATGTTTGCTTTTTTTGCAACAGCATCACACTGTTGACTCATATTTAGCTTGTGGTCCACTATAACCCCTAGCTCCCTTTCTGCCGTACTCCTTCCTAGACAGTCTTTTCCCATTCTGTATGTGTGAAATTGATTTTTCCTTCCTAAGTGGAGCACTTTGCATTTGTCTTTGTTAAACTTCATCCTGTTTATCTCAGCCCATTTCTCCAATTTGTCCAGATCATTTTGAATTATGACCCTGTCCTCCAAAGTAGTTGCAATCCCTCCCAGTTTGGTATCATCCGCAAACTTAATAAGCGTACTTTCTATGCCAATATCTAAGTCGTTGATGAAGATATTGAACAGAGCCGGTCCCAAAACAGACCCCTGCGGAACCCCACTCGTTACGCCTTTCCAGCAGGATTGGGAACCATTAACAACAACTCTCTGAGTACGGTTATCCAGCCAGTTATGCACCCACCTTATAGTAGCCCCATCTAATTTGTATTTGCCTAGTTTATCGATAAGAATATCATGCGAGACCTTATCAAATGCCTTACTAAAGTCTAGGTATACCACATCCACCGCTTCACCCTTATCCACAAGGCTCGTTATCCTATCAAAGAAAGCTATCAGATTGGTTTGACATGATTTGTTCTTCACAAATCCATGCTGGCTGTTCCCTATCACCTTACCACCTTCCAAGTGTTTGCAGATGATTTCCTTAATTACTTGCTCCATTATCTTCCCTGGCACAGAAGTTAAACTAACTGGTCTGTAGTTACCTGGGTTGTTTTTATTTCCCTTTTTATAGATGGGCACTATATTTGCCCTTTTCCAGTCTTCTGGAATCTCTCCCGTCTCCCATGACTTTCCAAAGATAATAGCTAGAGGCTCAGATACCTCCTCTATTAGCTCCTTGAGTATTCTAGGATGCATTTCATCAGGCCCAGGTGACTTGCAGGCATCTAACTTTTCTAAGTGATTTTTAACTTGTTCTTTTTTTATTTTATCCGCTAAACCTACCCCCTTCCCATTAGCATTCACTATTTTAGGCATTCCTTCAGACTTCTCGGTGAAGACCGAAACAAAGAAGTCATTAAGCATCTCCGCCATTTCCAAGTTTCCTGTTACTGTTTCTCCCTCTTCACTAAGCAGTGGGCCTACCCTGTCTTTGGTCTTCCTCTTGCTTCTAATGTATTGATAAAAAGTCTTCTTGTTTCCTTTTATTCCCATAGCTAGTTTGAGCTCATTTTGTGCCTTTGCCTTTCTAATCTTGCCCCTGCATTCCTGTGTTGTTTGCCTATATTCATCCTTTGTAATCTGTCCTAGTTTCCATTTTTTATATGACTCCTTTTTATTTTTTAGATCGTGCAAGATCTCGTGGTTAAGCCAAGGTGGTCTTTTGCCACATTTTCTATCTTTCCTAACCAGCGGAATAGCTTGCTTTTGGGCCCTTAATAGTGTCCCTTTGAAAAACTGCCAACTCTCCTCAGTTGTTTTTCCCCTCAGTCTTGATTCCCATGGGACCTTACCTATCAGCTCTCTGAGCTTCCCAAAATCTGCCTTCCTGAAATCCATTGTCTCTATTTTGCTGTTCTCCCTTCTACCCTTCCTTAGAATTGCAAACTCTATGATTTCATGATCACTTTCACCCAGGCTGCCTTCTACTTTCATATTCTCAACGAGTTCCTCCCTATTTGTTAAAATCAAGTCTAGAACAGCTTCCCCCCTAGTAGCTTTTTCAACCTTCTGAAATAAGAAGTTGTCTCCAATGCAGTCCAAGAATTTGTTGGATAGTCTGTGCCCCGCTGTGTTATTTTCCCAACATATATCCGGATAGTTGAAGTCCCCCATCACCACCAAATCTTGGGCTTTGGATGATTTTGTTAGTTGCTTGAAAAAAGCCTCATCCACCTCTTCCACCTGGTTAGGTGGCCTGTAGTAGACTCCTAGCATGACATCTCCCTTGTTTTTTGCCCCTTTAAGCCTAACCCAGAGACTCTCAACACTTCCGTCTCCTATGTCCATCTCTACCTCAGTCCAAGTGTGTACATTTTTAATATATAAGGCAACACCTCCTCCCTTTTCCCCTGTCTATCCTTCCTGAGCAAGCTGTACCCATCCACACCAACATTCCAATCATGTGTATTATCCCACCAAGTTTCAGTGATGCCAACAATGTCATAGTTGTATTTATTTATTAGCACTTCCAGTTCTTCCTGCTTATTCCCCATACTTCTCGCATTTGTATATAGGCATCTAAGATACTGGTTTGATCTTTCCTCCCAGTTTTGTCCTGACTCTCCTTTCTCTCTGCCAATATAGCCCACACTCCCTCTCGTTTCCGACCCATCTCCCCGGTCTCCATGTTCCCCACTTACCTGTGGGCTTTGCTCACCTGTCCCCGTCGAACCTAGTTTAAAGCCCTCCTCACTAGGTTAGCCAGTCTGTGTCCGAATAGGGTCTTTCCTCTCCTCGAAAGGTGAACGCCATCTCTGCCTAGCAGTCCTTCCTCGAATAGCATCCCGTGGTCTAGGAAGCCAAAGCCCTCCTGGCGACACCATCTTCGCAGCCAGGCATTCACCTCCATGATGCATCTGTCTCTGCCCGGGCCCCTACCTTTGACAGGAAGAATTGAGGAGAATACCACCTGCGCTCCAAACTCCTTCACCCGTACTCCCAGAGCCCTGTAGTCACTCTTGATCCGCTCAGTGTCACACCGCGCAGTATCATTTGTGCCCACATGGATGAGTAGCATGGGGTAGTAGTCAGAGGGCTGGATAATCCTCGACAATGCCTCCGTAACGTCTCGGATACGGGCCCCCGGCAGGCAGCATACCTCCCGAGATGAAATGTCAGGGCGACAGATGGGCGCCTCCGTCCCCCTCAGCAGAGAGTCTCCGACCACCACTACCCTACGTTTCCTATTCGCAGTGGTGGCAGCAGACTTTCCAGCCTTAGGGGTACGAGGCTTCTCCTCCTTTACTGTAGGGAGTGATTCCTTCTTTCCTGTGTCAAGAAGAGCATAACGGTTACCTATAACCACGGCAGGAGGGTTCGGAGCAAGGGTGGAGCACTGCCTGCTGCCAGAAGTAACCAGCTGCCAGTGTCCACCCTGAGCCATCTCCTCCTCCACCAGTGGTGTATCAGCAGTCCTGTGTACTGGGACAGCTACCTCAGCTGTCTCCACATGGACACTGTCGAGGAATTGCTCATGGATACGGATGCTCCTCAACCTAGCCACCTCCTCCTGTAGCTCTCCCACCTGCTGCCTGAGAGATTCCACCAGCAGGCACCTCTCACATTGGATGGTCCCCCCAGTCTGGATATCAGTAAGTGGAAATTGCAAGTTACAGTCTTTGCAAAACCACACCAGGATCTGGGTAGAGGCATCCATGCTTAGGCACTCTGTCTGGCTACAGGCACAGGTGGAGGAGACAGTAGCAGTGCTGGCACAGGTGTTGCGGGTCTTCCTAACCATCGTAAGCCTCCCTCTGTCAAACTCCCGTCTGCAGCCCCCTGTCAGCTGAAAGGGTTGTTTAAGCGAAAAGTTATGAATGTAGTTGCTTTATAGGTATTAAGGGGAATCAAGAGAGAAGAGATGGAACTGGCAAGGGACCCTCGCCCCCTTCCTGCTCCCCTTCCAAACTCCCTTGCGAAACTCCCTGTTAGCAGCCCCTGTTCGCGAACGTGAATATCTTTGCACATCATTTTGAAACTTGGTTCCATTGCCTTGGGATAGAGCTGGTTGGTGGGAGACCCAAGTTCATGTCCTTGCCCCAACAATACTCAGTAGAACAATGTCAGGAGGAGCGACTGAGAGAGCCTGATAGAATATCTCATAACTCAGTGGTTTGGACACATGGCTGCAAGGTAGGAGACCTAAGGTCAAATCCTTGCTCTGCCTTGGGCAGGGGTGATTTGAATCAGAGTTTCTCCCATCTGCCAGGTGAATGCCCTAACGACTGGGCTAATGCTTCTAAGGGAAGCTCCACCATCTTCTCCTCCCCTTGCCATCTTATGAATCTAGCCCTTCATTTCTTTTGTTTATGTACAAAATGCCCTAAGCTACAGAACTTAGATGTCTCCACACTAAGCCCACAAATGATTATGAATACATGCATAAAAATCAGTCATCTGGCAGAGGATTTCTTTGTCTTTCTCACTACAATGACATAAACTCTCACCGACTTTTCATGGTGCAGTTGATTGGGATTCAGATTTCATTCTCTGCCAGTTACATTCTGGTCTCTTCCCCTACCCTTTGTCTGCCATGGGCCATCAGTGAACCACGGAGCAGGAGAAGGGAGGGGCTGGAAGTACTTAGGGACCAACGCCTCCACTAATTTTCCACACTGCACATGAAGGAATACATTTCTTACTGATCTCTGTGGGAAATGGCCTGCACCCTGAATACAGTATCTGCACATTTCATTTATGGCCATACAATTATTTAGTCCATTTTAAATCCTCATCCAATATTTGACTCTTTGATCTGCCTCAGTGGTGGATTTCATACGGTGACTAAACACATGCTAGGTCAAGAAATATTTCATATTATTGATTTCAAATGTTCCCATGAGTTTAATTGACATACTCCTTTGTTCTCCTTCTATGGGACAATATAAAATGGAAGCGCTGATCAGTTTTCACTCTACCCTTTGTGATTGCTAAATACCTTGTACAATTCCTCGCTAGCTCTTCTTCCTTTCATGTTTGACAAGCCCAGAAAAACTTTAATAATCTGCACTGGCCTTCTTTCTGAAATGGAAAAGAACCCGAGATCTTTCTTAAAATGAGATGACCAGAAATGGACAGTACACCAAATGATGACATAGTATTGTTTGTACCAATATTGTACTCTATGCATTATTTTGTAATCTATCAGAGTTTCCCTTTGCTTTTTTTAACCGCTACCTCACTTAAAAATAAAATGCAAAATATGCTGCTGTCATGGAAACACTAAATTTAGTTGAAGTAAGCTACCGCTTTTATTAGGGGTTTTTGAAATATGTGCCTTTTATTGCTGTATAGCTGTTTTCTCCCTTCGTGCAATATGCTTTTACTCTACTAATAATTCGTGGATGTATAATATCGCTGTCCTAATACAGGATTTTGCACACACAATAAAACAGTGGTTCAACATTTCAGGCTTAGCTCTCATTGACACTGATGGCATTTTGGTGTGAGCACAGCCTAAAGCCTTCATGTCAGTGGAGAGAGTCCCATTCAGAGGGAGTTGGACTGGATCCTAAGTAAGAACTACAGCATTTAGACTTAAAAGCATAATGAAGAATTCATCTAGCATTTTAATTGCAGTGTCAACCATTCAGACTTCGACCTTTCATCTCAGATTTGTTCTTCATAGCCTAAGGCTTCAATAATTGCTGCAGGAAACTCTTGCTGCATCGACTCCCAATAATCTTCTGTCTCAGACGATAACCTAAGAAAGAGCCACAGACAAAGTCTCCTTGGCCATAATCCAAAACGGATCATGAAGAGTTGAGGACCAAATTCTACCTGCGTTCAGATCCCTACCCTGCCTCAAACTTCCTGTGTGATTTCAGGCAAGTCGTTTAATCTCTCTGTGCCTCAGGTACTTCAGATCTGTAAAATGGGTGTAACAGTACTCCCCTGCCTCACAGAGGTATTATGAGTATAAACATGCTGAAGAGTATAAGGAGCTTTGATTCTATGGATAGTGGGGGCCAGATAGATAGTGATGGGTGCATTAGAAATGCATTGATAAATACAATTCAAACTGACTTCATGAGGATATGAGTTGATGTAAATGTGACCGTTAGATTCCTCTTGATCTTTTAGTGACTTTCCTTCCTGTAAACTCTGAAAAAGACCTTTTAAATGGAGAGAGGGCTAGAGGATGTTGTGAATTCCAGGATGTAAATGAATCAGGAAGCTCGTGATTAAGCAATCTGTTACCTGTGCATCTGGATACATGTGAAAGAGAATAGAAAGAGGCTGTAATTCCACATAGCAGCAAGCTTCCAAAATTAGGCTGGGTCAGGAGATCATCCCTGTTCAGGATAGTACTTAAGCATGTGTTTACGTGATTTCCTGAATTAGGGCCTCAGTATTTGTTCCTACATGTGCTTGACATGCTGATCCAATTTGACATCAAGGGGAACTGTGTGCCAATGGCTTGGCAGGTCAAGTCATCTATGATTAAGCAGAACCCCTGCACGTTGATAGACTTTCTATGTATCACTGCATTTTAATGCAATATTACCACAGACTTTAAGGCCGAAAGGGACTTTAGCCCTGCAGAGCTGCAGTAAGCCCATAATCTCTGGCTGAGATACTGAAGTCCTCAAATCTTGATTTTAAGGACTTCAAATTACAAAAAACTCCAACATTCTAAGCATAAGAACGGCCATACTGGGTCAGACCAAAGGTCCATCTAGCCCAGTATCCTGTCTTCTGACTGTGGCCAATTCCAGGTGCCCCAGAGGGAATAAACAGAACGGGTAATCATCAAGTGATCCATCCCCTGTCGCCCATTCCCAGCTTCTGGCAAATAGAGGCTAGGGATACCATCCTTGCCCATCCTGGCTAATAGCCATTGATGGACCTATCCTCCATTAATTTTTCTAGTTCTTTTTTGAAACCTCTTTTGGCCTTCACAACATCTTCTGGCCAGGAGTTCCACAGGTTGACATTGTGTGAAAAAATTCTTCCTTTTGTTTGTTTTAAATCTGCTGCCTATTAATTTAATTTGGTGACACCTCCTTATGTTATGAGAAGGAGTAAATAACGCTTCCTTATTTGCTTTCTCCATACCAGTCATGGTTTTATAGACCTCTGTCATATCCCCTCTTAGTTGTCTCTTTTCCAAGCTGAAAAGTCACAGTCTTATTAATGTCTCCTCAGATGGCAGACGGTTCATACCCCTAATAATTTTTGTTGCCTTTTTCTGAACCTTTTCCAGTCCAATATATCTTTTTTGAGGTGGGGTGACCACATCTGCACGCAGTCCAGTGTTTAGGATGTCAGACTGAGGGAAGTGATTATTCCCCTCTATTCGGCACTGCTGAGGCCACATCTAGAGTATTGCATACAGTTTTGGGCCCCCCACGACAGAAAGGATGTGGACAAATTGGAGAGAATCCAGTGGAGGGCAAGGAAAATGATTAGGGGGCTGGGACACGTGACTTATGAGGAGAGGCTGAGGGAACTGGGCTTATTTAGTCTGCAGAAAAGAAGTGTGAGGGGGGATTTGATAGCAGCCTTCAACTACCTGAAGTGGGGTTCCAAAGAGGATGGAGCTCGGCTGTTCTCAGTGGTGGCAGATGACAGAACAAGGAGCAATGGTCTCAAGTTGCAGTGGGGAAGGTCTAGGTTGGATATTAGGAAACACTATTTCACTAGGAGGTGAAGTACTGGAATGGGTTACGTAGGGAGGTGGTGGAATCTCCATCCTCACAGGTTTTTAAGGCCCGGCTTGATAAAGCCCTAGCTGAGATGATTTACTTGGTGTTGGTCCTGCTTTGAACAGGGGGTTGGCTAGATGACCTCCTGAGGTCTCTTCCAACCCTAATCTTCTATGATTCTATGATGTTCCAGTTACTTCCCTAGCAATAAATCCTGATGGAACTTTCAGGCTTTCTCTGAAATGTGTGCACATGTGTAGATGCATTGTGTGTTAAAGGGTCATTTCCTGTAGGTTTGAAATTGTACTTCAAGTTTAATGTTCAAATGAGCCAAAAAATTCCAATCAACACTAAGTTTTTTGTTTTGTCTGGTTTTGATTGAAACCATGCAAAGCTGCCACATTTACACTGTTCAACCTGAAGCCAAGGGTAAAGAGACTGGTGTTCTTATGCCTACTGATTGTATTATGAGAACAGCTAGATTGGAGCTTCATTGCAACAGGCACTGTACAAACACCGAGTAAGAGAGTCCCTGCCCTGAAGAACTTAAAATCTACATAGACCAGGGAGTTGTGCACTTCGTAGCTGCTATAGGCTGAACGCACATCAGGGGCTATTTCCACCCTCCATCCCTCACGTCCCTCCCTCTCCCCCTGTTTCAGGAACTCATTGGAACTTCCCCCATCCCCTTCTTCATGCCAGGAGCTCTGTGTCCCCATTCCCCACTCCTTCCATACCAGGCTTCTGCATTTTCTGCCCCGTCCCTGGCAGGTCTCTGTTCCCCCATATTCCCCATCTCCATTAATCCCTTCTCTACTCCCAAGTCCTAGCTTTCTCCTACCCATCTCCACTCACCCCACTCCAGGTTCCTTTTTCCACACCACACACCCACTCCCTCCACCACCTCCACAGGTCCCTGCTTCCATCACCACCATCACTTCCCAGCCCCTATTCCCCTGCTATTTCTTGCTTTGCATCCCACCTATTCCGTCCCCCCATAGATGTCCCTGCTACTTCTCCCCGACTCTTGCCCATTCCTCTACACACCTGCCCTGTAATTCTTGTGTCCAATACTCCAAGCTACAGATAATTATTATAATGTGTCCCTGCACCGTTAAGCTGCTGCCTGTGATCTATATATGCAGCAGCAGGGGGAAGCAGGGAGATTCTTCTGCCTGCAACAGCAGGCAGTCTGAAACCCCTGATTTTCCTGTTAATAAGGCTTTTCTGGCATTCCAGTTTGCACCAAAATCAATAGGGTTGTATCCACTGATGCCTAGAACATTTCCTGGAACTTTGGAATTGATTGGTTGAGGCCTTCCACATTTATTGCATTCAAGACAAATTCCATTGAGTTGCATGTTAGATGTTGTATTGCTCAGTCAGCAGGACAAGACAGACAAAATAAAATTGGATGCATTATTAGCCCCATTTTACAGAGGGCAGGGGGCAGAGAGAGATTAAGTAATTTCCCCAATAACACACAGGGATTATGGGGCAGAGAACTGAACTGAAGTCTCCTGCGTTATAGTCTAATGCCTTAACTAGATGACCAACTTTCCTTTCTGAGGTTTGCCTGAAACTCAGACAAGTTGGGGTGAATTTTGGGTTTGTAACCCAAACCCAAGTCGTGACTTTTCTTTCTTTTTTTTTTTTTTAATTTTACAAATATTTAAATTTCACATAGGTCTAATCCATAAACACATTCTACTGTACAATTAACTGCATAGGAGAGTAAGTCTGGTAGAGATACAGCACCGAACCGTTTAACTGGGTTTTGATAAAAGTAGTACTATTGCTCTCAGATAACAGTGTGTTTTTTTTTTTCAGAAATATAGTTCAAAGGAGACAATTGATCACAAAAACAATGTCCAGCCATTTTCTACTTGGAACTTAAAAGCCTTTTTGTCATCTTCTAGCTACAGTGGATTTCGTATTTAACTATTATTTAATAATTCAGTTGCTGTGACACAGCTGGGAAGAAGATTTTTTCTTTATTTCCACATACTTACAGCATGCTGTCCATTGTCCTTTCATAATACCATTGACGAGGTGGCTGGGAAAAAAAAGGTTTTGCTGTGGCAAATGTAGATTTTTCAGTGAAAACTTGAGAACCAAAAAAATTCAGCCCAAAATGAAAGCATTTTGATTTGGAAATGCTTCTGGGGTATTTCAGGAGAATTGCACTTCAACTGCCTCATGTTCCCATTCCATGGCATATGCGAGGCTCCCTGGTCAGACTACATTTTCCATGATGTACCACAGTCTCCCCTCTTGCATCATGGGAATCATAGTCTGCCCAAGATCCTGACCCATATAGGAAAATGAGGACATTAGGCAACTAGACTACAAGTCTCATAAGAACATAAGAATGGCCATACTGGGTCAGACCAAAGGTCCATCTAGCCCAGTATCCTGCCTTCCGACAGTGGCCAATGCCAGGTGCCCCAGAGGGAATGAATGAAGCATGGAAGCAGCATATCCAAATTGCAATATTTTGGTTTGGGGACATTCGGTTTTTTTATGCAAAACCAAAATTTTCTATGGAAAGCAGACACTTTTCACAAAAATGCATCGTGTCAAAAACCCAGTTTTCCATTGAAAAACTGTTTTGATGTAAAATTTTCAACCAGCCCGACCACTGACCTCGTTCTCCATAATGGAAATTATTTTATTTATTTTAATTATTGCTTATATTATTCTTTAACTTTGATCATCAGTGAGGTGGAGTATTTAAGGGTCTTGTTCATATGGAGAACCACACCGTATTTACAACTTTTCTTATATTTTGAGCATAATATTCTGAATAATTTTTACCATTTTGGGAGAAAATGGAGTAAGACTGAAATAATTTTTGGCATTGATTGTTCTGATTCAAAAAGCCTTCACTTTTCTTTGTGTCTAATCTGATACATAACAAGTAGAGGCAAGAATAAGACATAGTGGAAAAAATCCTGAAGTACTTATTCAGTTTCTATTCAGTCCCTACTGTATAATAAAACTCTCATGAAAGTCAATAAGATATTTCCCTGAGTAAGAACTAAGAAAAAACTCCAGGATTTTCCTCAGTAACAATAATATGCACTCAACTAGTTCCTACAATCTGAGATAACTTGCAAACCCTATTTAAACTTCACACTACCTATATAATGTGGGTAAATACCTAGCCTTTAACTTTTTATTTTATTAGTATTTGCATATATAAACTGTCCTTATGAGTATTAACAAATATTATTCATATCTGGTATTTGTTATCTTTTAAAAGACCCATTTGTGTTTTGTCAGCCTCTTCTCACTATCTGTATTTTTATTTTGTTCAGATTCCAAAAATGCATTTTCTCTAAGCCCCTAAGGATGTTATGGTTAATAAAACTGGGAATGAAAACACTGGTTTCATTTGTGGGGAAATGAATGACAATTGGACTTTTTGAGGAGCTGGAGGAAAAGACAATTTATGACATCTAGATATTTTATTAGGCCATATGGACTGGCGTGCTAAAGTCAGGCATCTAAGTTTGAAAAATATGGTCCAAACTACATATACAATATTAAGTGTCAGGATGGAATCTAAGATTCCTTGGTCTCAGTCCAACTGCTAACACTAGATCAGCATGCTATGTCATGACTATCTGCAGCTTTATGAGATTAGGGGGTTAGACTAGATGACCTCCTGAGGTCCCTTCCAACCCTGAGATTCTATGATTCTATGATTATCTCAAACTTACATTCAGTGTGTCAAACTTGAGATGTTCACTTTATTTCTTCTTCCTCAAGGTTTTCTGTTGGGAAAGCAATTAAACAATATGCCTCTACATTAAGATTGGTTTTCTCACAGATTAAATCTTGCCGTGAGTGAAAACTTTATTGAGAGTCAATAGCATTGTCTGCCCAGTTACTCCTAAATTCAATAAGTCCTGCTTTGTCAATATCTTCCTTTCCGACTTCTCACTCTGGATAATTACATGTGCTCCCTTAGGAATTCCCTAGCTGACATTTCTCTTCTCTTGTCTGTTTGTGTTTGGTGCTCAGACTATCTGAGTTGCAGTTTTATGCATTTTAGAGCTGGTTTTGAAAGCAGATCCTAAGGGATGAGGTAATATTGAGCAGCAGACATAAAAAGAGGTATAGTAGTAGCTACCTCTGCATCCTTACTATTTTTATTTGGATACTCAGAGGAGCTCTCTCACTCAGTACATTCCTGCTTGGAAGTCTTCATTTAGAGGCTACTTGAAGATGGATGAGTAACTACTTTTGATGGAAATTTATAGCATAAAAATCAGGATGATACATCTTGAGTATGAAGCTGTTATTCCCGGTGAACATCATAAACTAGGTTTGAGAAGCCTATGTCTTGTCATGATTCATAATAAATAACCATTTCCTGAGTTAAACTAGCTATCCTGTTGAACACAATGTAGAATATGGCCTGCAATGAATAAATTCAGTTTAGCACACGTGCTATTGGTATAGCCAAGGGAAGAACTATCTTTTATCTCATGGTGTGGTTGTTGCTTACCTCCTGTGTCACAAGGATCTCTGTTATCTTGCCTATAATCATTGCAGGGTACACATATAATAAATCCCTCTCCCTAATTGGTTAAGACCTGTAGTGTCTGGCAATCAGCTAGCAGACAAAGGGTGTTGTAGTTTGGGCAAATAGATTCTATGCAGGTTGGGCATTTGTATGGACAACTTACATCCATCTTCCATTTAAAGGGGAGGGCACTGCTTAGAATTAGCGATAGACCACAATCACAGCAAAAGAAGAGGCTTTTAGAAATGTCTGGTTGGCCGTGGAAATCAATTTCTGGACAGGCCTAAAGGTCAGTGAAGGTTGTGCTTGGAGAACATTTTCATATTGTGCAGTGCTGTGTATGTGAAAGGGAAGTTAAGTGTTCTGTTAGCATTGGACTCCAGAGTTTCCATTTCTGATCTAAGATCATTTACCTGGAAATGGTGCCTCATGTTTTCAATATCTGTCTTTCTAACTGAATCTACTACATTTCTATAGCATCCATCACAATCGACGCTAAACACAGTTATAGTTTTTGGGTAGGTATTATTTTACAGAAGCTTTGGTACATAGTGTGTTGATTTTATATTAAGCGTTCGCTGATAATGTGTAAATGGCTTTTTCATGGAGGAATTAAGCATGGCTTGTTTAGGGGATATGTATTATTGCATGAAGCTGAATATTTCAAGATAGCACCGAAAGAATAGGACTTCACAGTAATATAAACAGTGAAAGTCTAAATTTGTCCCATTCATGTGTTTATGGCTCAAGAAGAGTGGAACTGCGCACACACACACACACACACACAAAGGAACAATATGACACCAAACTGGGGACAAGGGAAGAAACACCTCTTGTGCATTGATTTTTTTTCTTTAGTTAGTCAGTGTGAGGCTCTTTTAGCCTGAATCTGTCAAATATGGCAGCTAATCTTCTATCAAAACCATGTGTTTATATTACGAAAAATATAGTAAACCAGAGAGTATAATTAATAAATAGTTTATGCCACTCTAGAGTATATGGGTTGGTGTGTGTTTATATATGTATATAAAATCACCCTTGGTTAAAAAAAAATAATTAAAATGATATTGTGGGAGGAGGAGGGAAAATGGTTTGCAAACTTCACCTAGATTTTCAAACTAAAAAAAAAATAGTTTGTAAAGTTGGCAAAAGATTATATGCCATTTTGTTTACCCATTTTCAGTAGTTTATATAGTTCTTTTAAATCTTGCTGGAAATTTAACTTGAGATCCTAATAGTATAAATCATAAACCGAACTCTAAATGACTGACACGTCTAATTCAGAACCAGCCAATGTCATCTTGACAAACAAGTATTCCTAACAATACAGGTATATAAATATGTAGCTATGGCTGCAATATAGAAGCTAATTTGGGAATGGTTACATGCAGTGATTCTGTACAATATATCTTGTCTTTGTGTAGAAATGTTACCTTTTGTGCCAGTAGCAATGTTCATTCATCTCCAGTTTTCATCCAGCGTGACCACAAGAGGCTCCATAAAAATATAGTAATGGCAAGGTTACCGATGAGTTATAGTTTCTCACTTCCAGTGGGAGGTAATAGATAGTGCTGAGATGTAATATGCATAAGTATGTTGGGCATCAAGGATGACCATCTGGTGAACAACTTCTAGTCTCTGTAAACTTGCAATATATATCATCCTCGCTAAGAACCTTTGCATGAAGGGTTTTCAAGTATAAAGTAAGAGATGGTGAAAGAAAGAAAAAAATAATTGCATGCTCCAATCTTGTGTCAGGTTCTGATATCCTTAATCCTACAGTATCTTTGCAACAGTTCCCTCCCCCAGCCCATGCTGCGAATTTCCTCCTCGTGGTTTGGGATATCCCAAGAGCAGTCCTTGCCTGTAGGTGCCTTAGCAATGTGACTCTGGTGGAACCATGCTTCCTGGGAGCTGGGATGAGTTGAAGGCACTTGAGTTAATGGAGGACTATGAGACTCTAGCAGAATCCCTGAAGGTCTATTTGAATTGCTGAGATCTACAGGTTCCAGGGACGGTGAACACACTGCTTGTTCCACAGCAGGGGGAGAGAAAACTGTGCCCCAACCTTCCCCAACAAATGGAATAACTTGTGGAGATCTCAGCAAGTTTGCACTACTTCCCACCACAGAACTTATGATGTGGGTTTCCCCCCTCGACAGATAACTAGGCCTATGTATTTCTCCTCTTTTCATCTGCCTTTATTGTTTTGTGCGTGAGTGTGTATGACATCACCCCAGCTCACTGCATAAAGAACATAGAGTGTTTCTGCATTTTATCATCAAACTTTTTTTTTTTTTTTGGCGTGTATCCACTTGGGATGGCAGGTGAGGGGAGAAGACAGCTGAATAATTTAGTAAGGCAATAGTGCTTGGGTTAGATTTTAATCATTATTATTGAAGGAGAGATCAATAAATCACTGTGCTTTTACCTAGGATTTTGTTCTTTCCCTTAGGGAACTTGTCCTTCACTCAAAAACTATTGTGTGACATGTTTTATGAGTTAAAATGGAGACATAATAAGAAATGACTTTTATTGCAATCTTCCTATGAAATAATGCTGAAACAGATCAATAGAACAATGAATACAAAGTAAAGATCTATAAGGATGATTGATGCCAGCTCACTCCTGTATTTTCTTGTCTATAGCTAGAGCTGGGAGAACCTGTTCAGTACAAAAGAGAATGTTACCTCCTTTGCCGGTTTCTAAAGCAAAACCACACTTGGGTCCAGTTTTTGGACTCTGTTGTTTGTCAGGAGGATGTTTTTTATGGTTAACTGGGATTTGGGTGATCTGGGTTCAATTCCCCACTTTGCCTCAGACTTTCTGTGGGACCATAAGTAATAATTTAGGCACAGATTATAAGAAGAAGAACAATCCCATGGAAGTCAGTGAGGCTATTTGTGTTACTGTTTTCTGCCAGGAGAATAGTAACAAGAGAACCATGCCTCCGTTCTTCATCTGTAAACTGTGGGGTTAATAACACTTGCTTTTTTCTAACTGTTATATCTGTGTGATTTATTTAAATTGTAAGCTCTTTGGGGTTGAGACTCATAATTTGCTTCCATTCATGCATACGCCAATGAGGCCCCAAACTCAATTTGAACTCTTAGACACTACCATAATGCAAACCAGTCATCATGGTACCTGTCATTATGGTATCTGAGTGCCTCTTAGGTTAATGATATTGGTGTAGTGAGGTTCCTGATAGAGTTCAGTCTTCAGCTTGTTGACCTTCTCTAAGGTTATTCAATATTTAGATATTGTTTTTCACTTCTGATTCCCAAATTCAAGGAGAATGTCTGTCCCCATGGTAAAGCCCAAAATCTCATTAAAAAAAAAAACTGATTTAATGCGATGCAGAATAAAGAGGTTTGAAAAAGCTTTGAATACACAACCAAACTTTGGAGTACTGGCCTGAATCTTAGAACTGTTCTTGAGTGGTGTTTTTTTTTCTAATTTTGTCTCTCTCTGCGGGTAGACCCCTGTCACTCGGGGGTGATCAGGTTTTCATTGTATTATTAAATGGCATGTTAAGATCCATTAAGAGGCAGCCAAACCTTAGAACTGCCTTAAGTTGGATATGCTTGCTGATTCATTACTGTCATAGTTCTTCCATAATTATCCATATGTGCAGAAACGTTTAGAATGTGCCTGTCATTCCCATGCTAATTATAAGCTGTTGCAAAGCTCATTTTTCATGACTGGGATCGTGCCATGTTTATTGGGTTTGATGAGTTGTTTGTTCTGGATTGATGCACTGCAGTTTTGCTGAAAGTTTCACATTTGAATTACAAATGGATTTGGGGATGTAATTTTTTTAACTTAGCATGCATTCCTGGTAGCATAACAAGCATAATTTTGACTGAAATAAACTGATCTCAGTAGGTACAAGCGTAACCCTTTAACTGTAAATATTGATTATTTATTCCATCTGAAAAAAAGGAATGGGATTTTTGCAGACTTTTACATATTGCCCATGTGGTTAAATCACAAGAAACATCTCTAATTTCCCCCCTTTTCCCTGGAAATCCCCAGTGTCATCATAACTCAATTCTTTCCACAGAAGAGGACTAACTTTTTCATCTCTAACTTCTTTTAGGTTTCTATTAGAGAGTTTCGTATACACAAACGGGTGTCCAAATCTCTTAAAATTAATGGAATTGGACATCCAAATTTCATAATTTGCTTAGAAAAATCTCAGCTGTAATATTTAATGGGGCTTTTCAAATAACTATAGGGCATGCATATGATGCATTCCAAGGCCAGTGCACATCATTGGCCACTAGGTGAATCTACAAGTTGATAGTGCTAAAATGAGAACCAAAATGCCTATCCTAATTATTCTATCTAGGGTGGCCTTGTGGTTAAGGCATTTGACTGTGACTTCAGAGATCAGATTCAAATTTTGGCTCTGCCACAAACTTCCTGGACTTGTTTTTGCTTGGAAAATGTATGTTCTTTTTTTTTAGGGAAGATACACAACCTAAGTGACCTTGGCCAAGTCATTTAATCTCTCTGTGCCTCAATTTACCATTTGGAAAACGGGGATAAATAATGTTTCCTTTTTCTCACCTTGTTGTATCTATTTAACAATCATTGTGGGCTAAGGACTGTCTCTTACTACAGCTGATTTTTTCAAAGGAGTTTAAGGGCGTTAGATGTCCAAACACTATTGAAAATCCACAAGAATTGTGCACCTTATGCCATGTCTACAGCATACAAACAGAGAACTTAGATAAAAAATTGGAATACTCTTTAGAAGGTTACAACATAGCACTACTTTATTTCTTAAAATCCATAACCTTAACACACAAGAACAAAAAACAGAGAAAGAAAAAACAATCTGCTCCCTAAAGCAGAGAGGCCACCCTGCAGTAGACTAGCTCTTTGCAGTGTGACTGCTGCTACACATAGATACATAATTCCTTACAGAGTACTCTAGTCTGCAAGTAGGATCAGGAAAAAATCAGAGAATTTAAAGCAAGAGCTTAAAATTTTAATTAGGGCTGTTTGAGCAATTAAAAAATATAATCACGATTAATCGCACAACAATAGAATACCATTTATTTAAATATTTTTCGATTTTTTTTCTACATTTTCAAATATATTGATTTCAATTACAACATAGAATACAAAGTGTACTTTATATTTATTTTTATTACAAATATTTGCACTGTAAAAAACAAAAGAAATAGTATTTTTCAATTCACCTACTACGAGTACTGGAGTACAATCTCTTATCATGAATGTTGAAGTTACAAATGTAGAATTATGTACAAAAAAACCCCTGCATTCAAAATAAAAGAATGTAAAACTTTAGAGCCTACAAGTCCACTCAATCCTACTTCTTGTTCAGCCAATCACTCAGACAAACAAGTTTGGTTACAATTTGCAGGAGATAATGCTGCCTGCTTCTTGTTTACAACGTCATCTGAAAGTGAGAACAGGCATTCACATGACACTGTTGTAGCCAGCGTCGCAAGAAATCTACGTGCCAGATGCACTAAAGATTCATATGTCCCTTCATGCTTCAACCACCATTCCAGAGGACATGAGTCCATGCTGATGACGGGTTCTGCGCAATAACAATCCAAAGCAGAGTGGACCGACCCAGGTTCATTTTCATCATCTGAGTCAAATGCCACCAGCAGAAGGTTGATTTTCTTTTTTTGGTGGTACAGGTTCTCTAGTATCCGTATCAGTGTTGCTCTTTTAAGAATTCTGAAAGCATGCGCCACACCTCGTCCAATACAATTTTCAATATACTGCATGCCTAATTCCTATTAGTTGCCTTTGAAATATTCCACCTATGTGTTGGTATAATGGCTAGCTAAATGGGGCCCCAACAAGTTTGTACTAAGGATACACTTTCTGGTTCAGGTACAATAATGCCCCAAACAATGGCCCAATTTTAGAATTGAACTCAAACCAAACGTTTTCTGAGGTTTTGAAATATAATGTCTTTTTACTTCTAGTTGTTGGACAGGACAAGGAATGAAAATGCCCAGACTCTGTGAGAGACATTGTTCTTGTTGGGTTTCCAGCTGTGACCAAAAGCAGGAGTATAAGCAATTTTATAAGAGCCTGTTTTAGGGTGACCAGACGTCCTGATATGGAGCAATTTGTCCCGCATCCCGACTGAAGTACGGCCAGGACGCCATTTGTCCCGATATTTTGTTTCGGGCGCTTTTTTTTTCTTCCTTTTTTTCCCTTTTTGCGGCAGTGACAGGCAGGGGGAGTGCCTTTTGAATTGTTACACTCACCTGGCACGTCTGGGTCTCGGCGGCACTTTGGCAGCGGGTCCTTCAGTCGCTGACGGTCTTCGGTGGCATTTCGGCGGTGGATACTTCTTTCTTTGGCAGCAACATTTATTACCCATCGCTGAAATGCCGCCGAAGACCGTCAGCAACTGAAGGACCCACCCGGCGAAGTCCCAGATGGGTGAGTGTAACAACTGAAAAGGCGCTCCCCCTGTGGTGGTCCCGATATTTTCGAGATATCATCTGGTCACCCTAGCCTATTTTTATAAGATTCCCAGAGTGATTTTTTTTTTGCTTGCAGATTCAAAGTACTGGATAGTTCAATTGAACATCTTTTGATCTTTTGAATGTGAATTCAAAACCTGAACCTCATGTGTGACCCTTTCAGTTAACTCATATTCTATGTACAGCAAGGACGTATTGCCTAATTTAACATGGGAAGCAATGCAGAATCATATATTTTAGCAGTGCAAGAAGACCTGTTAGTTTACCCCCTCATTCCCTAGAGTGTATACTCAAGTGTTCAGTGTTTTATTTATCCTCTATACAGCTGAGTGTCACAATAGGGTGAAAAGATCATGAAGAACATAGTACTCTGGCATAGAAGAGGAAATGACTACTAATGGTGATTATCCTTTTGCCTCTGATGCTGTTACTTCACTAAAATCCATACGGAGAACGTGAACAGCATGCGAAACATGAACTCAGAGCACAATGCAATGCAGTAGCTGAAGAGCTGATAAAGATCAGCTCTTTTCCAAGGACTTTAAGTTGCTAGAACAGTCAGTTAGTAGTGAATTCTTTCCTTTCCTTTCTTCTCCACACTCCCCCCACAATTATCTATCTAGCAATGGAACAAGAATATTTCAGATTTTTTTTTAGTCCATTAAAAATACATTCCAGTCTGTTTTCTTGCTTTCTTAATCTGATTTTGGGAATGGAGACAGGGGAAGAACCAGGTATGAAGCTGGGTCTGGCTGGAGAAGGAATTGGGATTAAGAACCACTGGGCCAAAGGGAAGGAGGTGGAGAAAAGAGAGACAGATCTGATGAGGATACAGGGTGTAGAGGAAGAACTGGGACTGATTGACAAAGAGACTGGGACAATGAGGTGGGAGGGACACTGAAAATGGAGGTGAAGCTTGAGGAGAGGAACTGGGAGTAGGAGCCAGTGGGGGCAGGAGATGGATCAGGCAAAAATCTGGGAGGGAGGAAGTGGGACTGACTGGGTGAGGAGACTGGACTAGACAATCTAGGGAATAGTGCAGGTGACACTTGGAATGGTTGGGCTGAGAGAATGGGATTGGGAGTGGTTATGGGAGTGGTGGGGGAGATTTGGACTTGGATGGGGAGTCTGGAGGGGGAGGGTAGGACAGATTGCCTGTGTAATTCAAAACCCTTGTGCATATACATTATGAGAGAGACCGTCTTTAGTTACACAATCACATTCTGATTTTTTTCTCAGGACCCCAAAGAGCTTACAATCCCTATGGACAAGGTAAATAAAGGTCAGCAGGGGAAACGGAGGTGAAGTCATTTGGTTAGCGTCACACAGCAGATTAATGACCAAGATTAATAGACCACAGGTCTCCTGACTCCCAGGCCAGTGCCCAATTTACTAGTCCGCACTGGTCTCCTGGGAGGTAGCAGCAGTGAGATATATGCTCCTTAGGGCATCATCGTTTTTCCCACTTGTGCATCCAATTAATATTTTTATCACAGGCCCCTTTTTAACATGCTGTTCCATAACCCAGTAGTAAATGTTTCTCAGAGAAGCAGGGAAATTATGTAATGTAGCCAGTAGGGGGTGGTGGTGGTGGTGTAGAAATAATACAGAGGGAACTTCAGTAGAAAGGTTATAAATCTGAAGCAATATTGTCTCTGCCCTGTGTGCTCATGCGAAGGGATACGGAAGTGAAAAATGCCCCGTTCACAACTTTTCACAGGCAACCACAATGCCAGCCCTGCATTACATGGAGGTAATAACAGGGCTGCTGCTATTCCACTGGGAGGGGAGGAGGTGGGAATGAGTGAAGCACTTCCACCTCAAGTTGTGAGCTGACTGATCTGAGCCAATCAGGAGGGGGAAATACACTGCTAATGGTATGGGGCAGTAGCACATGACTTCCTCGCTGAGCAGGGGGTGGCATAAGGGAAGGATGTGTAATTCTGTCATAAATCTTTTCCTGGAGCGACACCACCATGGCTAGGAACAATGTCTAGGTCTAGTTCATGCAGAGTATATAGTTATTATTTGTATTACTGTAATGCCGACGAGCCCGAGTCATCGACCAGCACTTCATTGTGCGAGGTGCTGTACAACACAGCACACAAAGCTGCTCCCTGCCCCGAGGGGCTTACAATCTGACTATAAAGCAAGAGACAACAGAGGTGTGCATATATAGTTATGGATAGATGTGATTTATATTATTTTTTCTACTCTAAGGCCAAATCCTGCAAGGCGCTGTGTGAATCCCACAGAGGTGAGGCATATTCAGGGCACACTGCACCTCACTGGGTTAGGCCCATTACATTTTATTGCTTTCCCTCATATATCAAACCTCTCTAGCTCCCCCTCTCTTCCCCAGTGCCGGTCTCATTCTATCTTTTCTCCGTTGTCTCTGAATAACATTTGCTTCTGAGTTACAGGGGAAAAGAATCTTTAAAATGATGTCAAGGTGTAATAGTGAATCAAGTGTTCATCTATGGTATAATTTGTTGCAATTGTGCTGGTGCAAAATGAAGGCGGCGGTGCGCACAGGTGCTTCCTAATCATAGCCCATCCTCTACAGCCTGATGCAAAGAGCGCTCTTACATTTTGCAGGTTATTAATAGCCCAGGTGGATTCATCCCTGATTGGCAGCGTCAGGAGCTGATACTTGGTGCTAATGACACATTATTGCTGCAGTTGAAGTTCTCCAGAATAAAGTTGCGACTGTGGTATCAATTTTCTCATATGTACAATATATTTGGGTCTCGCCAGGTTCTGTCAGCCCTTAGTGCAGAGGTGGGCAAACTAAGGCCTGCGGGACCCTCCTGCCCGGCCCCTGAGTTCCTGGCCCAGGAGGCTAGCCCCCCATCTCCTCCCCTGCTGTCCCCCCTCCTCAGCAGCCTAAGCTCGCTCTGCCACCGGCGCAATGCTCTGGGTGGCGGGGCTGTGAGCTCCTGGGGCAGCACAGTTGGAGAGCCTGGCCTGATCCAGTGCTCTGTGCTGCGCGGTGGCGACGGAATGGCTGGCTCCAGGTGGGCGGCGCAGCTGTAGCACCGCCAGCCACCGGTGCTCCAGGCAGTGCGGTAAGGGAGCAGGGGAGTTTGGGGGCTAGCTGGGGGTGTGGGTGTGGATAGGGGTCGGGCGGTCAGAGGGCGTGGAACAGAGGAGGTTGAATGGAGGCAGGGGTCCTGGGGGAGGGGCAGTTAGGAAGGGGGGGGAGTTGGATGGGGCAGTGGGGGGCAGTCAGGGGCAGGGGTTCCCGGGTCAGTCAGAAGGGACAGGGAAAAGGGGTGGTTGGATGGGGCAGAGGTCCGGGGGGGAGGCGCTGTCAGGGAACGGGGGTGGTTGGATGGGGCAGGAGTCCGGGAGGGGCGGATGGGGGTGGAGGCCAGGCTACTCCCCCCTCCCCTAACTGGCCCTCCATACAATTTCTGAAATCGGATGCGGCCCTCAGGCCAAAAAGTTTGCCCGCCGCTGCCTTAGAGTCAGGAGTGGTGGTCCAATAATGTAACCCTTCCTGTTCTGTCCACAAGAAGCAAGTTGGGGTCGTGGTGGAATAGGGATAGCTAATGTAGCCCTCTACATGTGTAAATCTGGCCTGGTCAAAGGGAGCTGTGCAGTTTCTGCTGTGGTAATTTGCCCTAATGTTCCCAGCTGTCCTTTATGGCAGAGTGCCGGTCCCAGTTCTGACGATATGCTCTTACTACTGATTATTTATCTTGTTGAGCACGGTAGCACATAGGGGCCAATGGAGAATGGGACCCTGTAGTGGCAGGCACCGTACAGGCATATAATGGGAGACCACTCCTGCCCTGAGGATCTTAAAACCTAAATTAAAAAGCTCATCAAGGGCCAAATTCATTTTGTTACACCCATGTAAATCTGGCAGACTCCACTAGCTTCAAAGGAGGTACGTGAACTGGAGTTGCTGAAGGCAGAAGTTGGCACATATGGCTAGACCTTCACAGCTTCACTTGACCCTGTTCAAATTGTGAGTCTGGTGCAGTTAGGAAAGTATTTGCCCAGTTCTCCCTGCTGCGAACAAGTGGGGAAGGAAGGAAGGAAGAAGTGGGAGAGCGGCAGGGAGACAGATGAACCCCACATAGTTCCTGTTCCACACAAAAAAGGATGAAATAACTTACTCCTCCCCAGAAAAAGGAGGGGAGCAGGGGAGGGCTACTGTGATGCACTGAAGCACAGTTCGCTCTCTGGGCTGTAGCAGGGCTGTCGAGTCATCTTGTCTGCAAAAATAATACAATAGGCCAGGATTTCAAAATTGTTTAGGGGTTCACAATTTTAAAAAGGTTGAAAACCACTGGTGTATAGGGTTACCATATTTAGTGCCTCCGAAAGGAGGACACTTTAAAGGGGCCCCAGCCCCGCCCCCGCGCCCGCCCCCTCCCCAAAGTCTCCGCCCCCTCCCCTGCTTCCCGCGAACATTTGAGTCGCGGGAAGCCTGAAGCAGGTAAGGGGGGGTGTGTGGGGGGGGAGGAGGCGCGGCCCACCCCCGGCACCGCAGGTCCCCAGCCCGTCCCCCGAGCCCCCGGCCCGGCCCGGCACCGCCGGCCGAGCCCCCGACCCAGCACCCAGTCCCCGGCCGGGCCCGGCACCGGGCCCCCCCGAGCACCGCCGGCCGAGCCCCCGGCCCAGCACCCGGCCCGGCACCCGGCCACCCCGAGCACCGCCGGCACCCGACCCGGCACCCGACCCGCCGGCCGAGCCCCCCGGTCCGGCCCGGCACCCGAGCCCCCGGCCCGGCCCCCGGCCCCCCCCGAGCACCGCTGGCCGAGCCCCCGGCCCAGCACCCGGCCCGGCACCCGAGCCGCCGGCCGAGCCCCCCGGCCCGGCCCCGGGTCCCCCCGAGCACCGCCGGCCGAGCCCCCGGCCCGGCCCGGCACTGCCGGCCAGGCCCCCCGAGCCCCCGGCCCGGCCCCGGGCCCCCCGAGCACCGCCGGCCGAGCCCCCAGCCCAGCACTGCCAGCCAGGCCCCCCGAGCCCCCGGCCCCGCACCGGGCCCCCCCGAGCACCGCCGGCCGAGCCCCCGGCCCGGCACCCGCGCCGCCGACCGCATGTCCGATTTTCCCGGACATGTCCGGCTTTTTGGGATTTCCCCCCGGACGGGGATTTGGAGCCCAAAAAGCCGGACATGTCCGGGAAAATCCGGACGTATGGTAACCCTACTGGTGTAGGATCTCTGTTCAATGAACTGAGTGGCATTGTGCTCTCATTTATTCCTACAGCAACACCACTGAGATCAGAATACGGTCCTTGTGGAACTCCAGTGACTTCTGTGGGCTTCCGTCTCAGGTGTATGTGACTCATTGATCTTTAATTAGCTGCATATTAGAATTGAAGAAATCCTTAAAAATGTTTTCATTGAAAAATGGCCTTTTCTCGGGAGAGGATTTTCCAACAATTTGTTTTCAACAATTTTCCTTTTATTTGATGCAACCCCCCATCAAAGAGACTGTGAGGTCATTAGGCCTCTGGAGGCAGATATTAGTCAGGTTAGGGAGGGGAGTGTAATGGTCCGGTGCGGGGGTCGTGCTCTCTTAGGGGCCGTCGGGAGCCAGGCCCCCTCACTTACACGGCCTGGGTCGGTCTCGGGGTTTGAGGGTCTCGGGGTTTCGCCCCTCTGGCAGGGGCTGAGTCAAAGGTATACGGTCTCTGCAATGTGCTACCGCCCTCCGTCAGGGCTAGGCAGCAGCCCTGGTCCGGGCTCCGGTTCTCACTGCCGGAGCTGGGGAGTACAAAGTCAGTCAAGCCCATGCGCTAGCTCAGGGCGGGCAACACACAAGGGTTCAGGGGGGCTCAGAACCTTCCTGAAGGCTGATCACTCACACAGTTAGTAGCTAAGGCCCGGCCCTCAATCAGGGCGGGGCGGCACACAATAGTCCAAGGGGGCTCAGGTCCGTGCCGTAGGAGCTGAGCACTAACAGTTAGTAAGCCCAGGCCCTTAGTCGGGGCGGGGCAATAAACAATAGTTCAGGGGGGGCTCAGATCCAGGTCTCAGGAGCTGAGCACTAACAAGCTCAGGACGCCCCAGGCCCTTAGTCAGGGCGGGGCAACAAACAATAGTTCAGGGGGGCTCAGGACCTTGTGTCAGGAGCTGAGCACTGGCAAACTCAGGACGCCCCAAGCCCTTAGTCAGGGCGGGGCAACGAACAATAGTTCAA
This sequence comes from Malaclemys terrapin pileata, assembly GCF_027887155.1. Lineage (NCBI taxonomy): Eukaryota > Metazoa > Chordata > Testudines > Emydidae > Malaclemys > Malaclemys terrapin. The sequence continues at coordinate 334,100,132 of NC_071505.1, forward strand.
TTGCGCTGCCGGAACGCTGGCTGGAGGGGGAGGCTGCCACCCATAAGTGGGGTGGCAGGGGGGACACAGGCCCACCCACTCCACTGTGTCCCAGCCCGGGGCCCTAAGAGCGGCAGTCAGTCTGCCGCTACGTCGGTGGGGTCCTGACCGCAACACACCGACATTGGCTCCTCTGTTGTAGCCAGACCGGGGTCAGCTACCCCTGGGCTACTTTCCATCTCCCCCTCCATTGGTACCTGCTCATCGCTGGGCTCGGCAGCAGGGTCCCACACCATGGGTTCCTCAGCTCGCAGAGGGTCGTCTGGGTCAGGCTGCTCCTCCGGTCTCGGGTCAGGGGGGCGCTCGGGCCCCTCCTCGAGGTACCGAGCTCGGGGCAGGCTCAGCCACTCCACTTCGGGGTACCTTGCTTGGGGAAGGCTCGGCCAACCCGCTTCGGGGTACCTGGCTCTGGGGAGGTCCGGTCAGTCAGCGTCTGGATATCTGGCTCTGGGGAGGCTCGGTCCGTCTGCGTCGGGGTACCTGGCTCGGGGAAGGCTCGGTCTAGCCGGAGCTCGCACCGGCATGTCTGTCCTCTCCGGCCGCGGGGCTCCAACTGAGAGCTGGGGCCTGGCTTTTATACTTCCTGTCCCGCCCCTTAACTTCCGGGGGGCGGGAACAGGTGGCGGTGGCTCCGCCCACTTGGGTGCCTGTTCTGGCTCCTCTTTCTCAGGGGCCGTCGGGAGCCAGGCCCCCTCACTACAGGAGTTTCCAAGGTTTGGGTGAAACAGGGGTGCTTAAGGTAAGAAGATGTTTCTTGGAGATTTAGGACTTGAAGTATCCAAGATGCACCCACACTCAGCGCTGGTTCTCCACTCCACCTCAATGTAAAACAAGAGTAAATCCAATGAAGTAGAGGGGAATCAGGGCTACAGAATTGCTAGTCATCATATGGGGTCTGTGCTAACTGATTATTCTAGTTTCCAGCACCCTGCTGATGGCCACAACAAGACCAAAACACAGCTATTACCACCCCTGCATGGTGGAAATCCTGGCCTCAGAGACATCAATGGGAGTTTGAGGCAAGATTTCTCCCCTAGATTCCAACTACTGTATTAAACTTGGTCTCATCTCTACTGTCTGTGAAATACAATAAGCTTAACTTCAAGAATTTGTTAAAGCTGCTCCAAATAATATGTCATGATTTTAATGCAGAAAGATTAATTTTTCAAAGCCCTCTGTACTTTGTAATGAAGCCCAGCAGGAATCTTTAAATCTTACTATATGTATGTTCTATCAAAACATTAATTACAAATGTGAAATTTGCTGTTAAAGCATACTTTAAAAAAAGAAGTTTCCTGAGACAATATACATCACATTTAGATGACTGATAAATCTAAAGGTGCAATGCATGTGAATTGGCTAATAACAGTAGCAGCACAATAGGAAAAAAATGACAATAAGAAATATGAACACATGGCAAAAATCTGTAAGATAGTCATTAAATGTTTAGACACTCTGTCCTAAAGAACTTCTTTATCTGGCAATCCTTATAACCTTAAGTCTGAATCTTGCAAAAGACTTAAGCATGTGCTTAACTTCACTCGGTGTAAGGTAGTACCATTGACTGCAGTGACTTCTGTCTAAAAGCTATGCTTTGGCTCAACCAGAAGTTATGGGCTCAATGCATGAATCGCTGGATGAAATTCTATGGCCTGTCTTATATAGGAAGTTCAGACTAGATGATGTCCTTTCTAGCCTTAAAATCTATATATGGGACTACTCCATGCACAAGTGTTAAGTCTTTGTGGCACCAGAGCCTCAGTCCTTCCAGAAAAATCATCAATTTTCTTATTTTGCCTATATTGTCTAATATTACAGGCACCATTCAACAATGTCATGCTCTCAAAATTGACTCTAAATATAACATTACAAGATTCCATGTTTATTGTCACTCAGGGCAATGTGTTCAAAGGTACAGTAGAACCTCAAAGTTATGGACACCTTGGGAATGGAGGTTGTTCGTAACTCTGAACCAAATGTTATGGTTTTTCAAAAGTTTACAACTGAACATTGACTTAATACAGCTTTGAAATATTAATAAGCAGAAGAAAAAAGCTGATTTCCCTTTATATTTGTAGTAGTTTACGTGTAACACAGTACTTTACTGTATTTTTTTTTTCTTTTTTGTCTCTGCTGCTGCCAGATTGCGTACTTCCAGTTCCAAATGATCTGTGTGGTTGATGGGTCAGTTTGTAACTCTTGTGTTCACAACTCTGAAGTTCTACTGTACTTAGGTTCAAGTAGACTTCTAACTCATATTGTAATCTGTGCAGGAATGAAACACCTGGGTATGGAGGGCGTACCTCAATGCAGAAAAAAATACATAATCAGTGAGACAGAGATGCACTTTTCACTCTTCCCCTAACCAGTCCTGGTAATATGGTCATATCTATAGCAGTGCAGTCATTTGCTGCCAGATCAATTATGCTGTACAGTTAACCATAGGAGTAGAAAAAAGAGAGGTAACACTACAGCCCACAGATATAGTTTATGCTGTTGTATGTGGCATCAGCTTTGCTCCTATTTTACTGTATTTCTTTAGAGTGGTTCCTGCCCTGCTCCATGCACCACCCCCTGGCCACCTCCCTTTTTCCCATGGGGCTTGTTGACTGCAGTGGATCTATTGCACAAAATAAAAAGACATCTGCAGAAAGTGGGGGGAATCACCTGCAGCTGCCTTTGGCTGGTGCATAACTCCACAATTGTGCTTTTGCATCATTCTGGGATGTATTAGCAAGAGAGTTGTAAACAAGACATGAGAAGTAATTCTTTCGCTCTACTCCAGACTGATTAGGCCTCAACTGGAATATTGTGTCCAGTTCTGGGCGCCACATTTCAGAAAAGATGTGGACAAATTGGAGAGTCCAGAGAAGAATGACAAAAATTATTAAAGGTCTAGAAAACTTGACCTATGAGGGAAGATTGAGAACATTCAGTTTATTTAGTCTGGAAAAGAGAAGACTGAGAGGGGACACGATAACAGTTTTCAAGTATATAAAAGGTTGTTACAAGGAGGAGGAAGAAAAATTGTTTTTCTTCACCTCTGAGGATAGGACAAGAAGGAATGGGCTTAAATTGCAGCAAGGTAGGTTTAGGTTGGACATTAGGAAAAACTTCCTAACTTTTAGGGTGGTTAAGCACTGGAATAAATTGCCTAGGAAGGTTGTGGAATCTCCATCATTGGAGATTTTTAAAATCAGGTTAGACAAACACCTGTCAGGAATAGTCTTGATAATTAGTCCTGCCACAAGTGCAGGGGACTGGACTAGATGACCTCTCAAGGTCCCTTCCAGCTCTATGATTCTTTGATTTGGAATGAGCATTGATCCATTTGACTCTAAAAATTGGGACAATTTTCAAGCCAAACAAACAAACGAACAACAACAACAACACAAGACGCAACAGGAAAACAACAACAATAAAATCTTCCCCAAACTCTATAAATTGTACAACTTACCACAGAAATTGAACACACCTCATTGTCTTTCAAATGTCACTGACTCTTTCACACAACCCGGCAAGTCACTTTGGGAATCCCCATAAATAACGTGTAGCATCACTCTGCCCTAGATGCTGCTATTATTTATACTTCTGGTTTGGTTAATATAATTTGTTAGTGTTCTAGATGACTTGGCCATATGTTGTCCTTCAACTGATTTTATTCTGCTGCCAATGTGATGAATGCATTTAGGACAAATTGATAATTCCACACCTTTTCTTTTGTAAACTTCTTGCATAAAGTTGATGGATGTATTTTTTATAAGGTGCAGGGTCTGCTAGGGGACATGGTCTACCTAAGAAACTTTTTAAAACATATGAATGGGTAAATACTGAACATTCGATTCTAATAATTCCGTAGATACGACATGCATTGTTGACTCCACAGTAGAAATGATACAGCCAATGATATATCAAAATAAAGAGGACTCTTGTTCATTTTGAGAATTATTATTTGTATTGCATTGGTGCCTAGTGGGATCCCAACCATAACTGTGGACCCTTGATTCTAAGGGCTGTACAAACACATATTGAGAGACAGTCCCTGCCCCAAAGAGCTTACAGTCTGAATAGAGACAGAGGGTGGAAGAGGGACATAGCAGGTCAATGGTAGAGCTAGGACTAGAAGCCAAATCTCCCAATTCCCAGTCCAGTGTGCTGTTCACTAAAACAATGCTTGCCTAAGTTTTCATAGTTCCCTCTGAAGCCTTCAGAGTTGGCTTCCGCCCTGTAAAGGGATCCATCCGGACAATTCTTACAGCTGTCGAGTCAGATTCCAGTTGATTTCAGTGGGATGCTGGATGAATGTAAGGGTTTGCCCACCTAAATCCCATTATGTGATGGAGGTCTAGGGCACCTGCCTTTTCCTTTGGCAGGATACAACAAATAGCCACAAGAAGGAAGATCAGAATTCTCAAACATTCCCAAAAGTAGCTTTTCCCTATAGCACATGTGGGATAAACAACATCCATAAAAGTATGATGAAGATTTATTGCTGCTTGCCTGGGGTGGTCTGGAGAACTCACTAATGACTGGGCCACTTGTATGTGTAACCGTAGCCACTGTAATCCTGAACCACATCAGTTGGCTGGGATCAAGAAATAAGGTTCAACTTCTTCTTACCATTCCTGCATATCACAGTGAGTAATGCACACATCTCCATTGATAAAAGATCTATGCCAATTGACTTCAATAGAAGTATGATGATTTATACCCGCTGAGGATCCAGACCATATCATTTAACATGCCCAAAGGCCCTAGGATATGGGTACCCAGACAACAAAGATATTTATTATTTTCCTGTAACCTGCTTCTTCACCCAAGTGTCTGCCAGCCTCAGAGGTTCGAGGAACCCTGGTTTAAAGAACAAAAAATATTCATATTTGGATCTTCATTATAACAACACAAGCCCTATTTCTGCACAGATCTATTTTTGCACAAAGTGCAACAAAGATGTTGTGGCAGCAGTTTTCAGAAAGGCAAAAGGTGGGGAATTCAGCTCCTAGTCTTTTTTTTTTTTTGAGAGAGAGAGAGAGAGTACAAGGTGTTTTAACTGATACCATTTCAAAAGCACAGAAGATGATAAAAACTATGAATGTCTAAATGTGTTTCAAACTCATTAAATACCACTGGATCACCCTAACACATGCCAAATAGATAAGGCCTAACCTTTTTGTGACAGATACTAACCTCGGGGGATGTCTACACTCCAAAAAAAAAAAAAAAAAAAAGACCCACGGCAGCAAGTCTCAGAACCCAGGTCAACCAATTCAGGCTTACAGAGCTCATGCTACAAGACTAAAATTAGCAGTGTTGATGTTTGGGCTGAGGCTAGAGCCTGGGCTCTGAGACCCAAACCTCTCTGCTGCTCTTTTTAGCCCATAGCATGAGATCCGCAAGCCGCAAGTCAGTTGATCCAGGCTCTGAGACTCGCTGCCATGGATCTATTTTTGCAGTGTAGATGTACCCTCTAACACACACCACCTGGCTTTCATAACTCCATGTATAGCTCCTCCATTATCAGGCCTCACCAAGCACATACCTTGAAAGAGGCAACAAACCACTGACTTTTCTGTTCTGAGTCCCTGATGTAAGACACAGAGCCAGGGCTGGCTCCAGGCACCAGCCCACCAAGCTTGTGCTTGGGGCAGCACCTGGAGGGGGGCGGCGCGGCGCTCTGGCTCTGGCCGCCGGGGAGAGCGGACCCGCAGTAGGCTCACCGCCCTCCCCACAGTGCTCTGGCCACCGGGGAGAGCGGAGCCCCAGCTGGGCTCTCCACCCTCCTCCCGGCACTCTGGCCACCGGGGAGACTGGAACCCCGGCCGGGCTCGCCGCCCTCCTCCTGGGGCTCCGGCTGCCAACGGAGCCGCGGCGGGCTCGCCGCCCTCCCCCCCCCGGCGCTCCGGCCGGTCGGGGAGAGCGGCCCGAGGCCGGGCTCAGCGCCCTCCCCTGCCGCACTGGGGGCGGGGGGAGGCTTTTTTGCCTGGGGCAGCAAAAAAGCCAGAGCCGGCCCTGCACAGAGCCATCTGTCAGGGGGAACCTACCTCCAGGAACATTTACTTCAGGAAACAAATCTTCACAAACTGCTTAATCATAGTGACTCTGTCACCTATGATTTCACGAGCTAGCTATCGAGAGTCAACTGTAGCTTCTCTATTAGCAGCATGCCTTAGCTCCCCAGCTGCTGTAAACCAACATAGCTCCATTGGTTTGAAAGGAACCTGTGTCAGTTTACACTAGCTGAGGATCAAACCCCAAATTTCCACTTCTTCAGACAGCACAACCTAAAAAGATGACTCTACAGCTAGTAGGTGACTGCACTGTGTCACCCGGGAAATGAGAGCTATTAAAATTAACAAGGTAAAATACGCAACATTTTTGAGTTATTTTAAGGTTTTTATTTAGATTATATACAGTTCTGCTGTACTATTATTACTTAGTCACCATTTTCCTCTTTGTGAAGTAACTTTTTTGCTTCTTTTATTTGTTTGTATGTTTGTTTCCATCTTTTTTTTTTGACCTTGTTAATGTATCTCAAGATACTTTTCTGCCAAGAAGGAAACAATTCATGGCATTTTCTAATAAAAGGAAACCATATTGCACTGGAACATATGTCAGTAAAACGTAAAGCTTTATTGACAAGGACTCTATATCGCTATATAAAATTATTGCTAAATGTCTCATGAGATAATCTAAAAACCTATATTAGATTAAAGCATTGTTGAGGACTGAAACCTCTATTTCTGGCAAGATACAGGCTACAGTATTTGCTTTCCAAAAGTGTGTGGTGGTGGGTTTTTTTTATTATTTTGTTTTTGAGACAGGATAAAAGGCTACTTAACAAAACACATTTACCAGGATTCACAATAGGAGAAGAAGATACAAAAAGCCAGTAGTTAAAATGCTAAGCTCTCTGAACAATAACAAGCATTCTAAAAAACTGACAAATTCTACTCCCTTGTGCAAATTGTTTCTCCCTTCTCCCTTTACGCTATCTGCAGTAATAATCCCTCAAAATACCTATTTAGTGCCCGCTATGGTATGTGATTTTCTGTGACGAGTGAGTTGTTTTGGGCTTGGCTGAGGCAATATCTAGGGACTTGATAATTCCGAAGCTGTCTGACTTTGTTATGTACCAAGCAACTTTAAGCTGTAGCATGGCTAATTAAATTGAATTAAAAAGCATTTCACATTTGAAATATGCATGTGTCGGCATAACAATGCTACAGTAATACAATTTTTCTACCTATGGGCCCGATTTATACGTTGTTTTGTTGTTGTTTTTTAAACCAGTAGTTTGGCTGGATCCACTGCATTGCAGTAGGGCCCCCAGAAGGAATTTTGACTGATCAACCAGAATCCCTCTTGCAGTAGTATCTCCAGTAGCCTTTCACCTGGAGCTCCCCTTTTCCCTGTACCCTGCCAGTTCCACTAGTGGCTGAAATGGAGGGCACTGCTCTACCCACCTTTATCCTCTTTTGGGAAGCTAGTGAGCAGTGAACCCTAGTGGCATTGTTCCTGCCTCCTCAGCAAAATGTCTATTATCCTTCCCTGAGTCATAAAAAAACCTGTCTCCTCCTGCACTTTGCAACCTGTGGGCTGTGCTGTAGGAAAGGATCATTTTAGAATCCCTGTAAAGGGAAAGGGGGGCTCATTTCAAGACGAGCTCTCTTCTGCAATAGATGGGCCTGTTAAGAAATATCCCCTATGCAAAGCAGCATACCAGTGTGTGGGTGGCAAGAGGAATTTTTGCACTAATGAAACAGAGGGCATTGTGGTGCATCTCATTTACCTGTGCAAGTATCACACACAGTCAATATCAGGAATACAAATAAGGGCTGGGGGTGGGGAAGGGAGGAGATTGCATTGGGCCAGTTTTAGGCATAATCTTGTTGTTTTGAGTCTTTCCATGTAGAAGTAGTGTAGAAATGTTCACATGCAGCATTAGTTCTCCCTGGGAGTAGCACTGATTTATCTGTTTCCCCTCTAAGTGGAAAGAAGGCCTAAGATAAAACAAAAAACCCCTCCCACGCCCAACCCCTTGCCCCAGCCTTGAGCCCCACTCCAAACCTGGAGCCCCTCCTAAACCCCAAACCCCTCATCCCTAACCCCACCACAGAGCCCTGACCCCCTCCCACACCACAACCCCTTGCCCCAGCTCTGAGCACCCCCCCCAAGCCTGGAGCCCCTCCTGAACCCCAAACCCCTCATCCCCAGCCCAGAGCCCTGATCCCCTCCTGCTTCCCAACCCCCTGCCTCAGCCCAGAGCCCCCTCCCACACCCTGAACCCCTTATTCCTGGCTCCACCCCACAGCCCTCAACCCCACACCCCAACCCTGAGCCCCTCCCACATCCCAAACCCCTCATCCCCAGCTCCGCTGGGTCGCAGGCATCAACAATTTTCTTCAGCTGGGTCCCCAAAAAAAAGCTTGAAAACCACTGCTCTAGATGGGGTCACTGGTATGTAGGGAAGGGAGGAGCCCTGACTCCTGTCTACTTGATCACAGGTAGTATTGGTGAGTAGCCCTGTGTGGTCAGTCTCAGAAGGCCTCATATTTCCCTGTATGGCAAAGTAAGGGTGTGGCAATCTAGTCCTAATAACCAGATTCTGATGCTCTGCAGTAATGTTTCTATAGCGAGCACTTGAAATCAATGGGACTAGTCAAGGAGAAAGGTATTGTTACCCTGTCTTCCAGGGTGCACTTTCAAATGGTGGCAGACTTCTGCAGTCTCATGGGTCAGCTTCCCAGTGGAGGAGAAATCAAGGATGCAGAGCCTGAGTATACACCCAGTATAACTTGGTTCATATACATGCACATACAACTTGGAACGAAGGCAGTCACAAACAGCAAGCAGACAGTCCTCTAACCTAGAAATCTCAGCCTACACACCATTGCCTGATTCCCAGGAAGTAATGCTGTCCAAGGAACTGCCTCCAAATATAGAGAATAAAACGGAGACTAAACTCCCTGCTGTCTGCCACAGCTTCTCCCGAAGGATAATTGCATTTCAAAACTAATAGCAAACATATCTTCCAAAGACTGAGCACTTGCTTGCATGCTGGAGGGTCCACACTGAGATTGCTCAGCCAGGGTAAATTGCAAAGAACAGAGCAGAGGACCCCTCAAAACTGGTGGTTTGTTCTAATAATTAGATTTACCAAGCCAGTAACAGAACAGTTTCTGTAATACCTTACTGGTTACCAAGAAGCCCCAAAATACAGATTCTCTTAAGCAAGCCAGCCCTGGGCTCTCACCCAGACTGCTAAATCAAATATGGTGAAGATTATGTAAAATCTTGTTCACCATGTATAAAATTCTTCCAATCCCAAGGGATCAGACACATTACCTACCAGGTCAATGAATATTTCAGATTGTATCCTAATACACACTTATAGCCAATTCTTATTAACTAATCTAAGTTTTATTAAAAAAAAAAGAGAGCTATTGTGGTTAAAGACCATTATACATAGTAGAGATGGTGAGATGCTGAGCTACAAAAAGCTCTTTCAGAATCAATTCCATAGGTTATAATCCAATAGGCAGTCCATGTGCAGAGGCTGAATAAATTTTTCCATGAGAAATATCAGGGTAATCCAGATTGGAGCTGGAGGCCTCAGTCTTGTAACTCAAAACCTCTCCTGATAAGGTTCAAGCAGACTTGAGATGACAGGATCAGGCCCTAGAGTTCTTTTACAGATCTCTGGCAGGCTACGATAGCCTCCTGACACAGATAACACAGCGGGCATCCTTGGGTGAAGAATAGGTAATATACATAGTGGCTTTGAAGTCAATTCCTATTTCCTATGTATACACAGGTAATTAGTTGCATTGATTAGCATAAGGCAATTAAACATTCCAAGGTTCACAGATAGTTTACTACAAACTTAAAAGAGAACTAAAGGCAATGATATTATTACACCACATGTTTCATCTAATTGCTAATATTCCCTTTTGATCTCTGAATCTGGTTACATTGTTAACATCTAACAAGATATAGGTAAACACAGACAAATACAATCAGTATCTTCTTCTAATTCCTTAATGATACAAGTTTACATTTCAAAGCTCTAGTCCAGGGCTGGCCAAACTTACTGACCCTCCGAGCCACATGCGACAATCTTCAGACGAGCCGGGACGTGCCCGCTGAGCTCGGGACTCAAACCCCCCAGGGTGCGTCTGCCAAGGCTCAGGATTTCAGCCCTGCTTCTACTGAAGGCCTGAGACCCCCTCCAACTCTGGTAGATGGAGAAGGGGTAGCTATGGGGGGCTTTGGGAGCTTCACCTTAACTGTAAAAGAGCCGCATGCGGCTTTGAGCCACGGTTTGGCCATGTCTGTTCTAATCTATCTAACATGGCTTTGTTAGCTATTTATAAGGAAAGGCCCTAATTACCATCTATGTACTTTTCTAATATGTCTTTAAAGGTTGAATTTGGGTCATTTAGCCCGCTAGTTGCTTACCCCTTTCTGGCTCAGTTTCACAGTAACACTGCCCTCTGGTGGCTCCTGCCATGACAGTGCTATTTGATGTGAGTAAGGGTATGAGAATCTGGCCCAAAGACTCAAAAACATATGTTTAATAACACATTTTACATTCAGCTGGTATTGGAAATAGCTGCAAAAAATATGGCATGTTTGAACAGTTAAGGGAAGCTCTGCAGCTTAGATGCGAAGGCTGTTGCATTGCAAAGCTAACATAGGGACGTGCCAATGTGTGTGTGAATGGCAGAGGTGGCACACATAGGTATGGAAATTAGCAATGCATGAGTTACTGCTGCCATAGGGTACTACTCTTCCCCTCATAAATAAACACATCTCAGAAATAATGGTTGTCTTTTCCCTTCTCCCACCCAGGAATTGTTTTCAGGCTGCACTCTACAGGGCAGTGAGTTTTGGGAGGCTTCACAGGGGCAGAAAGCAGGTACAGATTTGGTGACTTGTTGAATTCTATGGGCACAGGCATTTCATATACCCCTCATGCCGCTGAATCAAAATTCTCTTCATGATGCAATCATTATATTATATTGTCTCCCAGATAAAATGGAGATGGATGAATTTATTGTTACGAGAGAGGTTGGATAAAGCCTCATTGAAGCTGGTGGGCATGACAGCTGCTCTTCATTCAAGATAAATGTAAGAAGCAGTTGTACTCCTTTTAGGAGTAAAACAATAGAAGTCACTTCCCTTAACACAGGCCATATATAAACTCAGTGAAAAACAGAGCTATGTGGGTAGAGGGGTTTTGCTGGATATTGTTTAATGGGAGGTGTGTATGCCTGAGAGCAGAAACAGAAGCAGACAGCGATCAGGCAGAAAGAGGTGACCCAGCAGACAAGGACTGGAAACATGGCTCAGAGAAAGCCAAGGGAGACTGCTTTTGGGGCTGAGTGCCGGCTGGAAAGACGCTTGGAACTGTGAGCAAAGAAACTACCTCCTGTTGTTTGATTCCTGAGGTGTTCTAGAAAATAGGACTCGTGTGTACATTATTTGTAAATATACAGGATTTCACTGAAGAAATACCTGCCTCCATCACCAATTTCTCTTCCTATTGGAAACAACCCGTAAGACCCCAAATATTGGCTAACTGCTCAGGCCAAAAGGGATAACATTATTTTGACCTGATTTCAAGCTCACTTAGACACCAGATATTCAAGCATCTCATTAGTAGCAGCAGGAGGACAGGGATAGGTTAAGCTTTGTGGACCAGACTTCGGGGGTGCCAGGCCTCAGGAAAACCCACCGGAGTGTAACCAAGACAGTAGGAATATCCCTAGATCAGCCAAAGGATCGACCACAGAGGGCAGAGTGTGAGGCAGTGTCACCACTTCGGATGTCATTGATTGTAGCAGATTGTGTTCTTTTCTCTCAGCTGATTGGTTGGTTTGTCCCACCCTCCCTTCTCCTTCTCAATCCTTTGGCTGTCAGCCTCACTTCTCTGCACTCCATGTTCCTCTTCTTCTGTATTTCCCTCTCTCCCATTCTTTCAAAATTGCTCCAAACATCTCTTGGGTCTTTGTCAAGTGTTTAGAGGATGATCTTAAATTAGAGTGATAGCCACTAAATGTGATGCTCTAAAATTATAGCGACTTTAAGGTGTTGTATTGGGGGGATAGCTCAGTAGTTTGAGCATTGGCCTGCTAAACCCAGGGTTGTGAGCTCAATCCTTGAGGGGGTCATTTAGGGATCTGGGGCAAAAAATTAGTCCTGCTAGTGAAGGCAGGGGACTGGACTTCATGACCTTTCAAGGTCCCTTCCAGCTCAGTGAGATAGGTATATCTCCATATATTTATTATAGGTGTAGAACCTGGCTACCTGTGGGACACTCTCTATGATGAGTTTCAGAGTGGTAGCCGTGTTAGTCTGTATCAGGAAAAACAATGAGGAGTCCTTGTGGCACCTTATAGACTAACACATTTATTTGGGCATAAGCTTTCGTGGGCTAAAACCCACTTCACTGGATGCATGGAGTGGAAAATACAGTAGGCAGGTACAAATACACAGTACATGAAAAGATGGGAGTTGCCTTACCAACTGGGGGGTCAGTGCTAATGAGACAATTCAATACGTTCTATGATGAGTGGAGGCACTTAGTACAACAGCTTCCTCTTTTTTGTAAAGGGGCCTCAACAATGGAACAATCTTTGCTTGACCAGTAGAGCACAAATGTGTTTAGCTATGGAATGCTGTGAAAAACTCATTTGTTTTGGGGATGAAGGTGGTCAGACTGGTTGAATTTTTCTGTCAACAGATTTTTGACAGAAAATTGGGATTTTGGTTAAACAAAAGCTTTTGCAAAAGTGTTACCTTTCCACAGAAAATTTAGACTTCCCATTGAAATACCAAATACCCCAAGACTTGTACATCTCCCAGGGTGCACCACAGAGACTCAGCAAGAGGGGAGACCATGGCGCATTATGGGTGATGTGTAGGCTGGTCACTAGTGGGGGGCATAATGAATAATGGGGACATTCAAAACACAACTCTCCTAATGCACTATGATGGTATTTCCAAATCAAATTTTCAGTTTTCAACCCAAAATGTTCATTTTCCGTATTTCACTGAAAAAAGTCAAAAGTTACAACTTTTTTTTTTTGTCAACATTTTCTAAAGGGGGGGAACAATACAATTCCTGACCAGCTCTGGAGAATAGGTTAAGGGTGAGGATTTGCCAAAGAAGGTTGGGTTTTTTTAATGTATTATGCTAGCTTTCATATCTTTTTAATCTAAGTTGATTTAGTGATTAATAAAGGAAGTCAGCTCTACTGGGAACTTTCCTGAGGTTTGTTTATTGTATATACATCTTCTTACTGTGACCTAGAATTACTGGGACCGGAGCTTCCAACAAATATTGAAAGAATAAATACAAGGAAAATATATGTTAAAGATGTTGAAGTCTCTGTTCTAAGCAAGAATGTCACAAAGCTAGGAGAAGGAGTATACCATTTCTGATACCTACTAACTAGCTCATCAAATATTGTAAACATTATTAGCAGAGTTGACTGATAAACTGGAAAAATATTTCATCAAGTTTTTCAAAAAAATGAAATCTTTTGCAAATGTTTTAATTTTCCCTTTTCATCTCTTTTCTTTTTTTTCAATTTTTCCACTTAATATTAGGGGTTAAAGGAATTTTTTTTTACAATAATCAAAATCAATATTTCTGTGACATTTTCAATTTAAACAAAAGGCCAGTTTTCAGCAAGAAAGTTTCTTTCAAAACATGTTGATCAATGCCAACTACCAGTGTTCGAGATTTTGGTACAGATCCATTGCATGTAAAGTGCTTTTTAGTTTTTATTTTGAAAATTGACCACATTTGCATGAAAATAAATGTATTCAAGATCAGTTTTTATGTATCTATTTTGGGAACTTATCTGTCCCCCATCACCATGCTATCTCAGCACTTCACAATTTTTGCAGTTTTTAATCATCACAACACCCCTATGAGGCAGGGCAGTGCTTTTAATCCCCATTCTACAGATGGTGGAACTGAGTCATGGAAAGGCTAAGTGACTTCCCCAAGGTCACACATGAACTCCGTGGCAAAGTAAGGAATTGACCCTTTCTCTCCCAAGTATCAAGCTAGCTTCCAAATCAGTGGATCGTCCTTTCTTTAATAACGAAGCCAGATCTATGGTTTTCAAGGCAATCATCCAAGTCCAGAAACTAACTTATTTACTCTTTATGTGTTTTGACTTATACAGACATTCACTAATTATTAGCTGACAATGGATTATAAATCATAAAGCTGCAATCTGCTCTGATTTTAAGGGGAAGTACATAGTTCCACAGCCAGGCCAGAGAATGAATTTTGATGCAGAAAGTCATAATTACTGCTTGCTTCCCCTTGCTCTGAGGTAGGGATAAGTCTCACCAACCCTTAGAATATCAGGGTTGGAATGGACCTCAGGAGATCATCTAGTCCAACCCCCTACTCAAAGCAGGACCAATCCCCAGACAGATTTTTACCCCAGTTCCCTAAATGGCCCCCTGAAGGATTGAACTCACAAGGCTGGGTTTAGTAGGCCAATACTCAAACCATGAGCTATCCCTCTCACCCTGTGAAGCAGTTTACTCTATCCAGTGCACCTGGCCAGTGTTTATAGGGGAGGGCTGAGCCAGGACTTGTCCCAAGAGGCATCTCTTTAAGCCACTTCTCAGCCCAGATGCTCACTTGCAGTGAATACTGAGGGAACAGCTGTACTTCAGCCAGGGTCACAATCTGAACGGGGGTAAGGAAAAGCCTTTCTCCAGCTAACTGCCCTGTGCAGCTGAGCAAAGACTGAGAAGCTTCATCCGTTTAGGCTGAGGAAGGATGGTCCTGCAGTTAAGGAACTAGCCTAAGTATCTGGGAGCCCCAGGTTTAATTGCCTGTTCTGTCGCAGACTTAGGGCCAGATTTTGAAAGGTGTTTTAGGTGTCTGAAGATGCAGATTCGAGACAAATGGGGTTTTCCAAAGCACCCACGAGGCTCCTATCTACATCTTTAGGTGCCAAAACCCTTTACACATATGGCCCTTAGTTTCTGTGTGCCTCGGTGAAGGCAACAGCATGTGAGGATAAACTATAAGCACTCAGACTCTATGGTGATGGGTGCCATATGCTGCCTGAGAGAGAGACATCTTCAGTCCAGTTGGGTTTCCTTTACTTCCTTATTGAGACTTTGATCAACACACAGTTCACTTAGTGACAAATCAATCACAGTCTAGGTGCTATTTTAATATACATGAGTAATGGCCTCAAATTAGGGACCGTACATCCTCTGTTGTCAGGGCCAGATTATGACATTCTGAGGCCCTAAACTATGTCAAGGGTAAGAGGCCCCATACCATAAAAAAAAAGAATGTATTATTTTCACAGAAAGGACATTGAGTATATAAACAAAAAAGCTTTATATTTGCATATATACAAAAGCAAAGTTGTAAAAATAGAATAATAATCTTCATTTTCAGCAGCCCTCTCTGTAACAATGACATTATGACAGAAATAAATTTTAGACAAATTCTTTGAACTAATTGCACATGTAAGTAAAGTGGAAGTAAACAATACAATATAAAATAAAAAAATAAATAATACAATTTACTAGAAGAGTTCTCAGGAATTTTTTCTTCTCTGTTAAAAGAACAGGAGTACTTGTGGCACCTTAGAGACTAACAGATTTATTAGAGCATAAGCTTTCATGGACTACAGCCCACTTCTCTAATAAATCTGTTAGTCTCTAAGGTGCCACAAGTACTCCTGTTCTTTTTGCGGATACAAACTAACACGGCTGCTACTCTGAAACCTGTCATTCTTCTCTGTTAGGGCATCTGCATTTTGGAATTCTTTGTCTGAATACACAATGAGCCTCCTAAAGGATATAAGATGGCAACAGAGGATACAAGAGGCAACAGAGGATACAATAGAGGATATATGATGCAGATAACCCACAAGCTTAAAGCCCAACTATTAGTTCTATTGATATGAATTACATACAGATAATAAGCAAACCATGAGAAAATTGTATGTGGGTTATATTTTTCCAATTAATTGATTTGTTTTCTTTTCATAGAAGGTTATGCTGAATTACCTAATGTTGGTATAAAAATTAGTAGCAGAAAGTTTTTATTAAAACCAGTAAAAACATAAATATTAACATTTATATATCTATATAACAACAAATAATATTTTATTCATATATTCATATACACACACACACATACTGAAAACCTGTGTTATTTTACCAGGAAATTTCTGTGAAAGTTAATGCTATTTAGTATTTTGTCTATGTTCTCACAGAAAAACAAGAGAGGATATATAATTTTTTTTACACCATGAATAAGAAAAATTATCCTTCTTTTCATATGGATAAATGAAAACACCTTTGATTAATTTTGTTAGGGAAATACAAAGTTTATCCAGACTATATATAAAATATATTTACAAATGTTTATTCCAATTTAATTTTCACTACGAAACAATGTATTGTTGGGATTTTTCTTTTGCCATACTATAAAAATATAATGTATTATGTATCTGATGTGTGATTTATAAGACTATATAAAAATTTTTACAGCGCATACTACCTATAATAAAATATTGTCTTGCGCGCTCCAAACCCGCCAAGCAGAAAATCCCAGTCTTTTTTAGGCAGACATCTCTCTTCACGTTCACGTCTCTATCCTCTGTCTCACCCAGGAACACTAATTAATCTTGAATAAACACCTCGGACACAGAGTGACAACAAGCTATATGCGCAAAAGAGAAAGAATGAATTTACCAGAAAAAAGACTGGTAATCGCTAGACAGGCATTGAGAAAGTGAGAAAAACTAGCCTATATTCAAGCAGATATAATGAATATTATGGGCTTTAATAGCCTATAAATCATATATGCACAGAGTTTGAAATAACTTGCTCACCAAGTACTCAGAATATTTTGATATATATGTATATTTTCCTTCACTTCTCTTCAAACCCTCTATTTATCCTTTCATCAGCAATCTCTAATATTTACTGTGAAGGTTCCCGAAACTGACGGAGGGAAGCCAACACAAATGTATCCTCCTCAAGATCCACTCGACCCAAGTCCATAAGACGATCACGTGCAAACTCAATCATGTGAAGCATTGATAGCGCATGAAGCAGAAAGCAGCGTGCGCACTAAAATACACAGTTGTACGTATGTACAGATGAAAAGAAGAAAGAACACACTGAAAATGAGTATGAGCTTGGCAGGATTGCCTCACGACACTGCCCTCTCTGACCTCACATTTTTCCCGATTTTATCAGCAGTGAGATTATTCATTTATTTAAATAAGCTATGAAGGCACAGTCAGAATTTTGCCAGTAGCAGCTCGCCAACAAATCTCTGCCTTAAGAGACTGATAGCAGACTCAATTGTAGAAATACTAATTTTACAAGTGCAATTATGTGGGTTTTTTTGGTCAGCCCTGGCTTCCTGCCTGTCAATAATGAACAATTACTGAAGTGTTAGGGTAGGGTAAGGGTATTTGTGTAGCCAGATGCGTATATTTTTGTCATATTTGAATGAAAATGTCTCTATATAGAGGTAATCTTCTTTTTCCCATATCTCCTATATTTATCAACTGATTTTTATAAAATTTGAAATGGAGT
The DNA here is from genome assembly GCF_027887155.1 of Malaclemys terrapin pileata. Lineage (NCBI taxonomy): Eukaryota > Metazoa > Chordata > Testudines > Emydidae > Malaclemys > Malaclemys terrapin. The sequence continues at coordinate 334,117,781 of NC_071505.1, forward strand.
CAGTTTTTTCTTTTCTTAGAGGCCTCTCATATTGTGAGCTCCTAAGCTGTAGCTTAGTTACCTTATACCAGGGATCGGCAATCTTTGGCATGTGGCCCATCAGGGAAATCTGCTGGTGGGCCGGGATGGTTTGTTTACCCGCAGCGTCTGCAGGTTCGGCCGATCTCAGCTCCCACTGGCTGCAGTTTGCCATTCCAGGACAACGGGGGCTGAGCGAAGCGATGGCCAGCACATCCCTCAGCCCATGCCCCTTCCCTCCACCCCTATTGACCTGCAATGGTGAATCGCGGCAAGTGGGAGCTGCATTCGGCCAAACCTGCAGACACCGCAGGTAAACAAACCATCCCGGCCCACCAGCGGATTTCCCTGATGGGCCACGTCCCAAAGGTTGCCAATCCCTGGCTTATACCTTAATCCAGCACTGTCTGCTGTGCATAGGTTGATCTA